>NC_081862.1:10703795-11011431 GCF_963259705.1 Myotis daubentonii | reverse complement strand
AGGGCTCGGTTTGGTCCACCTCATGTGGCAGGTGACAGCCCATGCGGAAGGAAGTGGGATACAGAGGTAACAGAGCTCAGATGCATGTAGGAGTTATCGAGGAACAGGTACTGAGCTGGATTGGACTTGAAAGAGTAAGAGAAGCAGACGGAGAAGAGTCTGCCACCTCCCTCTCAGCTGCCTTTTTTGGTGCTCCAGTAGAATCACCTGAGGCCTCCAGAGTGCGCTGCTGTCCTGATTTGGATATGAAACTTGCTGTGGTTTACCCCTGACCTGTATGAAGTCCTCATTGGTGTTTACCAGGAGATTCCCTTGAGTCTGTGTCTGCCACAAAGGGGTATGCTCTATGTCTGATGCGTCCCAACATTTCAACTTCCCAATATTTCTACTTCCTGAAGTGGCAATAAAGGGCCCTGAGCCTCAGACACTATGCAGGTTGGGACAAGGGGGACATGAGGACTCATTGCAACTGAGAGTGTCAAGGAAAAGGCTAAGAAAGAATGAAAGGGTCCAGATTTGCCCTTGGCTCTTGGGTAACTTAGCGATTGGATGTTTTCCTAGACAACCTCAGTCACTGACCTCATCTTCCTCCTAATACCACATGAGGGAAGTCCTCAATTCCTCAGACAAGAACCACGTTGATGACCACAGGAGGTACGACAGGGGCATCCAGTGTTGGCTCTAGGAGCCAGGTCTCAGTGTGTCCTGAGTGAGAAGAAACATGTCAAACTATTCCCATCCTCTCAGGTTGGCTCGCCAGATTGTGTTCTTGGTCTTTTCAGGGTCCTGTGTCCTGTCTGCCTTCAGTGTCTGGAACACCTGGAAAGTAGGTCACCATCTGCTTGCTGGAAGCAGTGATGGCACTGGGTGTTACATTTATGTCTCTGGTACCATTTATGTATTTGACATGGACCCTACTCCCCTGATTTATGGGGTCAGCGTTGGGCCCTCAGGAATCCCTGAGCGCTTCCCTGGCCCCAAGTCTGACAACACGGCCATGCTGACCATGCCTGGGCTGCAGTCGGAGGATGAGGCTGACCACTACTGTTGCACACATATAAGGAGTGATACTCTTTACACCACGGTGCCAGCTCATGGGACAGTGGGAACTAAACTGGCCCTGTGCTCACCGCTCCCTTCCTGCTCTGAAGATGCTTCCACAGCTTTCATTCACAATGGGCTGGAACAACATTGCAGGTGCCTCTCTCACCATGGCACGCAAACCATCTCTCTAGCTTATTCTTTTGGGACAGTGACAGTTTCCTCTTTCCCTGTGTGTCAGAGTCCCAGAATATGCAACTCTTTCCAACTCTTCAACTGCAGTCATGGGGAGAAGAGGGCGTGCATGCATAGGGCCATTTTACCGTTCTCAGGAGCATCTCCACTTTAAGTGCTTTCATCTCTACTGCAGAGCAGATCGCCAGAGATGGATTTTCTACTACTGTTGTCTTCCTCAGTTCTGTGTGCCCAGGCTCTCTTGGCAGGATGGCCCTCCTCAGTGGGTGGTCCCTCTCTGGGCCTGCTGCTGAAAGAAGAGCAACTGAGAAACGGTGACTGTGTTGCCGAGGGACTGAGGAGAGTTAGGTGCTCTCAGTCTTTTGGGATAACTCAATGTGACACCATATCCAAGGAATCTGACCAGTAAAGGTCTGGAGTTGCAACTCTGTTTTCCGGAGCATGTCTTGTCCCTTAGAGCAATAGACTCCAAATCTGGAGGCAGTTCTCACAATGCATGTCTCCCCATCACCTGGTTCAGAGGTCCTCAAACTATGGCCTGGGGGCCACATGTGTCCCGCTGAAAACATTTATCCAGCTCTCTGGATGTGTTTTGCTGCTGCTGTGTTCATAGGAATTTGTTCATAGTTTTGTGTGTTCTTTTTTTAAACTATAGTCCGGCCCTTCAACGGTCTGAGGCAGAGTGAACTGCCCCCCTTTTAAGAAGTTTGAGGACGCCTGGTCCTAGCTTTTCCTAAATGGCTCCCTTTTCCGCACAAGGAGAGAGATACCGGGTGGGTGTGTCCTCCTTTTGTCAAGGCCCCTCAAGGTGTTTGTGATATTTCGATGAGCCAGTCCAATTTCTACCTGGCACATATGTATTTCTGCTGTGCATATACAATGACAAGAACTGTTTGGACATCTCAGTCAGTAGGCGTAAGCACCAGAAAACCTGCACTGTGACCAACTCTTCCCATTTTTCCAGAATTTTCCCAGTTTTAGCACTAAAAGTGCCATATTGTAGCAAGGTCCTCATTCTCTGAAGATTAATATTATGGATATCTTGAGTGGGCTACCGAGTTCCCCGATTACACATTATTTCCGGATGTGTCTGTGAGGGTGTTCCTGGATGTGACCGGCATTTCATTGGCTGACTCAGTATAGAAGACACATTGCCCTTCCCGTGAGATTGAGCTCAAACAACCCACTTGAGGGTCTAAGCAGAACAAAAGGCCAGGGAAGAAGGAACTCACATCCACTTTGTCTCAAGGATTGAAGGGGGCATCGCATCTCACATTCTCCTGCCCTCAGACTTGAATTCACATCGTCCTCACCCCTCGTTCTCAGGCCTTTGTACTGAAATTGAATGGCAACACCAGCTTTACTGTCTCTCTAGCTAATAGGGCAGCTCATGGGACTTTATTAACTCTGTAATCAATAACCACGTGAGAGTCAATTCCTCACAACGGCTGGGCATATATCTAGGGCTGGGCAAACATAGATTTATAGTTGTTCATATGGAAAAGAATTCCATGATTAATAAATAATAATACAGGCATAAACTCTGTGTTTCCCATACTCACAGCTGTAAACCTGCCTGTGCCCCATCCGTGTGTTTCTGACTCAGGACAGACTGGGCCCAATGACAGACCTGAGGGAATCAAGCCTGCCTTGGGGTGTCCTTACTTTCCTATTGTAGGAGTTACAGTGCTGAAGGCAGAGGAATCCTAGGACATCCCCCCATTGCTGTGTGCGACAAAGGTAACAAGAACATCGCAGGATGGCTGGGGTTAGCCCAATCCAATTCCTGCCCTTCTCAGGGACCACAGGCAGAGCTGGAGATTGGTAATTCTCCCTCAACCCCTTCTTGATCCCGCTCTGATGGGAGAATCTTACTGGCACTTCCAGAAAAGGAATTATCCTGACAAAATAAACTTTGACATAATCAGTAAACCTTCTTTGTGTCCCACTTCGGAATGGCTCATCACGCAGCTAATGAGACTCTAAACAGCAAAGGATAACAAGGAAAGTACCTTTCCCAACTACAGGCCCTTGCTGACCCCTTGTGGCCTTAGATAGTGAATACCGAGCACCATGATCTGCTCCTACTCCTGTCCTCCCTCCCCAGCTCATGACCAGGGCCCAGGGCCCTCTGATCCACTTCCTGATCCTTTAACTTCCTCCAGAAAGGCTTATTTTGGGCAAAGATGTGTGGCCCATTGTAAAGCCTTTCTTCTTTGAAAGCACTGATACACCTTCGGACAGACACCAGTCCATTTTTGAGAGGCGTTGACAGCAAGCTCTCCTTAATGTTTTCCCCACCTTGGTAGGAACGCCTTGGGACTTAGAGGCGATGGAAGCCACCTTCGATGCCCAGAGGAGACCTCTGACAGAGCCTGGAACCCTCGACTCCCCACAGGTCTCTGGGTAACGAGAATCCCATGGAGCTTGGCCTAGAGGTTAGCTCATGTCAGCTATCCGAGGCCAGTGAACCATGATGATCAGGGTTGCTAACTTCTGGGTCCACTTCCATGGCTTCTGGTTTAGCAGTGATGGCAACTTGAAATCGTCACCTGTCTTCTGTGCTGACAAGGGTAGGTGTCAGAGAAAATTGCAATGTAAGTGACTATTCAAGTCAATGGTATTGAGAACCTATGGAACGGGAGCTAACATCAAGCCCCTTTCCTCCTGAAGTATACCCAGCCCCTGTCCACTGAAAACATATAAGATGTCCTTTTTATTTCAATTTTTTTTATGGCAGTGTGCTAGGGTTCCCTTTCCTCCACAACCTTGCCAGCACTTGTCATTTGTCGATGGTACCCATTCTGACAGAAGTGAGGTGATTCCTCATTGTACTTTTAATTTGCTCAATGTCCTTTTGGTTTCTGGTCCGTTGAAGTCCCTTGTTACATATTGACCTTTATACTCTGCCTTCACATGTAGGGTTTTGTAGTAGCTAATAATTAGATTTTCTCATAATTTCTGTTGTGTGCAAAGACCCATTTATTTGACTTATGAAGAATAATTTATGATCATTCCCTTATTGCTACTTTCTAAGCACAACAAAATGTAGTTTGTGTAGACATTATTCCTCAATTTCCTTTTTCAACAGATATTCACAGGCTTGCCTTCTGAGTGCTAATGGTTCTGAATAAGACCAACCCCCTATTTTATTGAGCAATGAGTTTTGTGGTAAAGAGAACAGATATTCAAGGAAAAGGAAGTAAGTACCATTATGCACAAGAATGTTGAGAAGGAAAATATGGGTAGTAATTTAGGTGGAATCAGTGGGGGCACTAGAAAACGCTTTTATTCATAAAAAATCAAGGGAACCAAGGGGTATTAGCTTCATCTTGAATGTTGGGAATGTGGCAGAGGTGCATAGATCTCGAGGAAATATTTTAGACCCAGAATATGTGAATGGCTCTTATGGTTGTCACTTTGTATCAGAGCCCCTGTGTGGCAGAAATCTTATTGGGATTTGTTTACAAAAGTAATACCAAATTTTCTTACTAAAGTTGTTTATGTGGATCAGTTACTATCCCATCAGTTAGGTTTACACAGCCAACTTGACTTTGGGACATCAGGGAATTAAAGCACTTACGATAATGAAAATAATACAGTTTAAAATGTTATATTCATGGACCCATTTAAGTAAAAATAGCTGAGTGATGTAAAAATATTATAGATTATGTAAGGATTCTATTTCAAAATAGAAAAGATGAAATCATTTAAAACTGTAAGCAAAGACATGCAATTCAAACGGAGAAGTTTTACTTCTAGCATTTTAACCAGAGAAATAATAAAAATAATACAGACTATAAGTAAAATAACCAATCACTCTGAAAGAATGATTCAATACTTTATTTCCAAGCTAGTGCACACTTGTAGACCACCTGTGCACACTTTAAAATAAATAAAATCTGACAATGCAAAAATGAAGAGAAGGCAATGCATGTAATCTCTCATCATATCAGAGACATGTAAAAATTTGCTTATTTCTAGAGGGCATTTGAGTAATTTTTAATAATCAACATATATGGCCCACACCTTTTCCTCCACCTTAGTGGTTTCCTGAGACCCCACCCCATCTAATTGGCAGCTCCAACCAAGCTGTCTGTAGCAGGTTTTCCGTATGCATGGCCTGGCCTGGCTCAGGCTTCAGACTTCTCTAACACCTATAAAACAAGCAGTAGCTGGCATCAGAAAAAAATGTTAAAAACAACCCAAGATCCTGCACTAGCCGCAATCTGCAATGCTTCATGCTGTGTCTCTCCTGGGCATTTCCAAGCCCAATGCAAATAGCAGGCATCTCCAGACAGCCCCCTAGCTCCTGCAGGGTTTCCCTAGGCAGTGGCTGACTTTGCCCCTCCTGGGAGGCCCCAGGGACAGTGCACTTGCTGCACAGCTTCCAAACCTACCAGGTTACAGCTCTACACACCCACAAGCAACACACTCCAGGGGCAGCACGAAAGCCCCATTGAAGCAAGCCCTGCTCTATAGGAGGGTCTCATGCACAGCACCTTTCCCACTGTGGTTCAGCTGGTCCTCACAGCAAATTGGCTTGCAGGTCAGTTCCACCCAGGGATGCCAATAGCAATCAAGGCTCACCTACAACAACACTGAACACACAGCCCACACAGGCACACCTGGAGGTGCCAACTCAGGTATCTGGGCAGGCTGAGCCACTAGGCCCTATAGAACAGCAATGAAACGAGGACACTCTACCTAGTCAGGAGACACAGAACATCTACCTAGTACATAGAAAAAAACCAGGGAAGCACCCAAGATGCAGAGACAAAGGAATGAAATGCGAGCAAGCCAACTACTGCATACAGAGTTCAAGACAATGGTGATAAGTTTTCTCAATGATGCGAATGAGAGCTTCAAGGACATATTGAAACAACAATCTTAGTGGGAACACCAAAGACATTAAAGAACCATACAGAAGCTGGAAAGCTGTTGCTATCTTTGTGTTGTTGGTAGCAGGGGACTGTTATAGTATTGGGCAAAGAGATCACAAGAGGCTGTGGAAGCAGCATCTCCTGCATTTCAGCCTGCCTGGAAAGAGGCAGGGCTACAGAAGAGGAGTCACCAGGCCTTAGAAGGCCTTTGGATGTTGTTCCATTCTTTCAGGGTGTTTTTTGGGAGGAGGAGGGAAGAATGACAAACTTCTGATGAGAAGTCTTGTAATTTGGCCAGAAAATAGGGAACTTGTACACTACAGGACTGCAGGGGCCTGACATGAGCTCCTGACCCTGAGGCTCTCAACTCCCTTGGCTTGGGCATTCACTCACATAGACATGCCGTGGTCAGACAGAAGACAGCTGGCCTTTTCAAGATGGAGGCACTGCTCAACAGAAGCCATGGGGCCTGTCCTGAGAATGTGAATGTTTATATATGTGTGTCTGTGTGGGGGGCGGTGGTGGGCAGGGGTTCCCTCAGACCAGCCTACATCCTCTCCAATCCAGCACCACTGGCTCCTAATTGCTCACCTGCCTGCCTACCTGGTCACCCCTAACTGCCCCCCAAACCTTGTCAGCCTTTTGGACACTCACTGCCTCTGCCTGCCAGATTAATCACTCCTAACTGCCCCTCCTGCTGTCTTGGTCACCACCCACTGCCCCTCCACTAACCTAATCTCCCTTCACTGCACCTGCTGGCCTAATTGCCCCCAAATACCCCCTGCCAGCCTGGTTGCCCCAACTGCACCCCGCCTTTTCACACTGGTCACTTCTAACTGTCCCGCTGCTGGACTGGTCGCCTCTTATTGCCACATCCCCCGCTGACCTGGCCGCCCCCAACTGCTCCCCTGCTGGGCTGGTTGGCCCATACTGTCCCCCTTCTCTGCCTGGATGCCCCAAACCCCCCCTCCCACCAGCCTATTTTCCCACACAACTTGCTGTTCAGTTGTTCGGTTGTCCCTCACTAAGCCCCAGTTGGCCTGCTCTTCTCACATAGCCTGCTGTCCAGGCGTTTGGTCATTGCTCACTAACCCCCGTGCCAGTCTGGTCTCCCCATGCAGCCTGCGTGTTCAGTCGTTTGGTTGTCCCTCGCCAACACCCTGCCAGTCTGGTCATAGGCAGCCATCTTGTGATGATGTGACAATTAATTTGCATCTTACCTCTTTCTTATATAGGAGCGGGGCATTGTGATCTGAGAAGGTACTTGATATGACTTCCATCTCGTTGAATTTGAAGAGAGCTTGCTTGTGTCTCAACTGGTCTATCTTTGAAAATGTCCTATGTACACTTAAGTAGAATGTATATTCTGTAGCTTTGGGGTGAAATGTTCTGAAGATGTCGATTAAGTCTGTCTGATCTAGTGAGTTGCTTAGGATTGTTGTTTCTTTCCTGATTTGTTTTTTTGCATAGAGGATTTATCCAGTGGTGTCAATGAGGTATTAAACCCCCTACTATGATTTTATTAATGTTGATCTCTCCCTTGATATATTCCAGTTTTTTGGGTTTTTCATGTATTTGGTGCTTCTGCAATGGATGAATACATGTTTACCAGAGTTACACTGTCTTGTAATCTTGACCCCTTTAGTTATATGATGTGGCCTTCCTTTTCTCTTTTGATGGCCTCCACTTTGGGGTTTATATTGTCAGGTCTAAGTTTTGTTTCCCCAGCTTTCTTTTCATTTCCCTGTTCCTAAAAACCATATTTCCATCTGTCCACTTTCAGTCTGCATGAGTCCCGTGTACTGAGGAGCGTTTCTTGTAGACAGCATATATATGGGTCATGTTTTCTTCTCATTTCAGCCACTCTATGTCTTTTGAATGGAGCATTTAGTCCATTTATGTTTAAGATAATTATTGATAGGTACTTGTTTTAGCCATTTTTGTTCTTTCTCCTTATGGTCTTTCTTACCCTTCTATTTCTTCTTTTTATGACAGACCCTTTAGCATTTCTTCTTAGTCATAAACTCCCTTAGCCTTTTTCTTTGTTTGTTTGCTTTGTCTGTGAAGCTCCTGAAATCCCCTTCAAATTTAAATGATAGCCTGGCTGGATAGAGTAATCTTGGATTCAGTTCCTTCCTTTGCACCAACTTTTATACTTCCACCCATTCACTCCTAGCCTGATGTGTTTCTGTTGAGAAATCATTTGATAATCTAATGGGAGGTACTTTGCAGGTAACTCTCTCACTGTGTCTTGCAGCCTTAAGATTCTGTTTGTGCTGTTACCATTGACACAAAAATGTGTACTCATCTTGTTTGAGACTCTCTGTGCTTATGTGAGTTTTTGCTTCCCCATTTCAGGGAAGTTTTCTGTCATTGATTCTTCTAATAGGATTCCTAATCCTTGTTCCGCTTCTTGTTCTTCTGACACACCTATTATACAGAAATTAATTTCATTCATGATGTAGCAATGCTCCCTTAGGCTCTCCTCCCGGTTTCTAACTTTTCTCCAGTTGCTATTCAGATTGTATTGTTCCCTGTTTGTCTCTGCCCTGTCTTCTAAAGCAGCAATTTGGGAGACAGAGTAGCTCCTTGGGGGCAGCACGCTTCCTCTCAGCTCCACTAGGGAGTCTTCAACTTCAGGGCCCCTGAGGATACCAAGTGCACCCCAGGGCCTTTGTGCCAGGAAGACAGGGCGAGAAGGATGGCCCAGGAGGCTTTTAGCTTCACCTTGATGCAGGAAAGTGGTGATACCCAGGACATAAGGGCACAGGAGGTTCAGAGGAGAACTTTGGGGCTGGAGCGGGAGGACTTCATGCAGGTTGGGGAGGCTGACACACTGGAGCTGAGGTTGGACACAGGCCAGCAGGCTTGGCTTTATCTTGAGTGCAGGAAGGGGAGGACTGGGTGGTTGCAGAGCAGTGTATGCAGGGAGAGGAGAGTGAGGTGCAGCAGGGAACCCAGAGTGAGGAGCAAGGGGAAGACAAGGAGGGCCTGAGGGAGGAGTTGCAGGCACAGGCTCAGTTTGTCCTGTGGACAGAGGGCCTTCTGCAGGACAGAGGCCATGGCAGGCCATGTGGGCAGGGGAGGAGGTTTTCCTAGATCTGCAGGTGGGGAGGCAGGAGGAGGTGGTGAGTGAAGAGCTGAGGCTGGAGGCACAGGCTCCAGGTGACCCGCAAGGGAGTGACCACCAGGAGGAGGGGTGGATGGAGGAGCAATTAATTGCAGGGGAACAGTTTGTCCTGCAGGGGGAGGGGAGGGCCACATGAAGGCAGTGGAACAGGTGGAGACACAGTCCTAGGCCAAGGCAATTCCAGAAGAAGATCAGCAAGTGCTGCATGAGCAGGCCCAGTCAGGGCCTGGTGCCAAGTTCACCTGGTCCCCTCTGGAGGTGCTCCAGGCCATCCAATTAGAGATGGAGCCCGTGACCGAGCAAGCCAGCAGGGCCTTGTCTCAGCTCAGGTGTAGGACTCGGCAGAGGCTCAAGCCCTATTTCGAATGGAGAAGCCTCAAGTTCCGGCGCATCCCTGGGTTCTGGCTCACAGCTGTATCCTTAAGGGTAGAGGAGGAGGATCACAAGGAGCATGGGACAGTGCAGGAGAACGGTGTAAGCCGGGATGATTCCCATAGAAAAGAACATTGAGGACAAGCTCGGGGCAGTGCGATCAGTCTGGCCCAGGATCCTGGAGACACCCTCTGTCTTATACAGGCACCATAGAAGCGGTACCTGGGAGTCCAAAGAAAGAGCTCCAAGGCAGAGGCACGCATACACCAGGGGCTGATGCCCGCAGACAGGGCTGTGTTGCACGGGCTCTTCTGGGACTAACTAATGCTGCCCTACAGGCCATCTGCATGTCCAATTCCTTAGTCAGAAGCAGGAATGTGTGATGTGTAACCTGTCAAGCCCTCAGCACAAAACAATCTGGTGGGCATCAGGGTCTGTCAGGAAACAGAGTGGTGCTGTGCCCCTTTCTGCCTTTTATGGAGAAGGAGTGGCCTTAAGGGAAGGAGAGTCCAGGCCAGGCTGCTCTTTCTAGCTGGTCCATGCCCAGCTCCCAGGGTGCAGGCTCTTTAACCCAAAGCAGTTTGTCAACCACCAGAGTTGTTGGCCATGTCCAGCGTCAAAGATGACAACATGCACAGGCACATGGTTGATTTGAAGGTCAGACCTCCTCTTCCAAGGAGTGGTGGAAGGCAGGTGGGGAAATGGCCTGTCCCTGAAAACAGCTACAGGCAGGAGCCCTGGGCTGCGACTTCAATCCATGGATCCACTTGCCTTCTTCAGGTGAGGGAAGTCAGGCATCCCTGGGGTTGCTGCACCATTAGCCTGTGCTACCGCAGCAACCCCTGCTTCTGCAACCATGTGATTGTGAAGGAGTATCTCATCACCCTCACAGGTAAGAGGAAGCTCCCTGCAAGGGCTGCAGCTGGTGGTGGGCAGGGTTGGAAGGCCATTTGCGCAGCTTCACATACCCATCTCCTGCAGGATACAGGGTGTCCCGTGCCACTCCCATTCAGTAGTCCCAGCATTGTGAATGAGAAGCCTCCAGCCACAGGCTCAAGGACAGCAGCGCCAGCTTCTTCTACTGGTTCTCTGACCACAGTGTGGCAGGATCAGGCAGGATTGCTGAGGTGGGATGTCACTGGCCATGCCAGAATACAGCTTCTTGTGTCTGCCTGCTGCTTGCGTTTCTATTTGGGTCCGAGTACTCCCCTGACCCAGGTCTGTTTGCCCTACCAGATCATCAACAAGGACCTGTGGTTCAATCCCCTGAAGTACTATGAGAGGATGATGGGCCTAGTGAGCAGACAGGACGGGTGAGGAGGGGCTGCCTGGGCTCTCCCTTGGTGTGCTGCCAGGTACCTGGGCCATTACTTCTCTCTCAAGGGGACACCTGGATGCTGGGAGGGAAACAGCCTGTAACACCAGGTCCCTAGTGTATGTGCCTGAGGCAGGAACTACCAGTCCAACAAGGGCAGTGCAATTCCCGCTCAGGCAGAGGGGCTTAGGCAGGAGGAGGGAGTGTGCATGTCCACTGTCACTCAGAGTCAAAGCAGATTCCTTGAGCCACTCCTCTGAACTCTCCCTCTAGGCTGCTCACAGCACCTTCAGGCCTTGACACCTGCCCCTCAACAGGGGCTGGCATGACATGTTCTTCCTATACTCCTTTCCACAGGTGTCTGCGAATCTTCCTCATGCTGAGGCCTAGGATGCTGTGCTGCCACACCGCATTGCTCTATGGCTGCTCACCACCATCTCCTATTTCCCTAAGGTCTCCTGTTCCTCCTGGGGCCAGTGGGAGAGGCCTGCTCCTTATCAGTATCTTAGGGTGCAAAGTGTGGGCCACAGAGCTGGAGCAATCCTTGTTTTGCAGCCTTGTCAGAGGTTCTTCAATCCTTGTATCCATTTATGATTCCAAGGAGAATACCTCATTTGTTTACCCTCCCTAACTGGAAAACAGGGCAGCATGCCATGACGAAATAACACACTGCTTCATTTTGTATGCAGTTCACTTCAAAGACTTTTTGCACTTTTGGTCATAGACACCCTGGGAAATTTAGGGCCATGAATATAACTCACCATCCAATGAGATTGCTTTTATGTGTTTGTAGTAAAATCTGACAAGAAATCCCATGTTGCAGAGCACTTTATTCTGAAAATTTTTTGTAATGTTAGTGTTTAAGGTTTTACAAATAGTAATACATATGTCTCTTTCTTTTTTTCTACTGACCTCCCCCCGGCCTCCCCTATCCCTAGTTACTTGTTCTCGTCACCCACTCCCAGTGTCTTGCCTCTGTTGGCCTCTTGGTTGTGCTTATATTCTGAATATTTTAACAATAAAATATGTAAAATTTAAACATTTAAGTATATTGTAATTTAAATCAGCACTTATGAAACAACCTTGAATTATTCAAACCTTGCCTCCAATCCTGAAACTTCATAATGGTACCTACAATTCTTGATGCTTCCCCCAACCTACCATTTGCTTTTAGTCATTCTTAAATAACAGAAGCCAAATTCTTTACAATACAATGTTGTCTGTACCTTATCATTTTTAATTCCAGTGTCTAATTCTTCTGTCACAGGAGCTTCCCCCCTGAATCCCCGAGTGCCCAGTCAGGTGAGCTACTGTAGTGCATGATTCACTCTCTCTTGCGTACATGGTGTATCCTGTGATCGCCGCCAGCACCACACTCAGGACCTCTTACTGGGGTGTCGCATAGGCTGTTGCAGTAATTGCTGTGCCCCCATCATACCCATCTCCTGTGTGGCTGTAATAATCATCACAGGGACTGAACTACCATAAGTCAGAGGGGGCCTTCATGCTGGTGGTGCTCCAAGTGAGCCTCCTGTAAAGTCAGTGACCAAATAACAATACTTGAACATCTTTATGAATAATTTTATGTCAGTATGACAGGACACTAATAAAGCCTTAACTATTTTGAAAACCTATGATTTTATCTGCCTAAGCTAAAAAGGTGTCAATGAGGCTGAGGTAGACAATGGAGTTTACGTTCATGTAAAATACAGCTGAAGAATAATGTTTTAACTTAAATAATTTATTATGAATGAATATGAATGCACATTCTCATGAAATGGGCTGTAATTCTGACCTTCATGTTATTTCTATGGTTCATGCTGTCCAATGATCCTTCTGATTAAAAATGTTAAATTACCCCCTTGGCTACTGTGCCTAAGTTGGTGGAGCACCAGCCTTGGCACTGGAGGATCCCGGATTTCATTCCAGGTCAAGGGCATGTTCCTGGCTTGTAGTTAAACAATGGATGTTTCCTTCTCTCCCTCTCCCTCTCCCTCTCCCTCTCCCTCTCCCTCTCCCTCTCCCTCTCCCTCTCCCTCTCCCTCTCCCTCCCCTCTCCCTCTCCCTTTCCCTCTCCCTCTCCATCTCCCTCACACCTTCCCTTCCATGCTTAGTGTTGAAAAAGGTCAACAATGGAAAAGATCCTCTAATGTGGATTAGCAACAAAACACAAATGCCACTTAAATATAATAAAACCAACATTGAAAAAATTCTCCAGGCGCCTAAAAGTGACTGAAAATCCCAATGCACCAATGTCTAAGGGGAAAAGAGATTGAGAGGCTGCAGGGCCACAACACAGGTGTAGAGTTGGTAGGGGCCTTGAAAGAGGCTGGTGACCCAACTTCCTGCCTGAGGAGGTCCTTATGGTACAGAGCCCAAGTTTTAGTTTTCAGAGTGGTGGTGTTGACTTTAATAAAGGGAGATCTGCTCACTGCTTCTGCAATAACACAGAGGCCCCCAGCTTTCCCCTACCTGTCTCCTGTTCCTCTGCTCCTTGCTCATCCCTCCCTCAGGCATGATGTTCATCTTTCATATTCACCATGCCAGGCCCTTCCCTGCCCCAGACTGAGGGTCAAAGTATGTAGCAACAGGAACTGACATTGACCATCTAGCGACACCACCCTGCCGAGAGCTTCAGAGCAACAGCCCCCCTCTGACTGGGAAAACACCATGCCCTGGGATGTCTTGGAGGCTTGGGCCCAGTGGCCGCCTCTCACCACCACATGCAGGTGGCTGTGATATTCCTCCTGTGGGCCCTCTGCCTGTGCTTAAGCTTCGCAGGTATTGGGAAGCAGATGTCCTCTGTTCCAGACAGGTATCTGCCAGGATATGGCTGTTGGTAGGTGATCCTCTGGTGAAAGGCACACCCTCATCTTGTCCATGAGTGCTCTTCCTGTGTGAGGTGGGACGTCTGGGGGTACAAGATGTATCAAAAGAGATTTTATTCCCGACACCTGGGTGCTGGTGGGATGACACAGAGAAAGTTATCAGTCATGAGAGCAGAGAGAGAGTTTTTATTTATTTTGCTGGCTGCAAGCCGCTCTGCTGACATGAGGGTGTGGTCTGTCCTTGGTTCCTCCCATGCCAGGTGTCTTCTGGTTATCTGGGCTATGCTGTGCTCAAGGCTGCAAGCTTGGTACAAGATATCTGCTAAGCAAAATAAGGTTTTCTCTGCCCTGTTTTATTCTCTTTAACCCTTTCTACAGCCCCTGGGAGGGGAGAAGTAGACGGTATAAAATGGAGGACTGGGATGCCTGGGTGAAAAGGGAAACTCACAGCACCCACAAAGTGGCCCAGGCTTACTAATCTTAACAACTGACGAGGGAGACGTAGACAAGGCATGACAGAGGATGGCAGGTGGGTGATGCCTGGTGGTTGGCACCCAGGACAGATAATGAGTAAAGAGATGAAGCATGCAAGACAGAGAATGGATGGGTGCTAAGAGATGATATGCACATAAGCGAAGCAGACAGATGCCCTGAGAGAGAAAGACAACAAATGCTGGTCTCCACGCCTTGCAACCTTCCCCAGGAGGTCCTCTTTCGCTCCTGCATTTAGCAGGGGACTCTCCACCCTGCTGCCTGTGCAGCCACTCTGGCATAATGATAACATCCAGGATTCTCAGCCTCCCTGCTTCTGGAGCCAGGCCATGCCAGCCACTAGAGGGCCACACCTCTCTGAGTAGCTTTGAGCCATGGCTTCCCACTGCATGAGGACAAAAGGTGAGGGCCTCAGAATGTTGGGGACAATATAGGAAGTCAAGCCTGAAGAGGAGAATGCAGAGCTGTGCTGTGGCCTGCGGCTGGCGAGATGGGTAATGGACACTCATTCCCTGTCAGGCTGCTTCCTGTCCAAAGGCCCAGGAAGTTCCCCTGTAAACATGGATGGGCGTGTAGAGGACTCCTGGAGGAGTGTGTGGAGGCTTGTTTCCAGAAATCGCCCTTTAGTTTCTTCCTAGGTGTGTCTTCTGGAGGCGGGGAAGGAGAGTGGGTGAAAGTCCCAGGCTTTGCCCTTGCATGAGGGGCTGGCAGGGAGGGGACAGACTGCATTTCAAGGACTCCTTTTAGTGGCCATAGCTGTCTCAGTGTTGATGAGAATGTCTGACAATTTTTATCTTGGCAAGTCCCAAGGCTGTTGATTCTTTGCTTAGTGAGTGAGATAAAGTGCCCTTTCATCCCTTCCCCAAGACAGCAGGCTGGTTTGTTTTGTGGGCAAGACAAAACTGCCCCTCTGTCCATCCTCCTCTCTCACTCACGCCTTGGAAGTTCCAGGGTGATTGTGCTGAATAGTCTCTCATGTGGGAAGAGAGATATTAACCCAGCCATGGGCAAACTATGGCCCGCGGGCCGGGTACGGCCTGTTCAGCTGTTCTATCCAGCCCGTGGAGCCGAAAGAGCGTTGGGTTCTCTTGCTCTCCCCTCCGCTCCTTCACCAGCAGCAGTGTTAACATGTATTAGTTCACACAAACACTCCATCCATGCTTTTGTTCCAGCCCTCCGGTCCAGTTTAAGAACCCATTGTGGCCCTCGAGTCAAAAAGTTTGCCCACCCCTGTATTAACCACTTGTTCTCAAGTTTCCTTGGTTAGGGAGGATTAAGGACTTTCTACAGGCTGTACAAACTGACCAGGCTTGGTTTTCTTGTCTCAGTTTCTCTATTCCACTTGCCCAGGAATTAATCTACCTTCTTGCAATCATGTTAGAGTCCCAGATAATAAGGAGGAAAAGTAAGACATTGTGAGTTTATTATGGGGTTGGTTCATGGAGTGCCATAAGAGAGATTAACTGTGGCGTTTATTCCCTACAGATTTTTGGGAAGGTAATGAGGATGCAAAATGCTTTGTCTCTCTCTCTTTTTTTTTTTTTTTACCAAGTTTCAGAAGATTGGTACTATACTGTGTCCATTATATTAATCTAAAGACCTAGTGCATGCAACTCAGTGGGCGGTCCCTCAGCCTGGCCTAAGCCCTCTGGCATTTCGGGAGCCCCTGGGAGATGTCTGACAGTGGAAGTGCGCCTAAGGCGTCAGTCCAATATCATTAGCACTCCCATGGAGACGGGAGAGGATCCAGCCACCACTGCTGTACTCGCCAGTTGTGAGCTTGGTTTTTCACTGAGGTGTGCTCCCTCTATGGGAGTGCACTGACTACTAGGGGGAAGCTCCTGCATTGAGTGTCTGCCCTCTTTTGGTCAGTGTGTGTCATAGTGACCGGTCATCCCACTGTTCTGTCAATTTGCATATTAGCCTTTTATTATATAGGATTAAGAGTCTCTGTGAGAATTTCTCAAAAACTTAGAGAAATTGAAATATCTCTAAGAGGTTAAATTTTAAGTGGCATGTGGCATTTAAAATTCTAAATTCCAGTAGGTTTGATAAAGGAGGTAGCAAGAAACAAGTCCAGAGGCTTTGCTTTTATTACCTTTGAGAATTCTGAAGATGCGACAGATGCTGACAAAGAAATGAATGAAAAAGTAAGTCTTTTGCCCTAACTGGTTTGGCTCAGTGGGTAGAGCATCAGCCTGCAGACTGAAAGGTCCCTGGTTCAATTCTGGTCAAGGACTTGTACTTTGGTTGCAGGGACATCCCCAGGTGTGTAGGAGGCAGCTGATCAATGTTTCGAACTTGATAACCCTCTCTCATCCTCTCTGTAAAATAAATCAATAAAACATATTTTAAAAAAATAAAAAAGTAAGTCTTTTAATAAAATTCTAGCACTGTGGTTCAAGTAATAGTATTTCCAGGTTTCCTTCTTCTTGTCTTTAAAGTTTTATAATGCCATATGAGCCATGATTATTTAGTCATCACTATTCTTTTTTTTTTTTTTTTTTTTTTTTTTTTTTACAAACGTGCTGGACTGTGGGGTTGGAAGGATTCTGAAATGTCCGTTTTGTGTATCAAAATAGTACATTAAGCTTAGTTATTTTAGTATATGAATACAAATGGAATCCTGCTTTAAGCCTTCAAAGCACTTTCTAATTTAGAACAGCCTGCCCACCCCAGACATATAATGTCAGCAGAAATCAGGTCACTGTTGGTAAGAAGCTAATATAATTGATGCAAACATATCCATAGCATAAAAAAAAGGTCTTGAAAATATGGTATGTGTAGTGCCTTTTCCGTCCAGTTGGAACACTTTTTTAAAAAAGTATTTGTATTGATTTTATAGAGCAAGGGAGAGGGAGACAGAAACATGAATGATGAGAGAGAATCACTGATTGGCTGCCATCTCCCTGTCCCCCACTGGGGATTGAGCAAGGGACTTGGGCTTGTTCTTTGACCAGGAATAGGACAGTGACCTCCAGGCTCACAATTGGATGGTCAACCATCACAGAGACACAGCAAGTGGACTAGGTATTTAGTTCTTCATGACAGGAACTGATGTGAGTTAGGACATTGGGTGTGCCATAACTAAATGACCTTAACTTCCCTAACTAACTTTTCTCTGGTTATTTTTGAATCGTGCCACAAGACTGATTTTTGTAAAATGTATATATCCTGATTTATTTTAAAGTAGTGGATAAGAGTTCCTTTCATTGAGTCTTTAATGTACTAGTGAAGGAAATAGTCTTATTTCTCTTTGATCTTAAATCTAGCCAATGTGTGTCCCATATCCTTCAAAGTTGTCGGAGATCGTTGTACAAGTATTCCTTAATATTACCCTGAAATTCACACCATCCGGGCATCGTTTGGGATACATATTTTCTTTGGTTCTGTTATATTTTCAGATATTTCCAACATATCATACCATTATTTTAAGCCACGTTCTTTTGGATTTATTAAGAATCACTCTTCCCTGGGACAAGGTAACATATGCAGATTTCTATGTCAATAACCACGCTTGTGCTTTGGCTACACTTTTGATCTTATATTTAAGTTAATTTGTGCGTATACTGGTTATGCCATATATTAAGTTGTTGATCTTCAATGACTTTTAGTACATAACTCACTTATGTCCCTGGCCTTTATTTGGAGAGCCTGTTTTATGATACATTGAAGGGGGTCAGTACATATTGACCCCTTTACTTTACCTTTGTCTTTTAGGGTTTGTCAACAGCCAAGAGTTGGATGTGTCCCATGATTTTTCTTGAGTTCAGAAGTCCATTTATTTGATTTATGAAGAATGGTTGATGTTGTTTCCCTAGTTTCTAAGCAGAAGAAATGTAGTTTGTGTAGATATCATTCCTAAGTGTCTTCTTTCAAGTGGTGTTTTGTAGCCTACACAATGATTCTGAATAAGACAAAATCCCTACTTATTGGGCACTTCTTTTCTATGGTAAAAATAACAAACATGTAAATAAGTACAATCATGCATAAAAAAAGATAAGAGGAAAAATATAGGGGGTAATTATTTTTAGAAGTTATATTGGTAGGAGATAGTGTTTCTATTCATAAAATTAAGGGGAGAAAGGGATGTTTGTTGAATCTCAAAAGTCAGGAAGGAGGCCGTGGTGTATAAATCTGTGGAAAACATTTTGGACCCAGAAAGCTCAAGTGATTCCTTCAGGTGGGAACTGTGTCCAGTGGCTGTTTAGTTTGTGTCGCTGCCCATCAGTGTCAGACATCTTGGTGGAATATGTGACTTCAGATTTGTTTACAAAAATAATTCCAGACATCCAAAGGGTTTTATGTGGAGCAATTACAGTGACCTGAGTTATGTTTACACATGCCATGTTGATTTAGCTAAAAGATCAACCATCATGAAGTTATTGGGAGACTGGAAAATTTAGGTATGTATGTTAATCAAATTACTATATTTAAAAGGTATAATTCTAGGAACACATTTTTAAAAAAATTCTTTATTGTTTAGAGGATGGGTTAGCCTGGCTAGAGGTTCATCAATCTTGTTTATCCTTTCAAAGAACCAGCTCTTGGTTTCATTGATTTTCTGTATTGTTTTTTTGGTCTCTATGTCATTTATTCCTGCTCTAATCTTTATTATCTCCTTCCTTCTCCTCACTCTGGGGCTTTCTTGTTGCTCTCTTTCTATTTCCTTGAGATGTCGAGTTAGATGATTTACTACCATTTTTTCTTGTTTTTTGAGATAGGCCTGTAGAGCTATGCACTTCCCTCACAGGAAAGCTTTCATTGTGTCCCATAGGTTTTGGATTGTTGTTCTTTCATTGTTGTTAGTTTCCAGGATGTTTTTAATTTCTTCTTTGATCTCATTGGTAAACCAACCAATATTTAATAACATGCTATTCAACTTCCAGCATTAGAGTATTTTGTATGGTTTTTATTGTAGATTATTTCTATTATTACGCCATCGTGATCTGAGAAGATGCTTGGTATAATTTCTTTTTTTTTTTTTAAGGCATTGGGCATTTTATTGTTTATTTATTTTTTAAATATTTTTTATTATTTTTTTTATTGCTTAAAGTATTACAAAGGGTATTACATAAGTATCCATTTTATCCCCCCGCCCTAGACAGTCCCCTAGCCTCCCCTATCACCCAGTGTCTTATGTCCATTGGTTATGCTTATATGCATGCATACAAGTCCTTTAGTTGACCTCTTACCCCCCTACCTCCTGCCCCCCAACCCTCCCCGGCCTTCCTGCTGCAGTTTGACAATCTGTTTGAGGCAGCTCTGCCTCTGTATCTATTATTGTTCAAAAGTTTATAATGCTCTCTAGTGTCCATGAATGAGTGAGATCATGTGGTATTTTTCCTTCATTGACTGGCTTATTTCACTTAGCATAATGCTCTCCAGTTCCATCCATGACGTTGCAAATGGTAAGAGTTCCTTCCTTTTTACAGCAGCATAGTATTCCATCGTGTAGATGTACCACAGTTTTCTAATCCATTCATCTACTGATGGGCACTTAGGCTGTTTCCAGATCTTAGCTATGGTGAATTGTGCTGCTATGAACATAGGGGTGCATATATCCTTTCTGATTGGTGTTTCTGGTTTCTTGGGATATATTCCTAGAAGTGGGATCACAGGGTCAAATGGGAGTTCCATTTTCAGTTTTTTAAGGAAACTCCATAGTGTCTTCCATAGTGGCTGCACCAGTCTGCATTCCCACCAGCAGTGCACAAGTGTTCCTTTTTCTCCACATCCTCTCCAGCACTTGTCGTTTGTTGATTTGTTGATGATAGCCAGTCTGACAGGTGTGAGATGGTACCTCATTGCTGTTTTGATTTGCATCTCTCGGATGATTAGTGACTTTGAGCATGTTTTCATATGTCTCTTGGCTTTGTGAATGTCCTCTTTTGAAAGGTGTCTATTTAGGTCCTTTGCCCATTTTTTGATTGGATTGTTTATCTTCCTTTTGTTAAGTTGTATGATTTCCCTATAAATTTTGGAGATTAGGCCCTTATCAGATATGTCATTGGCAAATATGTTTTCCCACACAGTGGGTTTTCTCGTTGTTTTGTTGATGGTTTCTTTTGCTGTGCAGAAGCTTTTTATTTTGATGTAGTCCCATTTGTTCATTTTTTCCTTAGTTTCAAGTGCCCTAGGAGCTGTATCAGTGAAGAAATTGCTTCGGCATATGTCTGAGATTTTCTTGCCTTTGGATTCTTCTAGAATTTTTATGTTATCCTGTCGTACATTTAAGTCCTTTATCCATTTTGAGTTTATTTTTGTGTATGGTGTAAGTTGGTGGTCTAGTTTCATTTTCCTGCATATATCTGTCCAATTTTCCCAACACCATTTATTGAAGAGACTATCTTGGCTCCATTGTATGTTCTTGCCTCCTTTGTGAAATATTAATTGAGTATATTGGTTCGGGCCGATTTCTGGGCTCTCTATTCTATTCCATTGATCTATATGCCTATTCTTGTGCCAGTACCAGGCAGTTTTGAGAACAGTGGCTTTGTAATACAACTTGATATCTGGTATTGAGATCCCACCTACTTTGTTCTTTTTCAGGATTGCTGCAGCTATTCGGGGTCTTTTTTTATTCCAGATGAATTTTTGGAAAGTTCGTTCTAGATCTCTGAAGTATGCTGTTGGTACTTTAATGGGAAGTGGGTTGAATTTATAGATTGCTTTGGGTAGTATGGACATTTTAATGATGTTGATTCTACCAATCCATGAACACGGTATGTTCTTCCATCTGTTTATGTCTTCCTCTATGTCTTTTTTCAACGTCCTGTAGTTTTCTGAGTAGAGGTCCTTTACCTCTTTACCTAAGTTTATTCCTAGGTAGCTTAGTTTTTTCGGTGCAATGGTAAACGGGATTGTTTTTATAATCTCTCTTTCTGAAAGTTCACTATTGGTGTATAGAAATGCCTCAGATTTCTTGGGGTTAATTTTGTATCCTGCTACATTGCCAAATTCATGTATTAAGTCTACTAGCTTTTTGATGGAATCTCTAGGGTTTTGTATGTATAATATCATGTCGTCTGCAAATAAGGACAGTTTTACTTCCTCTTTTCCAATTTGGATGCCTTTTATTTCTTCTTCTTGCCGAATTGCAATGGCTAACACATCCAGTACTATGTTGAACAGGAGTGGTGAGAGGGGGCGTCCCTGTCTTGTTCCTGTTCTTAGGGGAAATGGTGTTAGTTTTTGTTCGTTGAGTATGATGTTGGCTGTGGGCCTGTCATATATGGCTTTTATTATGTTGAGGTATGATCCTTCTACTCCCACCTTGCTGAGAGTTTTTATCAAAAATGGGTGTTGAATTTTGTCAAATGCTTTTTCTGCATCAATTGATATGACCATGTGGTTTTTTTCTTTCAATTTGTTTATGTGATGTATCACCTTTATTGATTTGCGGATATTGTACCATCCTTGCATCCCTGGGATAAATCCTACTTGGTCATGGTGTATGATCTTTTTGATGTGCTGCTGGATTTGATTTGCTAAGATTTTGTTGAG
Organism: Myotis daubentonii; assembly: GCF_963259705.1. Taxonomy (NCBI): domain Eukaryota; kingdom Metazoa; phylum Chordata; class Mammalia; order Chiroptera; family Vespertilionidae; genus Myotis; species Myotis daubentonii. The sequence continues at coordinate 10,989,669 of NC_081862.1, read as the reverse complement.
GATTTTGGCATCTATGTTCATGAGGGATATTGGCCTGTAATTCTCTTTCATTGTGTTGTCTTTACCTGGTTTTGGTATTAGGGTGATGCTGGCTTCATAGAATGAGCTTGGAAGTGTTCCTTCCTCTTGAATTTTTTGTAGTAGTCTGAGGAGGATAGGCTTTAGTTCTTCCTTGAATGTTTGGTAAAACTCCCCTGTGAAGCCTTCTGGTCCTGGGCTTTTGTTTGATGGAAGCTTTTTGATGACTGCTTCAATTTCTTCCATAGTTATTGGCCTGTTGAGGTTTTTAGATTCTTCCTGATTGAGTTTTGGAATGTTGTATTTTTCTAGGAATTTGTCCATTTCCTCCAGGTTGTCTAGTTTGTTGGAGTAGAGCTGTCCATAGTATTTTTTAACAATCATTTGTATTCCTGTGGGGTCTGTTGTTATTTCGCCTCTATCGTTTCTGATTTTATTTATTTGGGTCCTCTCTCTCTGCTTCTTGGTGAGTCTGGCTGGAGGTTTATCAATCTTGTTTATCCTTTCAAAGAACCAGCTCTTGGTTTCATTGATTTTCTGTATTGTTTTTTTGGTCTCTATGTCATTTATTTCTGCTCTAATCTTTATTATCTCCTTCCTTCTGCTCACTCTGGGGTTTTCTTGTTGCTCTCTTTCTAATTCTTTGAGTTGTAGAGTTAGATGATTTACTACCATTTTTTCTTGTTTTTTGAGATAGGCCTGTAGAGCTATAAACTTCCCTCTCAGGACTGCTTTCAATGTGTCCCATAGGTTTTGGATTGTTGTGTTTTCATTGTCATTAGTTTCCAGGATGTTTTTAATTTCTTCTTTGATCTCATTGGTAACCCAATCAATATTTAATAGCATGCTATTCAGCTTCCAGGTGTTCGAGTATTTTGGGTTCTTTTTATTGTAGTTTATTTCTAATATTATGCCATCGTGGTCTGGGAAGACCCTTTTTATGATTTCAATCTTCTTGAATTTGGGGATACTTTGCTTGTGACCCAATATGTGGTCTATTTTTGAAGATGTCCCATGAGCACCTGAGAAGAACGTATATTCTCTGGCTTTGGGGTGAAGTGTTCTGAAGATGTCTATTAAGTCCATCTGATCTAGTGAGTCATTTAGGATTGCTGTATCTTTGCTGGTTGTTTGTCTATAGGACTTATCCAGTGCTGTCAATGGTGTATTAAAGTCCCCTACTATGATTGTATTGTTGTCGATGTCTCCTTTGATATTTTCCAGGAGTTTTTTTATGAATTTGGGTGCTCCTACAGTGGGTGCATATATGTTTACCAGGGTTATATCTTCTTGTTGTATTGATCCCTTTAGTATTATGAAGTGGCCTTCCTTATCTCTTGTTAAGGCCTTCACTTTGAGGTCTATTTTGTCCGATATAAGTATTGCTACCCCAGCTTTCTTTTCCTTTCCATTTGCCTGAAAGATATTTTTCCATCCTTTCACCTTCAGTCTGTGTGAATCCCTTCTAATGAGGTGGGTTTCTTGTAGACAGCAGATGTATGGGTCATGTTTTTTTATCCATTCAGCCACTCGATGTCTTTTGGTTGGAGCATTTAGTCCGTTTACGTTTAAAGTTATTATTGAAAGGTACTTGTTTGTAGCCATTTCTTTTTTTGTGTGGCTGTTTTCTTTCTGAGCTTTTTATTTCTTCTTTTTATACCAGTCCCTTTAGCATTCCTTGCATTGCTGGCTTGGTGGTGACAAACTCCCTTAGTCTTTTTTTTGTCTGTGAAGCTTCTTATTTCCCCTTCAAGTTTGAATGATAGCCTTGCTGGATAGAGTATTCTTGGATTCAGTCCTTTGCTTTGCATCACTTTGTAAATTTCAATCCATTCTTTTCTGGCCTGATGTGTTTCTGTTGAGAAGTCATTTGACAATCTAATGGGAGATCCCTTGAATGTAACTTTCCGTCTCTCTCTTGCAGCCTGTAAGATTCTCTCTTTGTCCTGAACATTTGCCATGGTGATTATGATGTGTCTTGGTGTGGGTCTTTTCGGGTTCACCTTGTTTGGGACTCTCTGGGCTTGTGTGACTTTTTTCTTCCCCACCTCTGGAAAGTTTTCTGATATTATTTCTTCGAGTAGGTTTTCTAATCCTTGTTCATCCTTCTGTTGTTCTGGTACTCCTATTATTCGTATATTGTTTCGTTTCATGTTGTCCCAAAGCTCCCTTAGGCTCTCCTCCTGTCTTTTAATTTTTTTCTCCAATTGCAGTACATTTTGGGTGTGTTTTGCTTCCTTGTCTTCTAATTCACTAATTCGGTCCTCCGCTTCTCCTAGTCTACTGTTGATACTTTCAATGGAGTTTTTCATTGCAGCTATATCACTCTTCATTTCTTCTTGGGTCTTACTTAGGTTGTTGATTTTTTCATCTGTTTCTTCTAGCTTCTTCCATATGTTATCGATTTTTTCATCTGTTTCTTCTAGCTTCTTCCATATGTTATTGATTTTTTCATCTGTTTCTTCTTGCTTCTTGCAGAGGTTGTCGATTTTTTCCTCCATCCGGTTTATGCACTCTAGGACCCTTATTCTGAATTCTTTATCTGTCATGTTGCATGCCTCTGTATTACTTAGCTGCTTTTCTAGAGAGTCCTCCTTCTCTTTCCTTTGGGGGTTTCTTTGTCTACCCATGTTTGATCTCACTGACATATCTAGACGTTGAGTTGTTCAGTGGTTGCTCCCTTGGTGGCAGTGACTCCTTGGTCTGTGGTTGCTCTTCAGGCAGTTGCGGTAGCTGCTGCTCTTCAGTTGTCAGCAGCTCCTCTGGTGGGTGCTGTTCACAGCTGTGGTGGCTCTTCTGGCTGGTGGGGCGAGGTTTCACGTACAGCTGCTGTTCCTCAGCAGAGGATGAAGTGCTCAGGAGGTTGCTGTTGCTTGGATCTGCTGCGTTGATTTAAAGGCACAAAATACAACACAACAAGGCACCACGTACCAGGCACTATACACAAATATATTCACGATATTAATAACCCCAATTAAAGGTGACCACCTGAATTAAGAGAATTAGGGGATAAGGAAGAAGGAAGAGAAAAAGATAAAAGAGAAAAAGGAAAAGAAAAGTAGGGACCAAAAAAAAGGGAGTGCAAAAATGAAATTGGGAAAAAGGAAGGGGGAAAATAAAAGAGAGAAAAGAAAAGAAAAAAAAAGAGCGAAAAGAGAGAATGAAGTGGAAGAGGGAAGAGACTTTTTATATGAGGAGAATACTCCTATAGAACAGCCATTAATCCCAACAAATTCCAGCAACAGCTCCCTGGATATGAATGCAAACTAGAGACAACCAATAATATAATGATGAAAATAGAATGGTGAACACTAATCCCAAAATAAAATAAAGAAAAAATAAAATGGCACTTTAAAAAATGGTAAAATGGTAGCAGTAATAATACTGGTTAAAAATAAGAAGGTAGTAATTAAAAGGGTAAAATCAGGTGATGGAAAAAGAAGAAAAGAAAGAAAAAAAAAGAAAAAAAAAGAACAGAAAAAAAAGAATGAAAAAAAATTGGTTTCTTAGTTAAAAAGTGAAAAAAGAAAAAAAAATTGCAGTAGTGGAGGTCCTTCGTTTCTTCTATTCTTCAGTGTGGTTCGCCTTAGACCTTCCAGGTATTCAGGAGAGTGTTGAGTTTCCCTGTGATATACTGTTCCTCTGTGTTGTAAACCACAGTCCTTATTTTAAAGCATGCCGCATTTATTTCCCAGACTGCCTTATTTTGTGTTTAGCAAAGAGTCAGTTTGTGGGTCAGCCTCTGGGTGGCAGTGTTCTGGGGTTGGCCTCTGAGGCTATAGGGCCTCTCTGTCCAGTGGAAGTTCACTGCCCAGAGCTGACTGCGTAATAGTTAGTTACCGGCGCTATGTTGTTGCTGGGATTGAAAATCCCCCTATAGGCCAGACCCTGTTAACTCCCAGGGACTGATCAGGTTATCTTAATCCTTGATCTCGTACAGGGTGGAATCTGGGTGTGGCTGTGCTCCTTGCCTGGGGGCTGGGGGGAGGAGGCTCACTCTCAGGAGCGGGTGGCTGCCCCAGTCCTGGGCTCAGGGGTGTCTCAGCACTCAATTCACTACCACCTCTCCCGGCTCCCCCTCTTTCCCCAGTCTCTCCCCAGATTCCACTCCTCAGCACACTCTCCCTCTCTTCAGCACAGGTGAGTGTCTGTATCCGAAATGTCCCATGAACAGGATTCAGTGAAAACAAACAAACAAATGCCGGCCACTGAAACGGGGAAGGCTTGGTTTCTGTAAGCTTCTTCTCTTACCGGGACTGCATGGTCAGGTCAGCTCTTCAGGCTGCCCCCTTTAGGCTCAGTCCTCCGTGATCACAGAACCCAGCTCTCAATTTCCCTGGCGGCGCCAGGAATCCCGCGGTTCTCCTGTCCCAAGGGACGCGGCTGTCTGCCACGCGGTCTCCCTCCGACTCTCTGGGCTCAGAGGTCTGGCAAACTTTCCTGCCCAAATCCCTGGTTTTTTTTTTACCTTTCCAGGGGAGTTCTGCTCTTCCCGGCTGCAAACCCTCTCACCAGCTGAGCAATTTCGCCAATTCGGTGTGAGTGTTACTAGCTTCAGCTGCTCGCTCCATTTGCTCCGGGACACGACTTGGGACACGTCTGCCTATATCGCCGCCATCTTGGTTCCTCAATATTTTTTTTTATTATTATTAGTTAAGGTATTACAAATGTGTCCTCACCCCCCCCCCCCCATTAACCCCCAACCTCCCCACACACACACAAACTCATGCTCCCATCCCCCCATTGTCCATGTCCTTTGGTTTGGCTTATATACATATATTCAAGTCCTTCTGTTGATCTCTTCCCCTTACCCCCGCCCTCTCCTACTTTCCTTCTGGGGATTGATAGCCTGATCGCTGTTTCTCAGTCTTTGGGTCTGTCCCTTTTCATCAGTCTATGTTGTTCTCTATAATCCACAAATGAGTGAGATCATGTGGTATTTATCTTTCTCTGACTGGCTTATTTCACTTAGCATAATGCTCTCCAGTTCCATCCATGCTGTTGCAAAAGGCAAGAGTTCCTTTTTTTTATACCGCAGCATAGTATTCCATTGTGTATATGTACCACAGTTTTCTAATCCACTCATCTGCTGATGGGCACCTAGGCTGTTTCCAAATCTTAGCTATGGTGAATTGTGCTGCTATGAACATAGGGGTGCATATATCCTTTCTAATTGGCGTTTCTGGTTTCTTGGGATATATTCCTAGTAGTGGGATCACTGGGTCAAATGGGAGTTCCATTTTTAGTCTTCTGAGGTAGCTCCATACTGTTCTCCACAGTGGCTGCACCAGTCTGCATTCCCACCAGCAGTGCAAAAGGGTTCCTTTTTCTCCACATCCTCTCCAACACTTGTTGTTTGTTGATTTGTTGATGATAGCCATTCTGACAGGTGTGAGATGATAATGCATTGTCGTTTTGATTTGCATCTCTCATATAATTAGTGACTTTGAGCAGGTTTTCATATGTCTTTCGGCCTTCTGTATGTCCTCTTTTGAAAAGTGTCTATCTAGGTCCGTTGCCCATTTTTTTATTGGATTGTTTATCTTCCTTTTGTTAAGTTTCATGAGATCCCTGTAAATGTTGGAAATTAAACCCTTATCGGTGGTATCATTGGTAAATATGTTCTCCCATGTAGTGGGTCTTCTTGTTGTTTTGTTGATGGTTTCCTTTGCTGTGCAAAAGCTTTTTATTTTGATGTAGTCCCATTTGTTTATTTTCTCTTTAGTTTCCATTGCCCTAGGAGCATTATCAGAGAAGAAATTTCTTCGGCATATGTTTGCGATTTCGCTGCCTGTGGATTCCTCTAGTATTTTTATAGTTTCCCGTCTTACGTTTAAGTCTTTTATCCATTTTGAGTTTATTTTTGTGTATGGTGTGAGTTGGTGATCTAGTTTCATCCTTTTGCATGTATCTGTCCAATTTTCCCAACACCATTTATTGAAAAGACTGTCTTGACTCCATTGTATGCTCTTGCCTCCTTTGTCGAATATTAATTGGGCATAGTGGTTTGGGTCGATTTCTGGGGTCTCTATTCTATTCCATTGATCTATATGTCTGTTCTTGTGCCAGTACCAAGCTGTTTTAAGAACAGTGGCTTTGTAATACAGTTTTATATCTGGTATTGAGATCCCACCTACTTTGTTCTTTCTCAGGATTGCTGCAGCTATTCGGGGTCTTTTTTTATTCCAGATGAATTTTTGGAACGTTCGTTCTAGATTTGTGAAATATGCCGTTGGTAATTTAATGGGGATTGCATTGAATCTATAAATTGCTTTGGGTAGTATGGACATTTTGATGATGTTGATTCTACCAATCCATGAACACGGTATATTCTTCCATCTGTTTATGTATTCCTCTATCTCTTTTTTCAGTGTCCTGTAGTTTTCAGCGTATAAGTCTTTTACCTCCTTAGTTAAGTTTATTCCTAGGTATTTTAATTTTTTTGGTGCAATGGTAAATGGGATTGCTTCTGTAGTTTCACTTTTTGTAAGTTCACTATTGGTGTAAAGAAATGCCATGGATTTCTTAGCATTAATTTTGTATCCTGCTACATTGCCGAATTCATTTATTAAGTCTAATAATTTTTTGATGGAGTCTTTAGGGTTCTGTATGTACAGTATCATGTCATCTGCAAATAAGGACATTTTTACTTCTTCTTTTCCAATCTGGATGCCTTTTATTTCTTCTTCGTGTCTGATCGCAATGGCTAGTACTTCCAGTACTATGTTGAACAGGAGCGGTGAGAGGGGGCATCCCTGTCTTGTTCCTGTTTTTAGGGGGAATGGTTTTAGTTTTTGCCCATTTATTATGATGTTGGCTGTGGGTTTGTCATATATGGCTTTTATTATGTTGAGGTATGATCCCTCAATTCCTATCTTGCTGAGAGTTTTTATCAAGAAAGGGTGTTGGATTTTGTCAAATGCTTTTTCCGCATCAATTGATATGACTATGTGGTTTTTTTCTCTCAATTTGTTTATGTGATGTATCACGTTTACTGATTTGCGGATATTGTACCATCCTTGCATCCCTGGGATAAATCCTACTTGGTCATGGTGTATGATCTTTTTGATGTGCTGCTGGATCCGATTTGCTAGGATTTTGTTGAGGATTTTGGCATCTATGTTCATGAGGGATATTGGCCTGTAATTCTCTTTCATTGTATTGTCTTTATCTGGTTTTGGCATTAGGGTGATGCTGGCTTCATAGAATGAGCTGGGAAGTGCTCCTTCCTCTTGGATTTTTTGACATAGTCTGAGGAGGATAGGTTTTATGTCTTCCTTGAATGTTTGGTAAAACTCCCCTGTGAAGCCATCTGGCCCCGGGCTTTTGTTTGCTGGAAGCTTTATGATTACTGCTTTGATTTCCTCCATAGTTATTGGCCTATTGAGATTTTTAGATTCTTCCTGGTTAAGTTTTGGAAGGTTGTATTTATCTAGGAATATGTCCATTTCCTCCAGGTTGTCTAGTGTGTTGGAGTAGAGTTGTTCATAGTATTTTCTAACAATGCTTTGTATTTCTATGGGGTCTGTTGTTATTTCTCCTCTTTCTTTTCTGATTTTGTTTATTTGGGTCCTCTCTCTTTGTTTCTTGGTGAGCCTGGCTAGAGGTGTATCAATCTTGTTTATCCTTTCAAAGAACCAGCTCTTGGTTTTGTTGATCTTTTGTATTGTTTTTTTGGTCTCTATGTCATTTATCTCCGCTCTGATCTTTGTTATTTTCTTCCTTCTGCTTACAGTGGGCTTTTTTTTTTTTTTTTTTTTTTTTTTTTGCTCTCTTTCTAATTCTTCGAGTTGTAGAGTTAGGTCATTTATTCTCATTGTTTCTTGTTTCTTGCAGTAGGCTTGTAGAGCTATGAACTTCCCTCTCAAGACTGCTTTTACTGTGTCCCATAGGTTTTGGATTGTTGTGTTTTCATTGTCATTTGTTGCCATGATGTTTTTTATTTCTTCTTTGACCTCACTGGTGACCCAGTCATTGTTTAATAGCATGCTATTTAGTCTCCATGTGTTTGATTTTTTTGGATTGTTTTTGTTGTAGTTGATTTCCAGTTTTATGCCTTTGTGGTCTGAGAAGATACTTGATATGATTTCAATTTTCTTGAATTTGAAGAGACTTTGTCTGTGACCCAATATATGGTCTATCTTTGAAGATGACAAATGTGCACCTGAGGAGAATGTATATTCTGTGGCTTTGGGGTGAAATGTTCTGAAGATGTCAATTAATTCCATCTGATCTAGTGAGTCATTTAGGATTGATGTTTCTTTGCTGAGTTTCTGTTTAGAAGATTTGTCCAGTGGAGATAATGGGGTGTTAAGGTCCCCTACTATGATTGTATTGCTGTCAATCTCTCCCTTGATCTTCTCCAGAAGATTTCTTACGTATTTGGGTGCTCCTATATTGGGTGCATATATATTTACCAGAGTTATTTCTTCTTGTTGGACTGCTCCCTTTAGTATTATGAAGTGGCCTTCTTGATCTCTTTTTATGTCCTTCACTTTGAGATCTAATTTGTCAGATATAAGTATTGCTACCCCGGCTTTTTTTTCACTTCCATTGGCCTGAAAAACCTTTTTCCATCCCTTCACCATCAGTCTGTGTGCGTCTTTTTTTCTGAGGTGGGTTTCCTGTAGACAGCAGATATATAGGTCATGTTTTCTTATCCACTCATTTACCCTATGCCTTTTGACTAGGGAATTTAATCCATTTACATTTAAAGTTATTATTGATAGAAACTTGTTAGTCGCCATTTTTGTTCTTTACCGCTGCATTCCTTCTTTGTTTCCTGTTTTTTTCTATTTACAGCAGACCCTTTAGCATTTCTTGCATTGCTGGTTTGGTTGTAATAAACTCCCGTAGACCGTTTTTGTCTGAGAAGCTCCTGATTTGACCCTCAATTTTGATTGATAGCCTCTCTGGGTATAGTATTCTTGGATTCAGACCCTTCCTTTGCATGACTTTGTATATTTCATTCCATTCCCTTCTTGCCTAATCTGTTTCTGTTGAGAAATCGGTCGCTAGTCTGATGGGGGATCCTTTGTAGGTAACTTTCTGTCTCTCTCTGGGTGCTTTTAAGATTCTTGCTTTGTCGTTGGTGTTTGCCAATTTAATTATTATGTGCCTTGGTGTCGGTCTTTTCGGGTTAATTTTGTTTGGGACTCTATGAGCTTCTTGGATTTGTGCGAGTTTTCTCCTCCCTATATCAGGGAAATTTTCTGTTACTATTTTTTCAAACAGGTTTTCTAGTCCTTGCTCAGTTTCCTCTCCTTCTGGCACCCCTATTATTTGGATGTTGTTTCGTTTAGCATTGTCCCAGAGTTCTCTTAGGCTCTCTTCCTGCTTTTTAATTTTTTTTTCCAGAAGCTGTTCTGCTTGGGTATTTTTTTCTACCTTGTCTCTAGCTCGCTGATGGGGTCCTCTGCTTCTTCTAGTCTACTGTTGATGCTTTCTATTGAGTTCTTTATGGCAGTGATGTCGTTTTTCATTTCTTCTTGGTTTCTCTTCATTTCCTCTTGGTTCTTCTTCATTTCCTCTTGGTTCCTACACATATTGTTGAATTGGTCTTCCATTCTTTTCATCCTCCTTATGGCCATTACTCTGAATTCTTTCTCTGACAGGTTGCTTGCCTCCATTGCCTCGATTTTGTTTACTTCCTTTTCTGATGATGCCTGTTTTTCTTTCATATTTGGGTTGGTTCTTTGTTTCACCATGATTTCTCTTCTCAAGGTGTTTGGTTATGTAGTTCTCTCTCTGCTGCGCTGATTCAAAGGGACAAAATACAACACAACAAGGCACAACGTACAAGGCACCGAACTAAATGCATTCACGATATTAATAACCCCAAATAAAGGTGACCTCCCAAGCGAAGAGAATTAGGGGATAAAGAAGAAAAAAGAGAAAAAGATTAAAGAGAAAAATAAAAAACAAAAAGGAGTGCTGAAATGAGATTGGGAAAAGGGAGAGAGAGAAAAAAAAAGACAAAAAAACAAACAAAACAACAACAACAACAACAACAACAACAACAACAACAACAGAATTTAGAGAATGAAATAGAGGTGGGGAAGAGGCTATTTGTATGGGGAGAGCGAGGGATTGGAAATTACATATATAAGTAGGGTGAAATTTAGACAGTGAGTAGAAAGAAGGAATAGGTAAAATCCAAAGCAGGAATAGGGTAAGAGAAACAGGACAACAAAAGGGGAAAAGTGAGGAAGAGAGTTTTGGCTTAAGGGTAAATGTGAGATAGAGAGAAGTGATGCTAAAGGAACGATGAAAATAGAGTGTAGAACACTAATCCCAAAATAAAATAAAGAAAAATAATAAAAAAATAATAAAAAATAAAATGACACTTGAAAAAATGGTAAAAGGATAGCAATAATACTGGTTAAAAAAATGTAGTAATTAAAAATGTAAAACCAGGTGATGAAAAAAATAAAAAATAAAAATAAAATAAAATAGGTTCTTGATGAAATGGTGAAAAAAGAATTTAAAAAAATATATATAAAAATATTCGGAAGTGAAGGTGCTTCAGATCTTCCACTTTTCTTTTTGGCACGCCTCAGTCCTGCCAGGCATTTAGGGGAGTGTTGAACTTCCCTGTGATACACTGTCCCTCCCTGCAGTAAACCACAGACCTGATTTTAAGGCAGGGTGTATTTGTTTACCAGACTGCCTTTATTTGTGAACGCAAAAGAGACAGTTCGTGGCTCTGCCTCTGGGTGGCAGTGTGTCTGGATTGACCTCCGAGGCTATTAGTCCTCTCTATCAGTAGGGTTTTGTTTTTGTTTTTTCCTCTATGGTATTCGGAACTGATTCAGGAAAGACCACTGCCCAGAGCTTCTTCCTTGCCATTGCCAGCTGTTTCCCAGGCTCCCCAAAAAGAACTTTCCCCTACAGGCTCTGCGAATGACCCCAACTGGGGAATCCCATGCACTGGGTTTAATAATCAAATGCACGGATCAAAGGGGAACTGTAACAAAAGCCTGATAGTTGTGCGAATTCGCAAGCCTCCACATTCCAGGTCTGTGCACAGTCTCCGCGCACAGTTTCCTTGCGCCCACTCGCCCCTGGCACCAAGCAGCCAGCAGATTGGCAAAGTCCAAGGCTGCTCCTTTACATCCAGTCCAGCTATGGGCTCATTTTTCGCTTTCCCTTCTGCCAGCAGCCCTGTGGGGCCCCTTCCCCACTCGCGGGTCACACTGGTCCCAATGGCTGAAGACTCTGTGAGGCGCACATTCTGCCCTGCTCCCATGCTTGGTCCTCCCTCCAACCCGAACTGCAAACCACACCTTTAGGGGATGTCCAACCTTTCCCTGAGAAGAAGCAGTGCTCAGTGCTCTTCTGAGTTCACGCAGTCACGCTGCTTGAGATCCCTTGTTTCCAGGTTAGTAGCTGGTCTCTGGATGCCAGCGACAACCACCCAAGATGGCTTGGTATAATTTCAATCTTCTTGAATTTGGGGAGACCTTGTTTGTGACCCAATATGTGGTCTATTTTTGAAAATGTCCCATGAGCACTTAAGAAGAACATATATTCCACGGCTTTGGTGTGAAATGTTCTGAAGATGTCAATTAAATCCATCTGATCTAGTGAGTCATTTATGATTGCTGTTTCTTTGCTGATAATTGGTCTAGAGTATTTATCCAGCAATGTCAGTGTTCTATTAAGGTCCCCTACTATGATTGTATGGTTGTCGAACTCTCCTTTGATATCTTCTAGGAGCTTTTTTATGTATTTGGGTGCTCCTGCATTGGGTGGATAAATGTTTATCAGGGTTATATCCTCTAGTATTGATCCCTTTAGTATTATGAAGTGGCCTTCCTTATCTCTTGTTATGGCCTTCAATTTGAGGTCTATTTCGTCCTATATAATTATTGCTACCCCAGCTTTTTATTTTTTTCATTTCCACTTGCCTGAAAAATATTTTGCCATCCCTTCACTTTCATTCTGTGTGAGTCCCTTCTTCTGAGGAGGGTTTCTTGTAGACAGCAAATATATGGGTCATGTTTTTTTTTTGTTTTTTTTTTATCCATTCAGCCACTTGATGTCTTTTGATTGGAGCATTTAGTCCATCTACTTTTAAAGTTATTATTGAAATGTACTTGTTTGTAGCCATTTCTATTTTTTGTGCCTGTTTTCTTTCTTACCTTTTTATTTCCTCTTTTTACACCAGTCCTTTTAGCATTTCTTGCATTGCTGGGTTGGTGATGATAAACTCCCTTAGCCCTTTTTTGTCTGTGAGTCTTCTTATTTCCCCTTCAATTTTGATTGATAGCCTTGCTGGATAGAGAATTCTTGGATTCAGTCCTTTGCTTTGCATCACTTTGTAAATTTCCGTCCATTCTTTTCTGGCCTGATGTGTTTCTGTTGAGAAATTATTTGATAATCTAATGGGAGATCCCTTGTATGTAACTTTCAGTCTCTCTCTTTCAGCCTTCAAGATTCTCTCTTTGTCCTGAACATTTGCCATGGTAATTATGATGTGTCTTGGTGTGGGTCTTTTCGAGTTTACCTTGTTTTGGACTCTGGGCTTGTGTGAATTTTTTCTTCCCCACATCTGGGAAGTTTTCTGATATTATTTATTCCAATAGGTTTTCTAATCCTTGTTCCTCTTTCTGTTGTTCTGGAACCCCTATAATTCGCATGTTGTTTCATTTCATGCTGTCTCATAGCTCCCTTAGGCTCTCCTCCTGTCTTTGAATTTTTTTCTCCTATTGCAGTTCAGTTTGGGAGTGTTTTGCTTCCCTGTCTTCTAATTCTCTAATTCGGCCCTCTGCTTCTCCTAATCTACTATAGAAACTTTCAGTGGTGTTTTTTATTGCAGCTATATCACTCTTCATTTCTTCTCGGTTCTTACATAATTTATTGATTTTTTCATCCATTTCTTTTTGATTTTTACATAAGTTGTTTATTTTTTCTTCCGTTTCTTCTTGATTCTTGCATAACTTGTTAATTTTTCCCGCCATCTGGTTTATGCATTCTAGCACCCTTAATCTGAATTCTCTTTCTGTCAAGCTGCATGCCTCTGTTTCACTTAGCTGCTTTTCTGGGGAGTCCTCCTTTTCTTTCCTTTGGGGGTTTCTTTCTCTACCCATGTTTGATCTCACCGATATATCTAGATGTTGATTCACTCAGGGGCTGCTCCTTGGGTGGCAGTGGCTCCTCGGGCTGTGGTTGCTCCTCAAGCAGTTGTGATAGCTGCTGTTCCTCAGTTGGCAGCCACTCCTCTGGTGGGTGCTGTTCACAGCTGTGGTGGCTCCTGTGGCTGGCGGGGGTAGGCTTCACACACAGCTGCCGTTCCTCAGACCAAGGATGTGCTGATCACAAGGCTGCTGTTCCTTGGATGCAGGTGGGCCACGCACACAGCTTCTACTCCTTGAACTGGGGCGGACTGCTCACATGGCTGCTGATCCTTGGATGGGGGCTGGCTGCATGCTGCTGTTGTTCCTCTGATGTGGTGGGCTGCTTGTGGGGCTACTGCTCCTAGGGCTTGGATACGTTGATTGCAGGTCTACTGCTCCTCACACAGAGATGGGCTGCTTGCAAGGCTGCTGATCTTTGGACGGGAGTGAGCTGCAGGCGAGGCTGCTCCTCCTCAGACAGGGATGCGCCACTCACTGGTCTGCTGCTCGTCAGACAGGTGCAGGCTGGTGTGGCTCTGCTCTTCGGACTGGTGCGTGCTGTGCAGGGCTGCTGCTCCTCAGATGTGGGCGGTATACTGGTGTGACTGCTGCTCCTCGGACCGGGTTGGGCTGCTGCTGCTCCTCAAATGGGCCGGACCACTCGCAGAACTGCTGCTCTTCAGGTGGGGGTGGGCTGCTCGCACAGCTGCTGTTCCCCAGATTGGGCAGAGTGCTCATGCAGCTGCTGCTGCTTGGACCAGGCCAAGCTGCTTGTGCAGCTGCTGCTCCTCAGACTAGTGCAGGGTGTGCGCAGCTTCTGCTCCTCGGATGGGGGCAGGCTTCGCAGGGGTGCCGCTCCTCAGATATAGGAAGATTGCTCATGCAGTTGCTCCTCCTCAGAGAGGTCAGACTGCTCGTGTGGTTGCTGCTCCTCAGACAGGGAAGCAGGCCGCTCACACAGCTGCTGCTCCTTGGACAGGGGCAGGTCACATGAGGCTGCTGCTCTTTGGCTGGAGGCAGGCTGCTCATAGGGCTGATGTTCCCTGGACAAGTGCGTGCCACTCACATTACTGCTGCTCACGTAGTTGAAGGAAGAATGTGAAAAAAGTAGGAAATAAGGGAACAAACAATAAAAAAGGTGAACAAAGAAAAATGCAAAAAAATGCTAACAAAATAATAATAAAAACAATAAAAATGAAAAATTGAAATGTCATTCCTTAGGCTGGCTTCAGATCCCAGTTTTCAGGAATATCTGTGCTTTTTGCTGTTGTTGTTGTTGTTGTTGTCATTGCTGGGACAGAAAGCCCCGCTATAGGCCAGACCCTGATAACTCCCAGGGACTAATCAGATTATTTTAATCCTTCATCTCATGTAGGGTGGAATCTGGATGTGGCTGTTTTCCTTGCCTGGGGCCTGGAGGGAGGAATTAGAGCCTCAGGAGAAAATGGCTGCCCAAGTCCTGGGCTCAGGGGTGACTCAGCATTCAATTAATTTACTGCCACTTCTCCTGGTCCACCTTCTCTTCCCAGCCTCTCCCCACATTCCACTTGTCCACACCTTCACCTGCTCTTCAGCACAGGTGAGTGTCTGTATACAAAATGTCCTATGAACAGGGTTCATTGAAAACAAACAAACAAATGCAGGCCACAGAAACAGGGCAGGCTGAGTCTCTGTAAGCTCCTCTCTTACCGGCACTGCATGGTCTGGTCAGCCCTTCAGGCTGCCCCTTTTAGGCTCAGTCCTCTGTAATTATGAAAACCAGATCTCAAATCCCCCTGTAACAACAGTCCCGCGGATCTCCTTTCCACAGTCAGGGGCTGTGCCTGTCCCAAGAGTCTTGGCTGTGTGCTGCGTGGTCTCCCTCTGACCCTCTGGGCTCAGAGGTGTGGCAAACTTTCCTGCCCAGATCCCTGGTTTTTACCTTACCATAGGAACTCTGCCCTTCCCAGCTGTAAACTGTCTCACCACCTGAGTGTACTTCGCCAATTCTGGGTGGGTGTTACTAGTTTCAGCTGCACACTCCATTTGCTCCAGGACAAGCCCTGGGACAGGTCTGCCTATTCCGCTGCCATCTTGGCTTCTCAAGATTTATTTTTTCAAATATAATTATTGATCCCCTAGTTTTTCCCCCCCTTTGCCTGAAAAATATTTCTCTCCTTCCATTTTCAGTCCGTGTGAGTCCCTTATTATGAGGTGGGTTTCTCATAGACTGCATACATATGGGTCTTGTTTTATTATAATTTTAGCCATTTTATATCTTTTCAATGGAGTGTTTAGTCCATTTAGGTTTAAGGTGATTTTGATAGGTACTTATTTGTTGCCACTTTTTTCTTTATGCCTGGGTTTCTTCTGTCTCTTCCACTCCTTCTTTTTACAACAGTCCCTTTAGCATTTCTTGCATTGATGGTTTAGTAGTGAAGCACTCCCTTAGATTTTTTTTTTTCTGTGAAGACACTGAATTCCTCTACAGTTTTGAATGATAGCCTTGCTGGATAAGTATTCTTGGATGTGGTCCCTTGTTTTGCATCACTTTGTATATTTCCTTTCATTCCCTTCCTGCCTGATGTGTTTCTGTTAAAAACCATTTGATCATCTAACAGGAGAGCCTTTGTAGGTAACTCTCTGTCTCTCTCTTGCAGCCTTTAAGGTTCTGTTTGTGTCGTTATTGTTTGCCATTATAATTACAATGTGTCTTGGTATAGGTCTTATTGGGTTCATCTTGTTTGGAACTGTCTGTGCTTGTGTGACTTTTTCTTCCCAAGATGAGAAGGTTTTGTGATAATTTCTTCTGATAGGTTTCCTAATCCTTGTTCCTCATCTTGTCCTTCTGACCCCCTTAATATACACATGTTACTTTGTTTCATGTTGTCACCAATTTCCCTTAGGATATCCAACTGCTTTCTATTTCTATTTTTTCTCTCTAATTGCTGTTCAGATTGTGTTGTTCATGGTGTGTTACACTTCCCTGTCTCCTAAATCGCGGATTCAATCCTTTGCTACTTCTAGTCTACTACTGAAACCTTCCATTGTATTTTTTATTGTAGCTATTATCAATTTTTTCATTTTTCCTTGATTCTTACCTAAGTTGTGGATTTCCCGGGCATCTGGTGTATGAACTTTATGACCCTGATTCTGAATTCTTTTTCAAACATATTGTATGCCTCCATTTAGTTGAGTTTCCCTTCTCGGCAATTCCTCCTTTTCTCTCCTTTGGGGTTTGTTTGTTTGTATCACCATTTTACCTATCATTGCAGAACCCAGGTGCCAGGGTGCGAGTGGCCCATGGCCACAGAGTGGATCGGCAATTCAATTGTGCACTCCAAGACTCACAGGAGGTAGTGGAGGTGGTTGGGGGCTGCAGTCCCGGTGTCCGTGGGTCTGCTGTTGCCATAAATGGTCTTTGGCCAGAGTGGCTCTAGGATCTCAGGTGATGTCTGAGGCCCATCTGGGTGGAAGTGAGGCTGGGTTCCTAGTCATAGCAGCTCTCTCCTTCAAGATGGCTTGTTTTCTTAGAACCATATTTAACAAAACAGTGTATAACATAAAAATACTAAAGATTGTGCAAGAAGCCTATTAGAAATAGAATGAAGAAACAAATCAGAACTATGTAAATACAGAGTTGCAGTCATACTGGACATTTTTTCTTTCGTTTTAACTACAGAAATAATAAAAGTAAGGAATCTGAGAGTTGGTCGAGGAGGAATAAAGTACCTAATCATTTTGAATGAATGATTTTTGTTTTAAAAAATAGTTTATGTAAGACATGTACCCTGGAAAAAATGAAATAGATGTTGTCAAAACAAAAATGGAGTAACAGACACATTCTAAAAAGTAATCCACATTGCCCAGTCAGTATTGCTCAATGGTTGAGCATAGAATTGTGAAGCAAGATGTCTCATCATCTATTCCTGGTCAAGACACATGCCTAGGGTGCTGGCTGGTCCACCAGTATGAGACATTTAAGGAAGCCGCTGATCAATATATTTCTCTTTCATCTATGTTTCCATCTCTCTATCCCTCTCACTTTCTCTCTCTCCAGAAAACCAAGAATAAGCCTATTAAAAGACAAGAATGGAATGTATGTGTTTTTTTTTTTCCTGGAATGTGAGACATTTTACTTATTAGACATTGCTTATTACTAAAGGTCTTTGGAGAACTTTTATTAACCAACATATATGGTTCTGTGTTGAATACTTCAATGGAATATTGTCAATAATGAAGTGTTTCATAAACTTACCATGAAAAAGGATTCTATCATTTTTGAAGGAAATGCTTTGTTTGGGAGAAAAATTTGAGGTAGATCTTGATTTTAGTTGCAATAATAAGTAGGTTTCAAACAGTTGTTCATTTGTTCAGGTTAAATGTTATGTAGTGTTCATATTATGTGTACTGTTTAGTCTGTGGGTGGGAAAACAATTAAAGTAGACTACACCAAATAAACATCTTTTCAAAGTGGGGGTG
This sequence comes from Myotis daubentonii, assembly GCF_963259705.1. Taxonomy (NCBI): domain Eukaryota; kingdom Metazoa; phylum Chordata; class Mammalia; order Chiroptera; family Vespertilionidae; genus Myotis; species Myotis daubentonii. The sequence continues at coordinate 10,972,072 of NC_081862.1, read as the reverse complement.
GGGAGAAGGCACCACTTCCATCAAGAAATAGAGGTGATATAAGAAGTCTGAGAAGTGAAAGAGGAGGAAGTAAGAGAAGCAAAAGGATATCCCTCAGGTGGAAATAACTTAGGTAATGTTTCAAAATCTAGGGATAGTAGGAGATCTGACTTAGGTAAACACATAATGCAATACGCATATAAGTTATCATAGGCTTCTGTACATGAAGCCTATGTGATCATATTAACTCCTATAAATTCAAGAAAGAGTGCAGAAACTGTCAGTAACTCAAATGTTTTTAAAAAATTAAAAAATAAAAGATATGAGCATGAAACCATTATTTATGTGAAAAACAGTGACATTCAATGAAGAGATACACCTCAATTTCATTCATATCTTTCAAAGCAATAGAAATGATACCATTCATTAGATTGAGAATGTATACTGATGATCAATATGATTTGTAATTGCTAAAGAGGTATAGCACTTATAATAATGAATGAAATATGTAATGTGTAAAAAAAACTCATAATGACTTACAGGGATAGAATTTAAACCTCAAGCTAAATTCAGTCTAGTTTAGCATTACGTTTGCCCCTAGTCACTTCAACAGTTCTCCAAAGAACTCAATTCTATTGATCTTATGTTAGAATGTTACACTTTAGGAACAAGAAGCTATGTAGGTTTAAAGTGAAGATTCATACTTATTGAACTACAATAATTTGTGCTGAGAGTACACTTCTTTTGTCTGAAAAAAGGACATCAGTTCACCTTGGAAAATACCCACTGTAATAAAAGTTAGTCTAACTATATAAACTTAAAGGACACACACTTCATTATTTAGAATTGGATTTGAAATACTAGATTTGAGTATAGGAATGTGCAACCCTGTACTGTGTAAAATAAAAATCTCTATTATTATTTTGATAAGAGGATCTTGTACCTATGTTTGCTCTAGAGAACTTTCATTTGGAAACTACATAAGGGAAATGTCTATAGTATTCAATAGATTCACCAAGGGGTCTCTGACTCAGGAAAAGGCTAAAAACCAATGATTCACCACGTTTATTGATCTTTCTTTCTTTCTTGTATATAAGAAATATGAAACATGAATGAAAATGTTGATGAGCTATTTTCAGGGAAGTTGTCTTGTAATTAATTTATCTATTTACTTATTTTACTGACTATGAAACGAAGGTATATTCATTTCAATATATCTGTAGCAGGAAAAGTTGGTTTCATATTAACCAGTTTTCCCAATTCCAAATATTTAGTGTTCATTTGTGATAATTAGGCGTGTGACATTTCACGGGAAATTTCCTAAAGTGTTATTGCAGAGTTTGTGCAAATGATGGCGGATGTACCTGTTTTTCCCACTGAGGTGATACTGAGAAGAGTTTGCCAGTTCATATTTGGCCACATATGAGGATGCTCATAGTTCTTCTTTCACAATACAAATTACAAAATTGGAAGATAAGCCTATTTTCTATTTAAAAATGAAAAAAAAAATGCTTTCACACAGTGAAGTATTATACAGCTATAAAAATGGATTCCGAAGATGGTGGCGATATAGGCAGACACGTCCCAGGTCTTGTCCTGGAGCAAATGGAGTAAGCAGCTGAAACTAATAACACCCACCCCAAATTTGCAAAATTACTCAGCTGGTGAGATGGTTTGCGGCCCGGGAAGGGAAGAACTCCCCTAGAAAGGTAAAAAAAAAACAAAAAACGAAAACAAAAAAACAGGGATCAGGGAAGGAAAGTTTGCCACACCTCTGAGCCCAGAGCTTCAAAGGGAGACCACATGGCCTACAGGCGAGTCCCTTGGGACAGGCACAGCCCCTGACTGGGGAAAGGAGATCCAAGGGATTCCTGGCACAGAGGATTTGATAACTGGGTTCTGTGACCACGCAGGACTGAGCCTAAAGGGGGCAGCCTAAAGAGCTGACCAGAGCATGCAGTGCCAGTAAAAGAAGAGCTTACAGAAACTCAGCCCTCCCCATTTCCTCGGCCTGCAATTGTTTGTTTGTTTTCACTGAATCCTGTTCATAAGGCATTTCGGATACAGACACTCACCTGTGCTGAAGAGAAGGAGAAAGTGTAGACACGTGGAATCTGGGGAGAGGCTAGGATAGAGGGAGGTCGGCAGAGGTGGCAGCAAATTGTGTGCTGAAACACCCCTGGACCCAGGATCTGGGCAGTCATTCTTTCCGGATGGTGGGACTCCTCTACCTAGCCCCCAGGTAAGGAGCACAGGCACACCCAGATTCCACCCTGAAGGAGATCAAGGATTAAAATAATCTGATCAGTTCCTGGGAGTTAACAGGGTCTGGCCTATAGAGGGATTTTCAATCCCAGCAATAACACAGAGCAGGGTAATGATTAAAGAACCAGCTCTGGACAGTTGACCTCCCCAAACCAGTTTTAAGTGCAATCGAGAAAATAAACCCTTGCTACTGGAAAGAAAAGCCATATAGCCTCAGAGGCCAACCCAAAAACACTGCCTCCCAGAGGCTGAGCCACAAACTGACTCTTAGCTAAACACAAATTAAGGCAGTCTGGGACACTAATACGGCCTGCTTTAAAATCAGGATTGTGGTTTACAACACAGAGGAAAAGTGTATTGCCGGGAAATTCAACACTCTCCTGAATACCTGGCAGGACCAAGGTGAGCCAGACTGATGAGTAGAATAACCGAAGGACCTTCACTACTGCAATTTTATTTTCTTTTTCACCTTTTAACTAAGAAACCAATTTTTTTTTCTTATTTTTCCAACATCTGATTTTACCCTTTTAATTACTACATTTTTTAATTTTTAACCAGTATTATTACTGCTACCATTTTACCATTTTTTAAAGTGCCATTTTAATTTCTCTTTATTTTATTTTGGGATTAGTGTTCTCCATTATATTTTCATTGTTCCTTTAGCATCAATTTTCCCTACCTCAATTTTACCTTTATTATAAAGCCCTCTCCCTCACTTTTCCCTTTTTGTTGTCCTGTTTCTCTTACCCTATTCCTGCTTTAGATTTTCCCTATTCCTTTTGTTTACCTCCTGTGAAAATTTCACCCTACTTATATATCCTATTTCCAATCCACTGCTCTAAATCCTTATACATATATCCCTTATCTTTCTTCACTATCCAATGTTTTTCTTCTTTTACCTTTCTATTGTTTTGTTGCTGTTTGCTTGATTGTTGAGTATATTGGGGTTTTCTTTTGTTTGTTGTTTATTTGTTTTTTGTGTGTGTGTGTCCGTGTGTACGTGTGTGATTTTTAGGAATTGTTGTGAGGCTTTTTTGCTTTTGATTTTTTTTTTCTGCTGGTTTTTCTCCTCGCTACAACCCCCCCAACCCCCCTCCCCCCGATTATTTTTGTGCTTCTGTTTTCCCTTCCCTCTCTTGATATTATTTGTTGTTTCTAGTTTGCATTCATCTCCAGGGAGCTGTTGCAGGAATTTGTTGGGATTAGTGGTGGTTCTATAGGAGTTTTCTCCTCCTATATATAGTCTCATCCCCTCTTCTACTTCATTCTTTCTTTTTGCTCTTGTTTTTCCTCTTTTCCCCCCTCCTTTTCCCAATTTCATTTTTGCACTCCTTTATTTTTCTATTTTTCTTTTCTTTTCTTTTTTCTCTTTATCGTTTTCTTTCTTCCTTATCCCCTAATTCTCTTAATTTGGGTGGTCACCTTTATTTGGGGTTATTACTATCGTGAATATATTTGTGTTCAGTGCCTGGTACGTGGTGGTGCCTTGTTGTGTTGTATTTTCTCCCTTTAAATCAACGCAGTAGATCCATGAAACAGCAGCCTCCTGAGCACCACACCCTCTGTCTGAGGAACAGTAGCTGTACGTGAAGCCTCCCCCCACCAGCCAGAAGAGCCACCACAGCTCTGAACAGCACCCACCAGAGGAGCTGCTGCCAACTGAGGAGAAGCTGCTACTGCAACTGCCCGAAGAGCAACATCAACACAAGGAGCCACTGCCATGCAGGGAGCAGCCATTGAATGGCTCAATGTCTATATATGACAGTGAGGTCAAACATGGGTAGACGAAGAAACCCCCAAAGGAAAGAAAAGGAGGACTCCCCAGAAAATAAGCTAAGTGATACAGAGGCATGCAACATGACAGAAAAAGAATTCAGAATAAGGGTCCTAGAGTGCATAAACCAGGTGGAGAAAAAAATCAACAACTTATGCAAGAAGCAAGAAGAAACAGATGAAAAAATCAATAACATATGCAAAACGCTAGAAAAGACAGATGAAATTATCAATAAATTATGTAAAACCCAAGATGAAATGAAGAGCGATATAGCTGCAATAAAAAAACCACCATTTAAAGTATCAACAGTAGACTAGGAGAAGTGGAGGACCGAATTAGGGAATTATAAGACAAGGAAGCATAACACGCCCAAACTGAACTGCAATTGCAGAAAAAAAAATAAAAGACAGGATGAGAGCCTAAGGGAGATTTGGGACAACATGAAATGAAACAACATGCAAATAATAGGGGTTCCAGAACAAGAGAAAGAGGAACAAGGATTAGAAAACCTATTGGAAGGAATAATATCAGAAAACTTCCCTGAGGTGGGGATGAAAAAAATCACACAAGCACAGAGAGTCACAAAGAAGGTGAATCTGAAAAGACCCACACCAACACACATCATAATTACCATGGCAAATGTTCAGGACAAAGAGAGAACCTTACAGGCAGCAAGCGAGAGATGGAAAGTTACATACAAGGGATCTCCCATTAGATTGTCAAATGACTTCTCAACAGAAACACATCAGGCCATAAAAGAATGGATTGAAATTTACAAAGTGATGCAAAGCAAAGGACTGAATTCAAGAACACTCTATCCAGCAAGGCTATCAATCAATATTGAAGGGGAAATAAGAAGCTTCAGAGACAAAAAAAACAAAAACAAAAAACAAATGGAGTTTATCAGCACCAAGCTACCAATGCTAGAAATGTTAAAGGGACTGGTGTAAAAAGAAGAAATAAAAAGCTCAGAAAGAAAACAGCCATACACAAAAATAGAAATGGCTACAAACAAGCACCTTTCAATAATAACTTTAAATGTAAACAGACTAAATGCTCGAACCAAAAGACATTGAGTGCCTGAATGGATTTAAAAAAAAAAAAAAAAAAAAAAAAACCAAACATCTTCTGTCTATAAGAGACCCACCTCAGAAGAAGGGACTCACACAGACTGAAAGTGAAGGGATGGAAAAATATCTTTCAGGCAAATGGAAAGGAAATAAAAGCTGGGGTAGCAATATTTAGACCTCAAAGTGAAGGCCATAACAAGAGATAAGGAAGGCCACTTCATAATACTAAAGGGATCAATACAACAAGAAAATACTACCCTGGTAAACATATATGTACCCAATGCAGGAGCACCCAAATATATAAAAAAACTCCTGGAAGATATCAAAGGAGACATCAACAACAATATAATCATAGTAGGGCACTTTAATACCCCACTGACATCACTTGATAAGTCGTCTAGACAAACAATCAGCAGAGAAATAGCAATCCTAAATGACTCAGTAGATCAGATATACTTAATTGACATCATCAGAACACTTCACAGCAAAGTTGTGGAATATACGTTCTACTCAAGTGCTCTTGGGACAGATTCAAACATAGACTACATATTGGGTCAAAAGAAAACCCTCCCCAAATTCAAGAAGATTGAAATTATAAAAAGCATCTTTTCAGACCACGATGGCATAATATTAGAAATAAACTACAATAAAAACAATTCAAAATACTCAAACACTGGAAGCTGAATAGCATTTTATTAAATATTGATTTGGTTAACAATGAGATCAACGAAGAAATTAAAAACATTCTGGAAACTAATGACAATGAAAACACAACAATCCAAATCCTATGAGACACAATGAAAGCAGTCATAAGAGGGAAGTTTATAGCTCTACAGGCCTATCTCAAGAAACAAGAAAAAATGGTAGTAAAACATCTAAATCTACTACTCAAAAAATTAGAACGAGAGCAACAAGAAAACCCCAGAGTGAGCAGAAGGAAGGAGATAATAAAGATTACAGCAGAAATAAATGACATAGATTCCAAAAAAACTATACAGAAAATCAATGAAACCAAGAGCTGGTTCTTTGAAAGGATAAACAAGATTGATGAACCTATAGCCAGACTCACCAAGAAGCAAAGAGAGAGGGCCCAAATAAACAAAATCAAAAACGATAGAGGCGAAGTAACAACAGCCCACACAGAAATACGAATGATTGTTAAAAAATACTATGGACAGCTCTACTCCAACAAACTAGATTACCTGGAGGAAATGGACAAATTCCTAGAAAAATACATCATTCCAAAACTCAGTCAGGAAGAATCTGAAAATCTCAATAGGCCAATAACTATGGAAGAAATTGAAGCAGTCATCAAACAGCTTCCAGCAAACAAAAGCCCAGAACCAGACGGCTTCACAGGGGAGTTTTACCAAACATTCAAGGAAGAACTAAAACCTATCCTCCTCAGAATACTACAAAAAATCCAAGAAGAAGCAACACTTACAATCTCATTTTATGAAGCCAGCATCATCCAAATAACAGTACAGACAACACAATGAAAGAGAATTACAGGCCAATATCCTTCATGAACATAGATGCCAAAATGCTCAAGAAAATCTTAGCAAATCAGATCCAGCAGTACATCAGAAAAATCCTACAACATGACCAAGTAGGATTTATCCCAGGGATGCAAGGATGGTACAATATCCGCAAATCAATAAGAGTGATATATCACATAAACAAATTGAAAGAAAATAAAAGGTAATATCAATTGATGCAGAAAAAGCATTTGACAAAATTCAACACCCATTTTTGATAAAAACTCTCAGCAAGGTGGGAGTAGAAGGATCATACCTCAACATAATAAAAGCCATTTATGATAGGCCCACAGCCAACATCATACTCAATGGACAAAAACTAACACTATTTCCTCTAAGAACAGGAACAAGACAGGGATGCCCACTCTCACCACTCCTGTTCAACATAGTACTGGAAGTATTAGCCATTGCAATTAGACAAGAAGAAGAAATAAAAGACATCCTAATTGGAAAAGAGGAAGTAAAACTGTCCTTATTTGCAGGTGACAAGATATTAGACTTACAAAACCCTAGAGAATCCATCAAAAAAACTACTGACTTAATACATGAATTTGGCAATGTAGTAGGATACAAAATTAACCCCAAGAAATCTGAGGCATTTCTATATACCAGTAGTGAACTTTCAGAAAGAGAGATTATAAAAACAATCCCATTTACCATCGCACCAAAAAGATTAAGCTACCTAGGAATAAACTTAACTAAAGAGGTAAAAGACCTCTACTCAGTAAACTACAGGACGTTGAAAAAAGAGATAGAGGAAGACATAAACAGATGGAAGAACATACCGTGTTCATGGATTGGTAGAATCAACATCATTAAAATGTCCATACCACCCAAAGCAATGTATAAATTCAACGCACTTCCCATTAAAATACCAACGGCATACTTCACAGATCTAGAATGAACTCTCCAAAAATTCATCTGGAATAAAAAAAGACCCCGAATAGCTGCAGCAATCCTGAGAAAGAACAAAGTAGGTGGGATCTCACTACCAGATATCAAGCTGTATTACAAAGCCACTGTTCTCAAAACTGCCTGGTACTGGCACAATAACAGACATATAGATCAATGGAATAGAATAGAGATCCCAGAATAGGCCAGAACAAATATGCTCAAATAATGTTTGCCAAAGGAGGCAAGAACATACAATGGAGCCAAGATAGTCTCTTCAATAAATGGCGTTGGGAAAATTGGACAGAAATATGCAAGAAAATGAAACGAGACCACCAACTTACACCATACACAAAAATAAACCCAAAATGGATAAAGGACTTAAATGTATGACAGGAAACCTTAAAAATTCTAGAGGAATCCAAAGGCAACAAAATCTCAGACATACCTTGAAGCAATTTATTCACTGATACAGCTCCTATGGCACTTGAAACTAAAGAGAAAATGAACAAATAGGACTACATCAAAATGAAAAGCTTCTGCACAGCAAAAGAAACCATCAACAAAACAATGAGAAAACCCACTGCATGGGAAAACATATTTGCCAATATCATATCTGATAAGGGCCTAATCTACAAAATTTATAGATAACTCATACAACTTAACAAAAAGAAGATAAACAATCCAATCAAAAAATGGGCAAAGGATCTAAATAGACACCTTTCAAAAGAGGACATTCAGAAAGCCAAGAGACATATGAAAACATGCTCAAAGTCACTAATCATCTGAGAGATGCAAATCAAAACAACAATGAGGTTCCATCTCACACCTGTCAGAATGGCTATCATCAACAAATCCACAAACGACAAGTGCTGTGGAGGATGTGGAGGAAATGGAACACTCGTGCACTGCTGGTGGGAATGCAGACTGGTGCAGCCACTATGGAAGACACTATGGAGTTTCCTCAAAAATCTACAAATGGAACTCCCATTTGACCCTGTGATCCCTCTTCTAGGAATATATCCCAAGAAACCAGAAACACCAATCAGAAAGGACATATGCAGCCCTATGTTCATAGCAGCACAATTCACCATAGCTAAGATCTGGAAACAGCCTAAGTGCCCATCAGTAGATGAATGGATTAGAAAACTGTGGTGCATCTACACGATGGAATACTATGCTGTTGTAAAAAAGAAGGAACTCTTACCATTCGCAATGGCATGGATGGAACTGGAGAGCATTATGCTAAGTGAAATAAGCCAGTCAATGAAGGTAAAATACCACGTGATCTCAGTCATTCATGGATAAGAGAGACCATTATAAACTTTTGAACAATAATAGATAAAGAAGCAGAGCTGCCTCAAACAGATAGTCTAACTGCAGCGGGAAGGCCGGGGAAGTTTGGGGGCAGGAGGGAGGGGGGTAAGAGATCATCCGAAGGACTTGTATGTATGCATATAAGCATAACCAATGGACATAAGACACTGGGGGGTAGGGGAGGCCATGGGATTGTCAAGGGCCGCGGGAAAAAAAGGACACATAAGTAATACCCTTTGTAATACTTTAAGCAATTAAAGAAATCAATAATAAATAAATAAATAAATAAATAAATAAATAAATAAATAAATAAATAAAATAAAAAGGAAAACAGTGATTTTTAATTATGTATTATTCAACATGTTTTCTTTAAATACTATTAAAATAGAGTATAGTATTCTGATCAAAGAATTATTTTATGAATGAACTGTAGGCATTATATGATAACATATGTTAACACTTTTTTGTGATGCATCATGTTTTGACTGTATATTTTAATTTTTATCTATGACATTACATGTTTTAATAGATTTAATTAAGATGAAACTAATTTGAATACTAGATGAGACTCTTTTCTTGTATGTTAAACTTCTTTCCCTTACTATATCTGGATTCTCTGCATTCAAATTCCGATATGTGTGTGTGTGTGCGTGTGTTTTATTTTTGGCAAGTATATATAATGCTGCTTCAGTTTTTTCTCAGTTATCCAAACTGATTTTCAATAACTCTGAGCACTGTACTGAAGACATGACAAGATAGTATTTTATCATTTTGGGCTAACCAGCATGCTTATGACCATGATCCTGTTTAGGAAAGATTTATACACAATAACCAGACTTGACCATTTAAAAAATGTTGACCCTACTCAAGTAGAATGATGTTATTTATAACACAGAGGATGGTAGACATACAATTAATCTTCACAGCAGTGGCACCATGGATGGGTTTCCTTCCACTGAAAAGGGCTCCATCTTCAAGAAGTTGGGATCCTCCACATACAAAACCTGCCCATTCTATTCCAAGGCAAAGCACTACTGATATGTGAAGTCACGGTACATGGTACAGCCTCTCATGGATTAGAGTAATGAGCTGTTTTAAAAGGAATGCTGCACCTTAATTTCAGGAAGCCATGTGGAAAGTGAGTAGTGGATGGGCATCTGTACTGAACACTATCTTATTGTTTCATTGTTAGGAAATAATTCTTCAGCTTCTAATGAGTGAGGCAATAAGTAGATAACACCAGAGTGAGGAATGCATTCCTTTTAATCCATGTTGATACAGTGTCCCTCTTTTTTATATTTACTTTTTTAATATTTTAAGAAAAATGATTTTAGCATCATAATGGTACATTCAATAAATGTTAATATTTCCAGAAAAACTATTTTAAATGTAATAATTGTACATGCAATAAGCATTAATATTCCAAGAAAAACTATTTTAAATATACTAATACTGGAGACCCAGTGTACAAATTCGTGCATGCGTGGTGTCTGGCCTGCACACCCCAATCGCTGGGTTGGCCAGGAGAAGGCGATGCAGGTGTTTGGCTGGCTGGCCCAACCCCGATTGAGTCGGGGATCAGATGAGGGAAGATGAAGGCTAGGGGAAGGGGCTGTGGGAAGCTTACTGGCTGGCGGGTCCTCAATCATTGCAGGGAGTGGGGGGGGGGGCGGACAGAACAGTGTGGGGCTGGCTCGAGGGTGCAGCCGGGACAACAGCTACACAGTCCCACCCCATGGTTGATCTCCTGGTCAAACTCCTGTTTGAAGGGACAATTTGCATATTAGACTTTTATAATATAGTGTTACATGCAATAAAAATTAATATGTTAAGAAAAAAATTAAATATAATATTACCAAAACAGTGCAAACCTATTTTATCAGAAAAGTTGTAGGAATTATTAAATATCTGAAAATAATAGGATTCCTTCTACTGTATTCTAAAACATATTTTTTTTACTCTGGCACTATTTCATTCATCTCTTTCATTTTTTATTTTTTGAAATATTTTTTATTGATTTCAGTGAGAAAGGGAGAGGGAGAGAGAGATAGCAACGTCAATGATGAGTGAGAATCATTGATCCTCTGCCACCTGCACGCCTCACACTGGGGACCAAGCCCACAATCCAGGCATGTGTCTTTGGCCAAGATCAAACCTGGGACCCTTCAGTCTGGAGAACAATAATCCATCCACAGTGCCTAACCAGCTAGGGCTTTTTTTTTTTTTCTTTATTGATTAAGGTATTACATATGTGTCATTATCCCCCATTTGTCCCCCCTACCTCCTACTCATGTCAAAACCTCCACTGGTGTCTGTGTCCATTAGTCAGGCTTATATGCATGCCTATAAGTCCTTTGGTTGATCTCTCCCCCTAACCCCACCTTCCCCTACCTTCCCTGCAGCAACCGTTTGCAGCAAAGATTCAGGATCTGGAAAAGTGGATGAACTCAAATGAATACACTAGAAAACAATTACAAATTTAGAGGGCATTGGGAGCCAGGTGAAGATATTTCTCTCTAGTAAAGAGGCTCTCTGAAACCCAGGATCCATCAGCTTTTATTTACTTGAATACACATTTGCCCTTTAGCAAAACAAACAGGCATATCGATGGTAAAGTTTGGTAAACCATAAAAGTATTATCATGGTAGGAGGTTGCTTTCAGCCATTTTGTGAACAGCAGGGTAACAAAATGCTGATTTTCAGCCTTGCTGAATATCAAAGTCCATTCCCCTTCTGTGGGACTTCTCTCATTGATATGTTCACTACTGTTGGTCTTTCCTCCACATTTCCCCCTTTTTGCTTTCTTAATCAATTTAGAAAGGTGTATGCCATTAGCTGGGCTCAGATCCTTTTAGGACTTCATTCTGCATCTTCAGACTGGAAGCAAACATAGAAGAACAAGAAAGAAAGACACTAGTGGTTATTCTAAAAAGGAAATATAGGGAGATTCGACGACAAAGATTGAGTTCTTTCATGTCCTTCTAAATATTATTGTCAGGTATTTAAGGAATTCATTCATAGTAGGCTTCGTTTGGAGCCATTAGATTTTTATGGATCCCTTTCCCAGTCACTGTTAGCTTGTGACATGACAGCAATGATGTTCGAGTTCTGGATGGTGGACAAATGGTGAGAAATGACAATGCATGTCTGACCTTTTTTGGCTTTGTCATGGGCAACCTGCACCAATGCACAGCTGATGAGTGCTAGCATGGCAAGCCGTCTTCACCACCCCCCATCTCTGGATGTTTTCTTCTGACTCCTCAGTGTTTTGCTTGGGGCCACTGCTATCTGTGGTTGCAGTAGTCTGGTCAGTTCCTCTCTCAGATTCATGTTGCAGGAATTGGAGAAGTTTTCTGGAAAGACACAAGTATATCCTCAACCAAAGGTTAATAAAGGGACCCTTCTATAAACCAGACTCAGTATCTTTCCATTTAACCAGAACATTTTCCTTTAGCTTACTCTTTCACTAGTGTCTTTCCATAGGTGTCTTGCCATGAGCATTACAAGGGAAAAATTAAAAGTAATTAAGACTTTGTGTAGTCTACTTATAGGAGATTTCACTATTCCCCCACTTTTGTTTTTCAAGTTGGGATTTAGAGGCCCTTGTAGCAGATATAACATGCAAGGGGGACATTTCTTGATAATCTGTTTTGTCTGCTGTACAATATTTTGGCAGACTAATGTAAAACTTGATAAGATTCCCCTGACCTGTTTCTTTAAAATAACTAATTGATAGGCATATTCATTTCCTTTCGTTAAAGGACGAGGACTTGTTCAAATAGTAGAGATAGGCGTAGGTCACAGCCATTTAAATTGAGTAGTTGCAGTTCTGTTTACCTGGCTGGCAGCATAGGCAGATCTGCCGGTGGCCTGTCCATGCTCCCTGTTTTCAAGGGACCTGGCATATATGGCATACTGTTCTTAATATGTTTGCTCACCTTCTTGGCACTATGTGTTTTAACCAAGGTCTCTGAGAAAGGTTGTTTCCCCAGGTAGGGATTTTCCCCTGAAGTTAGGGAGGGAATAAAACCTCTTAACTAAGTGCCAGGTGGGTAATTAATCACTTTAACTACGAACAATCATGCTTAAGCTACATAATCTTTACTCCCTGGAATGGAGATAAAAAACGCCCTAACCTTTGTAATAGAGATTGATAGGATTGAATCAACTGGTATAAATACAGATGTAACAAGACAGCAAGACACAGAACTTAGGAGACAGAACTTAGAACACAGAACTTAGAAGACAGAACCAAGAGAGACAGAACCTAGGCACAGAACCTACACAGAACATTACCTAGAGACAGAAGAACTTCTCTGGAGAGAACATGGCAAAAGATCCTGTACGGAAACTGGCAGAACTTCGCTGGAGAACCTAGCAAGAGAACATGGACACAGAACCTGGCTGGAGATTGGAAGCAGAACCTCTCTGGAGATCCAGACCAGAACTTGGCTAGAGATCCTGGCTGGAGATCCTGGCTAGGCTGCTGATCAACTGAACACTGTCTCCGTGTCCTTCCTTCTTCGCCGACTCCGTGTACACCTTTTGGAACGCCTGGACCTGCTGTGGTTGGACCCAGCACAGATCAGAGATAATATGAAGAGGCTTTTGGAAATCCTGCAAGTCAGCATTGATCCTTTCTAATTCGATTCTTTGCACAGAAGTATGACTGGTCTGAATGACTTGATCTGAATTCATTGCATTATAAGCAGCTTTACCATGAGATGAACTATCAGTAAAAACAGTGACTGCTCCAGGAATAGGTTTCTGCCTATTACAACTAAGTTCCCCTGAATATTCTTTTATTTTCATTTGCTAATTTAAATCAGTCTAACATAAGGCTTCTTTCCTAACTTCCTTTGTCATTGGGTGGGGACAGTCAATGACACTAATAGGGTTTCTGCTATCAGTCTTTGAGTATATTGACATAAGCTTTCTTTAAGGAGGCAAAATGCAAATTGTTTACTTTTCTTTCTGAGGCCTAATACATTTATTTTTAATTACAGTTTTCTAGATATTTGAAGGGAATCTCCTTCCGTTTTTTCTTCCAGAGAAATTTATAGGCCACAATTAGGGAGTTTCTTTTAAAAGCCTTTTTCTTTCTTTTAAATAGAGCTACAAACTTGGTTCCTTTTCAGAAATACCTATAAGAGAGACGTATGCTGGCCAATAGTGCAGTGCATTCAGATCAAGTAAAAGTAACTCTCTTTTTTTATGGTTTCTTACTAATGGTGAGATTTAATGTTTGAATAATAACTCTTTGTTTACCTTGTAAATAGCAGAAGAGATTTAAAAAATTCTCCTTTTTATTAAGCTTCAAATTTACTTTTAAACAGCATTCTTTTGGCTAGTGCTCATTTGCATAGGTACAGAAATTTTACTCTAGACTGTGTCAGAACCAACTGCTAATCAAATATCTGCTTCTCGTATAACTGAGTTTATATGAGACCTTGATTATATTGTAAAAAGCTAATTTGTTAAGTGACTAAAGTATGCATCTTTATTGAAAAAAGCAAAGTAAGTAAACTTATACGTTTGACCTATGAAGTCCAGATGTTGCACTACCCCCTGGCCTCTCTAAACATCAGGCTGTCAGGGCTCCCATGTTAAAATTCTGCTGCTGAATAATCCGATGTTGCTTAAGAAGTATTCAGCAACTTTGTCCTGCCCTCCCTTAGAGGTTGATACTTTTATAACATTTAAAATATGTGTATGTAAAGAGAACACATTTATTAATTTTTATTTGATGAAGCTTCAAGTGATTTCAAGAATATAAGATCGGCGCAAATTGGTTTAAAAATATTTCTTTTCCAAAATATTTCTTTTAAGAAGAGTAAACCCTTGAATTATCCCAGGGCACTTGGAAAGTTTCAATGCTATTTGTTGGTTAAAGTCTTGAAATTTAACATGGAAAGACTATCACAAATATGTGTAACCCAAACATTACATTATACATTTGTTGTAAGTATTCTAAAATAGATCAATTAAATTTAAACTTGTTTTTATATTAAAAATTTGGTTCAGACCAAAGAATTATTCCTCTTTTTTAATCAATCCAATTAAATATTATATCCTAGGATGAAATTTTACCACACATGGTACACATAAGTACTACAATATATTTTGTACTAATATTTTTTTTCCAGAGAAATCACAGGAATTCTTTTTCTTTTTTCTTTTTTTTTATTCTTCATTTTGTTTTGTTTTTTAATTAAATCTTTATTGATCAGATTATTACATTTGTTACTCTTTTTGCATCCCATAACTCCCTCCTCCCAGTTCCCGCCCCACCCTCCGCCCTCACTCCCCACCCACTGTCTTCATCTATAGGTGCACGATTTTTGTCCAATTTTTTTCCAGTCTCTTCCCGCATCTCCCACACCCCTTTCCCCCCCAAGAATAGTCAGTCCATTCTCTTTCTATGTCCCTGATTCTATTATGATCACTAGATTATTTATTCACTTGATTCTTAGATTCACTTGTTGATAGATGCATGTTTGTTGTTCATAATTTGTATCTGTACCTTTTTGTTCTTCTTCCTCTTCTTAAAGGGTACCTTTCAGCATTTCATATAATACTGGTTTGGTGGTGATGAACTCCTATAGCTTTTCCTTATCTGTGAAGCTCTTTATCTGACCTTCAGTTCTGAATGATAGCTTTGCTGGATAAAGTAATCTTGGTTGTAGTTTCTTGGTATTCATCACTTTGAGTATTTCTTGCCATTCCCTTCTGGCCTGCAAAGTTTCTGTTGAGAAATCAGCTGATAGTCGTATGGGTATTCCCTTGTAGGTAACTGAGTTTCTTCCTCATGCTGCTTTTAAGATTCTCTCTTTGTCTTTTGCTCTTGGCATTTCAATTATGATGTGTCTTGGTGTGGTCCTCTTTGGATTCCTTTTGTTTGGGGTTCTCTGCGCTTCCTGGACCTGTAAGTCTATTTCTTTCACCAGGTGGGGGAAGTTCTCTGTCATTATTTCTTCAAATAGGTTTTCAATATCTTGCTCTCTCTCATCTTCTGGCACCCCTATAATTCTGATGTTGGTACGCTTGAAGCTGTCCCAGAGGCTCCTTACACTATCTTCGTATTTTTGGATTCTTTTTTCATTTTGCTTTTCCAGTTGGGTGTTTTCTGCTTCTTCGGATTTTGAATCTTTGCCTTGATTCTTGCGCTCCTCTGGTCTGCTGTTGGGTGTCTGTATAATATTCTTTATTTCAGTCAGTGTATGCTTAATTTCTAGTTGGTTCTTTACAAAGAGTATGATATATGTCTCCTTTCCCCCCCCCCCCCCCGCCCTTGACAATCCCCTGGCCTCCCCTACCCCCCAGTGTCTTATGTCCATTGGTTATGCTTATATGCATGCATACAAGTTCTTTGGGTGATCTCTTACCCACCCCCCTCCTGCTCTCCCACTGTCCCCAGCCTTCCTGCTGTAGTTTGACAGTCTGTTCGAGGCAGCTCTGCCTCTGTATCTATTTTTGTTCATAAGTTTATAATGGCCTTTATTATCCAGAAATGAGTGAGAACATGTGGTATTTTTCCTTCATTGACTGGCTTATTTCACTTAGCATAATGCTCTCCAGTTCCATCAATGCTGTTGCAAATGGTAAGAGTTCCTTCTTTTTTACAACAGCATAGTATTCCATCATGTAGATGTACCACAGTTTACTAATCCATTCATCTACAGATGGGCACTTAGGCTGTTTCCAGATCTTAGCTATGGTGAATTGTGCTGCTATGAACATAGGGCTGCATATGTCCTTTGTGATTGGTGTTTCTGGTTTCCTGGGATATATTCTTAGAATTGGGATCACAGGGTCAAATGGGAGTTCCATTTGTAGTTTTTTGAGGAAAGTCCATAGTGTCTTCCATAGTGGCTGCACCAGTCTGCATTCCCCCCAGCAGTGCACAAGTGTTCCTTTTTCTCCACATCCTCTCCAGCACTTGTCGTTTGTTGATTTGTTGATGATAGCCAGTCTGACAGGTGTGAGATGATACCTCATTGTTGTTTTGATTTGCATCTCTCAGATGATTAGTGACTTTGAGCATGTTTTCATATGTCTCTTGGCTTTCTGAATGTCCTCTTTTGAAAGGTGTCTATTTAGATCCTTTGCCCATTTTTGATTGGATTGTTTGTCTTCCTTTTGTTAAGTTGTATGTGTTATCTATAAATTTTGGAGATTAGGCCCTTATCAGATATGACACTGGCAAATATGTTTTCCCAGGCAGTGGGTTTTCTTGTTGTTTTGTTGATGGTTTGTTTTGCTGTGCAGAAGCTTTTTATTTTGATGTAGTCCCATTTGTTTATTTTCTCTTTAGTTTCCAATGCCCTAGGAGCATTATCAGAGAAGAAATTGCTTTGGCATATGTCTGAGATTTTGTTGCCTTTGGATTCTTCTAGTATTTGTATGGTTTCCCGTCGTATATTTAAGTCCTTTATCCATTTTGAGTTTATTTTTGTGTATGGTGTAAGTTGGTGGTCTAGTTTCATTTTCTTGCATGTATCTGTCCAATTTTCCAAACACCATTTATTGAAGAGGCTATCTTGACTCCATTGTATGTTCTTGCCTCCTTTGTGAAATATTAATTGAGCATATTGGTTCGGGCCAATTTCTTGGCTCTTTATTCTATTCCATTGATCTATATGTCTGTTATTGTGCTAGTACCAGGCATTTTTGAGAACAGTGGCTTTGTAATACAGCTTGATATCTGGTATTGAGATCCCACCTCCTTTGTTCTTTCTCAGGATCTCTGCCGCTATTCCGGGTAGATTTTTATTCCAGATGAATTTTTGGAGAGTATGTTCTAGGTCTGTGAAATATGCCATTGGTATTCTAATGGGAAGTGTGTTCAATTTATAGATTGCTTTGGGAAGTATGGACATTTTAATGATTTTGATTCTACCAATCAAAGAGCATGGTATGTTCTTCCATCTCTTTATGTCTTCCACTATCTTTTTTTCAACGTCCTGTGGTTTTCTAAGAAGAGGTCTTTTACCTCTTTAGTTAAGTTTATTCCAAGGTAGCCTAATTTTTTTGGTGCGATTGTAAATTGGATTGCTTTTTTAGTCTCTCTTTCTGCACATTCACTATTGGTGTATAGAAATGCCATATATTTCTTGGCATTAATTTTGTATCCTGCTACATTGCCAAATTCTTTTATTAAGTCTAATAGTTTATTAATGAAGTCTTAGGGTTTTTTAAGTATAATATCATGTCATCTGCAAATAAGGACAGTTTTACTTCTTCTTTTCCAATTTGGATGCCTTTTATTTCTTCTTGTCCAATTGCAATGGCAAATACTTACAGTACTATGTCGAACAGGAGTGGTGAGACTGGGCATCTCTGTCTTGTTCTTGTTCTTAGGGTAAATGGTGTTAGTTTTTGTCCATTGAGTATGATGTTGGCTGTGGGTTTGTCATATAAGGCTTTTATTATGTTGAGGTATGATCCTTCAATTCCCACCTTGCTGAGAGTTTTCATCAAAAATGGGTGTTGAATTTTGTCAAATGCTTTTTCTGCATCAATTGCTATGACCTTGTGGTTTTTTTCTTTCAATTTGTTTATGTGATGTATCACGCTTATTTATTTGTGTTTATTGTACCATCCTTGCATCCCTGGGATGAATCCTACTTGATTTATATGTATGATCTTTCTGATGAACTGCTGGATCCGATTTGCTAGGATTTTGTTGAGGATTTTGGCATCTATGTTCATGAGGGATATTGGCCTGTAATTCTCTTTCATTGTGTTGTCTTTATCTGGGTTTGGTATTACGGTGATGCTGCCTTCATAGAATGAGCTTGGAAGTGTTCCTTCCTCTTGGATTTTTGGTAGTATTCTGAGGAGGATAGGTTTTATTTGTTCCTTGAATGTTTGGTAAAACTCCCCTGTGAAGTCGTCTTGTCCTGGGCTTTTGTTTGCTGGAAGCTTTTTGATGACTGCTTCAATTTCTTCCATAGTTATTGGCCTATTGAGATTTTTAGATTCTTCCTGATTAAGTTTTGGAATGTTGTATTTTTCTAGGAATATGTCCATTTCCTCCAGGTTGTCTAGTTTGTTGGAGTAGAGTTGTCCATAGTATTTTTTTAACAATCATTTGTATTTCTGTGGGATCTGTTGTTTTTGTGCCTCTATCATTTCTGAATTTGTTGATGTGGGTCCTTTCTCTTTGCTTCTTGGTGAGCCTGGCTAGAAGTCTGTCAATCTTGTTTATCCTTTCAAAGAAACAGCTCTTGGTTTCATTGATTTTCTGTATTGTGTTTTTGGTCTCTATTTCATTTTTTTCTGCTTTAATCTTTATTATCTCCTTCCTTCTGCTCACTCTGGGGTTTTCTTGTTGCTCTCGTTCTAATTTTTTGAGTAGTAGATTTAGATGATTTACTACCATTTTTTCTTGTTTGTTGAGATAGGCCTGTAGAGCTATAAACTTCCCTCTCAGGACTGCTTTCATTGTGTCCCAAAGGTTTTGGATTGTTGTGTTTTCATTGTCATTAGTTTACAGAATGTTTTTAATTTCTTCTTTGATCTCATTGGTAACTCAATCAATGTTTAATAACATGCGATAGAGCTTCCAAGTGTTTGAGTATTTTGAGTTGTTTTTATTGTATTTTATTTCTAATATTATGGCCTTGTGATCTGAGAAGATTCTTGGTATTATTTCAATCTTCTTGAATTTGGGGAGACTTTGTTTGTGACCCAATTTGTGGTCTATTTTTGAAGATGTCCCATGAGCACTTGAGAAGAACGTATATTTTGTGGCTTTGGGATGAAGTGTTCTGAAGATGTCAATTAAGTCCATCTGATCTAGTGAGTCATTTATGATTGCTGTTTCTTTGCTGACTTTTTGTCTAGCTTGATTTATCCAGTGATGACAGTGGTGTATTAAAGTCCCCTACTATGATTATATTGTTGTCAATATCTCCCCTGATATCTTCCAGGAGTTTTCTTATGTATGTTGGTGCTCCTGCATTCAGTGCATATATGTTTATCAGGGTTATATTTTTGTGTTGTATCGATCCCTTTAGTATTTGAAGTGGCCTTCCTTATCTCTTGTTATGGCCTTCACTCTGAGGTCTATTTTGTCCAATATAAGTATTGCCACCCCACCATTTTTTTCATTTCCCTTTGCCTGAAAGATATTTTTCCATCCCTTCACATTCAGTCTGTGTGAGTCCCTTCTTCTGAGGTGGGTCTCTTTTAGACAGAAAATATATGGGTCATGTTTTTTGTTTTTTTTGTTTTTTTCTATTCAGCCACTCGATGTCTTTTGATTGGACAATTTAGTCCATTTATGTTTAAAGTTATTATTAAAAGGTAATTGTTTGTAGCCATTTTTATTTTTTTTGTGGCTGTTTTCTTTCTGGGATTTTTATTTCTTCTTTTTACACCAGTCCCTTTAGCATTTCTTGCATTGCTGGCTTGGTGGTGGTAAACTCCCTTAGCCATTTTTTGTCTGTGAAGCTTCTTATTTCCCCTTCAATTTTGAATGATAGCCTTGCTGGATAGAGTATTCTTGGATTCAGTCCTTTGCTTTGCATCACTTTGTAAATTTCTGTCCATTCTTTTCTGGCCTGATGTGTTTCTGTTGAGAAATCATTTGATAATCTGATGGGGGATCCTTTGTAGGTTACTCTCTGTTTCTCTCCTGCAGCCTTTAAGATTCTGTCTTTGTCTTATACATTTGCCATCGTTATTATGACCTTTCTTGGTGTGGGTCTTTTGGGGTTCACCTTGCATGGGACTCTCTGTACTTGTGTAACTTTTTTCTTCCCCATATCTGGGAAGTTTTCTGACATTATTTCTTCAAATAAATTTTCTAATCCTTGCTGCTCTTCTTGTTCTTCTTGCAGCCCTATTATGCGTATGTTACTTCATTTCAAGTTGTCCCGAAGCTCCCTTAGGCTCTCCTCCTGCTTTTTAATTTTTTTCTCCAGTTTCTGTCAGATTGAGCTTTTTTCTCTGCCTTATCTTCTAATTCACTAATTCGGTCCTCTGCTTCTTCTAGTCTGCTGTTGAAACTTTCCATGGAGTTTTTGATTGTAGCTATATAATTTTTCACTTCTTCCTGATTCTTGCATAGGTTGTTGATTTTCTCAACCATCCGGTGAATGAATTGTACAACCATTATTCTGAATTCTTTTTCTGTCATGTTGCATGCTTCCACTTCATTAATGTCCTTTCTCCTCATTGTCTTTCCTCTGGGTATTGTTTCGTCTCTTCATTCTGATTATCTCTTGATGGTTCAAACGTCGAGTGTTGTGGGCCTGGACCGTGGACAGTGGGAGCCTGCCACCCCCCTAGTGTCACTGAAGAGCTCTGACACTAAGATGTGTGGTTGTGGTTGGTTTGTGGGAACCAGGCTCGCTCAGAGTCAGTGTTGTCAGCACTCAATGTGGCCTCGTACGCGCCATTAGAATCAGGGACCCTGCCTGCACCATGCTGAAATAGAGACCCCACTGAAGTGTGTTGAAAACCAGAGCCCCCTAGCGTGCACCAGGTGTCAGAGTTCCCCAGAATCCAGTATCAGAGTCTCTGTTGCTTCCCACACCCTTGCCTTGAGAATCAGGGTCCCTGTGTGCCCTTGCACCAGGAATTGGAGTCACTGGCTCTTAGTATGAATGCACAGGGAATCAGGATCTCAGGCGCAGGTGATAAGAAACAAAGTTAAGTAGCTGGTGCTTGGTGCTGCCTCCTGCCCAGAGAATCGGGGTCCCTGGGCCTGTGATATGCCAGACAAATTCCCAGTGTTCACGCTATTGCTCCCAGCCCAGGGCTCAGAAGCCGGCCCTACGCGGGATCAGTTCCTAGGTGCTCATGCACTTCCAGGCTAAAGTTCCTGGAGTACTGATCCCTGGCAAGGGGTGGGTCTATCAGTTAGTTACTTGGGCTCTGTCTGCAAGCCTGCAGGAAGGGGGGATGGGCTCTGTTACTCAGGGATCTGCCGCGGGGATTTCTGAACTTTTGGTGCCCGCAGGTCTATAGCTGTGATCACAGGTCTCTGTCCCCAGTGGATGCAGGGTCCTGGTATGCGTCTGAGATCAGACTGGGTGGTGCTGAGGCCAGGATCGTAGTCTGAAGCAGCTCTGTTTCCCAAGATGGCGTGGTCACCGTGCCTGTGCTAGCCGCCCAGGTGTGTCCGCGCAGGGAGCAGGACTCCGCCGCCTAAGACTGCCCGGTTTAGCAGCCCCTTAGAAGACCTGCAGAATCTAACTATCCCTAGGTCATACACACACACCACATGAGTCCACACACTCCTCTATCACTTCGTTGCGCTCTCACACTCTCTCCCTCCCTACCCTTCTGCTAGTCACCATTTTCTCAAAAGTCAGATTTTTTTCTTGTTCCCTGGATTACTGAGGCTATTTTTACTCCATATGAATTTTTGGAGAGTTTGTTCTTTGTCTGTGAAATATTCTGTTGGTATATTAATGGAGATTACATTGAATCTATAAATTGCTTTGGGTAGTATGGACATGTTAATGATGTTAGTTCTACCAACCCATCAACACGGTATATTAGTCCATTGGTTGACATCTTTATCTCCGTTTCAATGTTCTGTCGTTTTCCAAGTGGAGTTATTTTACTTCCTTCATTGAGTTTTTTCCTTAATTCTTTTACTGCAATGGTAAGTGGGATTCTTTTCTTAGTTTCTCTTTTTGTGAGTTCATTCTTGGTGTATCTAAAGACATATATTTTGAGGTTTTAA
Organism: Myotis daubentonii; assembly: GCF_963259705.1. NCBI lineage: Eukaryota > Metazoa > Chordata > Mammalia > Chiroptera > Vespertilionidae > Myotis > Myotis daubentonii. The sequence goes on along the minus strand of NC_081862.1, from coordinate 10,949,536 downwards.
TTTTGTATCCTGATACATGACCTAATTCATTTATTATCTGCTTTTCCGGTTGGGATGACTTTTATTTCTTCATGAACACTATGGTAGCACTTCCTGTACTATGTTGAACAGGAATGGTGAAAATTGGCATCACTGTCTTGTTCCTGTTCTTTCACGGGAAATGATTTTAGTTTTTGCCAATTTAGTATGATGTTGGCTGTTGGTTTTTCATAGATGGCCTTTATGATGTTGAGGTATGCTTCTCTATTACCACGTTGCTGAGAGTTTTTATCACAATTGGTGTTGGGTTTTTTTTTCAATTCTTTTTCTGCATCTATCGATATGATCACGTGATCTTTGTCTCTCAGTTTGTTTATGAGTTTTATCATGTTTATTGATTTGTGAATATCATACCAGCCTGGAATCCCTGAATTTATCCAACTTGATCATGGCATTTGGTCCTTTAATATAATGCTGGATGCAATTTGCTAATACTTGGTTGAGGATTTTAGTATCTGCCATCATCAGCTATATCGGCCTGTAATTCTCTTTCTTTGTCATGTCTATACCTTGTTTTGGAATTAGAATAATGCTGGCCTCCTACCAAGAGTTTGGAAGTATTCTTTCCTCTTTTCATTTTCTGAAATAATTTGGGGAGTATAGATTGTAGTTTTCTGAATGTTTGGTAGAACTCCCCTTTGAAGCTGTCCGGACCTGAGCTTTTGTTGGTTGGAAGTGTTTTGATTACTGCTTCTATTTCATTAGTTGTTATGAGTCTATTCAAGTTTCTTCATTCTTTCTGAATCACTTTTGGTAGATTGCATTTTTTACTGACTTCATCTATTTCATCCACACTGTCCAGCATTTTGGCATATAGTTGTTCATAGTATTTTCTTACAATCCCTTTAATTTCTGCGGTGCCAGTGCTTACTCCTCCACTCTTGTTTCTGATTTTACTTATTGGAATCATGTGTGTTTGTTTCTTAATGAGTCTGGCTAATGGTTTATCAATTTTGTTTATCCTCTCATGGAACCAGCTATTGGTTTCATTGAATTTTTTGTCTCTGTTATTTTTTTCTGCTATAATCTTTATTTTTCCCTTCCTTCTACTTACTCTGCACTCTTCTTGTTGGTCTCTTTCAAATTCTTAAGTTGTAGGGATAAATAGTTTATTGCTGATTTTTGTTATTTTCGGAGATATGTCTATAGTGCTATGAACTTCCCTCTCAGGACTGCTTTTGCTGATTCCCAGAGATTCTGTGCTGTTATTTGTTCATTTTCCTTTTTTCCAAAAAGTCTTTGATATTTTCTTGAACTCATTGTAACAAATTCATTGTTTAATAGCATGCTATTTAGCCTCTAAGTGTTTAAATGTTTTTGGGTGTTTTTACTCTACTTGATTTCTCATTTCATTCCACTGTGATCCAAGAAGATGCTTATATGATTTAAATCTTCTTGAACTTGTAGGGACTTGTTATGTGTCCTACCATGTGGCCTATCTTTGGGAATGATCCCTGTGCACTTGAGAATAATGTATATTCTGCTCTGTTGGGGTGAAATGTTCTAAAATGTCAAATAATCAATCTGATACAGTGTGTCCTTTAGAGTCTCTGTATCATTATTTTGTCACATGGAAGACCTATCCAGTGAAGTCAGAGGAGTGATAAAAGTCTTCTACTATGACTGTCCTGTTTTCAGGCTCTCAATTGAAGTCCTCTAAAAGTTTCATTGTTTGTTTTTGTTTACTCATTTGATTGTTTCATATATATATATATATATTTATATATGACTGACAAAAGTCTACTCTCTTAGCCAATAGTTAAGACATAAAGGCCACCAAGATTCTTCCACCCTAAGCTGCCTTTTGGGATATTGATTTTCAGCTGTTTATTTAGAAGCCTAGTGTCAGAGAGCACCTTTGGGCAACCCCTGCCTGCTCCTGCCCAACTGATTCAAGAGAGAGACCCTCTTTAGAAGGCTGTTGCCTTTGCCTGATTGGAATGAAACATGGTAAACAGGAGGGCTTCAGCAGATGTCTATTAGCTAGATTCCCCTCCTCCCCTGTGACACTATCAATCAGGAGTGTGGGAGCGGTTCAGAGTCATTGTTGTTCCCAAGAAGCAAGGTTACAATTTCCAGCGGCTGCAGTTCAGCTCACCCAGCACACCCAGCACACCTCCTGAGCCACAGCTGGACAAGGCAGAGTCTGGCTCAGGTGTACCTGGAGGGGAGGGAGAGGCATCAGTGCAGATACCCACATGAACTGTCCTTGGGCAAGGTCACCTGTGTCCTGAGGAGAGAGAGGGGAGTAGAGCCCAGCCATGGGGGAAAAACCTCAGGGCTCTGCCCACTGACACTCTGACACTTGGAAGGACACTCACCACTGACTCTCTCATCCCCTCCCCAACCAGGTTGGCAGGGGAGGAGGGATCTCCATGCAAATTGATCCTGAACTCTGAGGTTTCTAAGTATTTTGTTACAAGCTTGAGGCTTAGCAACATGGGGAGGTACTAGTGGACACCCTTTCCAGGCAGGACTGGACCAGGACTGGTAGGGCAGCCTACATCGCCTTCCCAAAAAATTGCTTTGAGGCTGGGCCAAGGCCCTGGAGCTATGAGAGACCCCGCCTGTCAGTGAGCAGCTGGCTTTCAGCTGAGGGTTCCTCTCCACACATGCCGGGAGCCGGTCCATCCTTGCTGTTTCAAGGGACCTGGCATATATGGCATACGGTTCTTAATATGTTTGCTCACCTTCTTGGCGCTGTGTTTTAACCAAAGTCACCTCTCCAAGAAAGGTGGAATCCCCAGGTAGGGATTTTCCCCTGAAGTTAGGGAGAGAATAAAACCCCTCAACTAAGTGCCAGGCGGGTAATTAATCCCTTTAACTACGAACAATCATGCTTAAACTACATAATCTTTTCTCCCTGGAATGGAGATAAGAAACGCCCTAACCTTTGTAATAGAGATTGATAGGATTGAATCAACTGGTATAAATACAGTTGTAACAAGACAGAACTCATGAGACAGAATTCAGAACACAGAACTCAGAACACAGAACTAAGGACACAGGGCTTGGAAGACAGGACCAAGAGAGACAGAGCCTAGGCACAGAACCTACACAGAACGTTCTCTAGAGACAGGATGCCGGGGTCCAACCCCAGCAGGTCCAGGGGTCCCCAAAGGTGTGGACGGAGTCGGCGAAGAAGGAATGACACAGAGACAGCGTTCAGTTGATCAGCAGCCTAGCCAGGATCTCCAGCCAAGTTCTGGTCTTGATCTCCAGAGAGGCTCTGCTTAGGATCTCCAGCCAGGTTCTGTCCAGGTTCTCCAGGCAGGTCCAGTCACCAGGTTCTAGTCAGGCTCTCCTGCCAATGTCCGCAGTCAGGTTCAGTCCAGGATCCCCTACCATGCTCTCTCGCCAGGCTCCGCCTCCAGGCTCCGAGGCCAGTCCCTGTCCAGGATCCTCCGGCATGCTGTCATCAGCGAAGTTCTTCTGTCTCTAGAGAACGTTCTGTGTAGGTTCTGTGCCTAGGCTCTGTCTCTCTTGGTCCTGTCTTCTGAGTTCTGTTCTAAGCTCTGTCTCTTTCTGTCTTGTTACATCTGTATTTATACCAGTTGATTTAATCCCATCAATCTCTATTCCAAAGGTTAGGGCGTTTCTTATCTCCATTCCAGGGAGTAACGATTATGTAGCTTAAGCATGATTGTTCGTAGTTAAAATGATTAATTGCCCGCCTGACACTTAGTTAAGGGGTTTTATTCCCTCCCTAACTTCAGGGGGAAAATCCCTACCTGGGGAAACAACCTTTCTCAGAGGTGACCTTGGTTAAAACACATAGTGCCAAGAAAAGTATGCCATATATGCCAGGTCCCTTGAAACAGCAAGCATGGACCGGCTCCCGGCACTTCGCTGGCAAGAGCATGCTGGAGGATCCTGGACAGGGACTGGCCTCAGAGCCTGGAGGTGGAGCCTGGCAAGAGATCAACTGAACACTGTCTCCATGCCCTTCCTTCTTCCCCGACTCCGTCCACACCTTTGGGGACCCCTGGACCCGCTGGGGCCGGACCCCAGCACACACACCCAACCTCTCCCCCAACAGTTACTGTAAGTGATTGTAGACAAAAGGATGTACCCCTTTCACCTCATCTCTATTTCATCCCCTCACAGGATAGGCTAGACTCAGCCTCTCTCATCTGTGCAGGAGTGTGTGCGCGCACACACACTCACACACAACTCACACACACACAAGGACACACATGCACACACACACACACACACACACACACACACACAAAGAGACAGCAGCTCCTTCAAAAACATTCCAGCTTCCCTCTCTTCCATCACTGAAGGGTTTTTAAGTCAAAAGGGTGAACATTACAATGCAGTGCTGTTTGATTTACAGATTTAATGTTTCTAAAATGAAAACAGCTCTACATTACTAGTCCAGGAGAGGCAATTGTGATAGTGAGCCTTGTAAAAAAAATAACAGGAAGATAATTTACAATAACTAGCGTTAGCATTTTTAGTGGACATGTGGACTGCTTTAAGAGATTCATAAATATGAATTGCTGATTTCCTAGGAGAGTGGGGCCCGGGAACTTTCATTCCCCCTTCCTTATGCAGGCTTACTGTGACCTAGAAACATAATAAACATTGTGAGGCAATGGGTGAAGGACTGCAATAAATGAATGTTACATTCACATTTAATTTTACAAGAATAGGGTTGTATTATGTAATCAGTCGGGTGACCTACATTTTGCTTTTCACATAACAGACCTTGTCTTTTTAGTGCATCAACCTCTGCAATGGTGACAAGCAACCGGATCATCATGAACATAAGGGTGGCAAACTTCAAATAGATTCCCTTTGAATTTCACCTTCCAGGGTGCATCCATTGCAGTCTGTGTCACTCTATGACCCTCCCCTGTGCCCCAGTGTCTCTTGCATTCTCAAATTGGCCAAGCACTCTACTCTCTCAGAAATTGTGCAGTCTGTCCTCATGCCCTGAACAGGATCCTTCTAAGCCCCTGATGGCCCCTCCTTGTACAACCCTCAGGCAGGAGTCTTCCTGCATCTGTATCTTTCCATACCAGGACCTTTGTTTTCATGAAAGAATTAGTTACAAAGAGCCATTTGTAGACAATGGTCTTCTTGGGTTTTGCTGTGTTTGATTGTGTGTGTGTGTGTGTGTGTGTGTGTGTGTGTGTGTGTGTGTGTGTGTGTTTTCTATTTTCGTCCTAAACTCTGTGAGGAGAGACTGTGTGTAGCTCTGAGCATGATATTAGCAGCCACCCCAGGTCAAATAGTTGCCAAATGCATCTAGGAGAGAGGTGGGAGGGCTAGGCTGAATCTCTAGTTCCCAGGTGAAATAGTGGAGTTGTTTCTGTTTCTGCTTTTTATCTGCTCTGCTCTAGGTGACAATCCCAGATCCACTGGGGCTGAGTGCAGTCGCCTCATTTGTCCTCATTCCTCCATCTATGCAGCTGGAAACCTTAAACTCTGCTACTTCATAGGTATGGGGAACCTCTGGATGAATGGCAGGGTAGGGACCCACAAGAAGCCAGCCTCACCACCTTGCTGTTACGCTCCGCCCCCACGACCTCCCCATACCCTATGGTGAAAAGATGCAGCCTCACCTGCATGACAGGGACACAGTGTCCTCACTCCATGCTCACCCTCAGAAAAGGTCTCACAGTTTGCAGATTCTGAATATTCCCCAAGTCTGAGTGAGTAAGAGCAAGGCAGCACAATGTGTCTTAGGCTGCCTGTCACTACTAGAGCCAAGTTAAGCAAAGACAGGGTTGATCCACACAATGAGTATTTATCCAAGGATGCGGTCAGTATGGGGAGAGCAGTTGCTCTCCCTGGATATTCGGCTCTCAGCCACTAAGGAGTGAAGATAGCTACCTGTAGCTGCCAGCTGCAAGTGTAACATGGAAAGGGGAGGGGAGGGCCTGCTGTCTAGCCCTTCAGGAGCTCAAATCTGACCACAAGATGGCTAAACTTCTATGACTTTAGGATCATCTGAGGCCCTTCCTGGGATGAGATTGGAATGGTCAGCCTTCCTGAGAAAGACACCAGGAGGGGGTCAGGATGTGGGCACTGCTGCCAAACCAAAGCCTGTCCTGTGCCTGGTCTCTTCCCAAAATGCAATTATTTTCTGAATAATGGGCCATGGAGGCAGCCTATGTTTTCAGTAGAGACTGTTTCATCCTCCAGTGTCCAAGGGCCTCGTATTTATAGTTTGCAAGTAATTATTAAACAACTGTGGCTCTATTCTTATTACAAGTCCTTCCCCACTATGAGAAGCTGATTTCCAAAGACCCTCAGGAGATGCCTCAGGCCAGCTTGGATGAAAGGGCTGGGCCTCAGCTTTGCTCTTCCCCTCTCCCTCTCTCCTCACAATCCTGAATTTATCTCCTAAAGAGTATGGAAAAGCAGGCAGAAAAACTTGTCAAACAGAGCATGCCAGGACCCTGTGCCCCTTGGAGGTGCCACCTGAGAGGATAGCCCTGGGTTAAGGTTCAGCTAAGGGGCAGCTCTGCGAGAGCCTGAGCACCAGGCTGTGGCTAGTGCCTCCCTACCTCTCCTCAGCTTTGTTGGCCTGCCCACTCCTTCTGCTTCCAGGCCCAGGGGTGACTTTGCCAAAGGGATTTGTTGGTGAGAGGAGAACCCCTTCATGAGGGGGGAGGTAGGCAGGTAGACTGCCATCACCTGAAGGCTTAGGGGAAGTAAGCAGAGCAAAGGCTGGATTCAGGGCTTGTCAAAGAGCTCTGGTGACCCAAACCTCAGGGGAAGTCTGAGGAGAGCACCTGTGGAGAGAGACGATGTAATTGCATCTGGCCAGCTCTCCTCTGCCCTGGGGGTTACTAACATGTCCCCATCCAGACAGTAGGGACAGTGGACTAGCCCAGGGCAGGGAGCTCTTTTCTATACAGAGGGCTGCGGTGGGGTGGGAGTGGGGCGCCAAGCCTGGCCCAGGGAATGATGTAGGTAAGTGGCAGCCACACCCACAGAGGGAAAGTGGTCCCCAGAAACACAGACCAGGGGTGGCAAGTGGGAGGTTAGCTGGGGTTCGCGACCTCCTCTTTCTCCCTCCATATCTGAGACCACCACCACCCTCATAACTGGAAGCACAGGGTCCCCCTAACAACCACCGACCCTCTGCCACCCCTTGCAGCCTGGTGGGTGTAGCACAGGCGCCCCTGTCCCCACCTTCTCTGGGCCTGTTAAAACACAGCCCCCCTCCTGCCCCCAGTACTTTGTTTGCTCCTGATCTCCTGATCTCACGAGATTTTGCCCCCAAAGGAACCAGGGTACAGCCCCAGGATGCTTGCCAGGTGTCACCTGTCACTGCTTCCTTCCTGCCAGCCTCCCTGCTGAGTGGTAAACCACCTGGTGAGGAGGATGGCCTTTGGCAAAGGTAAGCACACACTCTGGGTTCTTGCTGTCTCCGGGGGTGAACTTGCTGTCTCCAGGGGTGAACTTGCTATAGTCACTGGTAACCCGCAGCACCTCCCCCGCCAGCGTTTTCCATCTGAAAATGAGTTCCTACCTGTTTGGAGTGAAGGCCTGAGGTCCAAACCAGGCTCCCTGGGGTGAGGCTGTTTCCTGCTGTGCCAGAGTAGGAGCTCGCTGAGAAGACTTACACGCAACAGTTCATGGAACTCCGGCGTTTGCCTTTATTGTGTGACCTCAGCTGGCCGAGTTTGCACTTGACAAAGGGTGTCCCCACAGCCCCCGGCGCCAGCTCCCCAGGGATCTGGCTCCTCAAGTCTGTGGGTTCTCAGGCCAGCCCAGCTCTGCTCAGGGCGAGGGGGACAGAGAAGGGGCAGAAAATTGGCTGCTGGTCAGTGGGCAATGTCCAGGAGTGAGAGGTCGCTTTCCACAGAGCAACAGGCCCATCACTCATCCTTGTCCTCTGGTTCAGCTGGTGAGAAAGCAGTGGCCAGGCTGGGAGATAAGAGGTGATTTCCACTGAGAGCTTCAGAGCCCTTTCCTGGTGTGAGTGTGCCTGTGCCTGGGTGTGCATGAGTATGAGTGTGTGAATTCTCACCTGATCTTATGTTCCTGGGTTCCTTTTCTTTCTTTCTTATTATTGATTAAGGTATTACATATGTGTTCTTATCTCCCACTGCCCCCACACTCCCACCCCGAAGCCCGCAAGCATGCCCTCACTCTCACCTCCTGGTGTCTGCGTCCATTGGCTAGGTTTTAGGCATGCATACAAGTCCTTTGGTTGATCTCTCCCCCTCAGTCCCACACTCCCTTACCTTCCCTCTGAGGGTGATGGTCTGATCCATGCTTCTCTGTCTCTGGATCTGTTTTTGTTCATAGGTTTATATTGTTCATTATAATCCACAGATAAGTGAGGTGATGTGATATTTATCTTTCTTGCACTGACTGGCTTTGCTTAGCATAATGCTCTCCAGCTACATCCATGCTGTTGCAAATGGACAGTGCTCCTTCCTTTTTTGCGGCAGCATACCATGCCAGTGTGTAGATGTACCACGGCTTTTTAACCCACTCATCTGCTGACCAGCACTTAGGCTGTTTCCAAATCTTAGCTATTGTGAATTTTGCTGCAGTGAACATAGAGGTGCATGTATCATTTCTGATTGGTAATTCTAGTTTCGTGGGATATATTCCTAGAAGTGGGATCACTGGGTCAAATGGGAGTTCCGTTTTTGTTTTTGGAGGAAACTCCATACTGTTCTCCATAGTGGCTGCACCAGTCTGCATTCCCACCAGCAGTGAAGGAGGGTTCCTTTTTCTCCCCGACCAGCACTCGCCCTTTGTTGATTTGTTGATGATAGCCATTCTGAAAGCTGTGAGGTGGTAGCTCACTGTCCTTTTGATTTGCATCTCTCAGAGGATTAGTGATTCTGAGCATGTGTCTCTTGGCCTTCCTTTAGTCCTCTCTGGAAAAGTATCTTTTTAGTTCCGTTGCCCATTTCTGTGATTGGGTTGTTTATCTTCCTTTTGTTAAGTTGTATGAGTTCCCTGTAAATGTTGGAGATGAAACCCTTATCACAGAGAACATTGGCAAATATGTTCTCCCATGCAGTGGGCTTTGTTGTTGTATGTTGGTCATTTATTTTGCTCTGAGGAAGCTTTTTATTTTTATGTCGTCCCATTTGTTTATTTTAACTTTATTTTCCATTGCCCCAGGAGCTGGGTCGGTGAAGATATTGCTTCAGCATATATCTGAGACTCTGCTGCTTGTGGCTTCCTCTAATATTTTTAGTTTCCCATCTTATGTTTAAATCCTTTTCCATTTTGAGCTTTTTTTTGTGTAAGGTGCAAGTTGGTGGCCTAGTTTCCTTTTATGCATGAATCTGACCAAATTTCCCAGAACCATTTACTGAAGAGAATGTTTTGTCTCCATTGTATGTTTTTGCCTCCTTTGTCAATATTAATTGAGCTTAGTGGTTTGGATTGGTTTCTGGGTTCTCAATTCTATTTCATTGGCCTATATGTCTATTCTTGTGCCATTGTCAGGCAGTTTTGAGAACAGTGGCTTTGTAAAACAGCTTGATATCTGGTATGAGAACCCTCCTACTTGGTTCTTCTTTCTCAGGATCGCTGCAGCTATTTGGGATTTGTTTGTTTCTTAAACATCTTTTATTGATTTTTTTATAGAGAGTAAAGGAGAGGGATAGAGAAATAGAAACACTGATGAGACAGAAACATGGATCAGCTGCCTCCTGCACACCCTCTGCTTGGGATGTGCCCCCAATTAAGGTACATGCCCTTGGTCAGAATTGAACCTGGCACCTTTCAGTCTGGAGGCCGACACTCTATCCACTGAGCCAAACCTGTTTGGGCTCAGGGTCATTTTTTTATTACAGATGGATTTTTGGAGAATTCAATCTAGGTCTGTGAAATATGCTGTTGGTATTTTAACATGGAGTGTATTGAATCTATAGTTCGTTTTGGGTAGTATAGCCATTTTCAAGATGTTGATTCTACCAAGCCATTAACATGGCATGTTCTTGCATCTGTTTTGTCTTCCTCTATCTCTTTTTCAAAATCTTGCAGTTTTCTGAGTAGAGGTCTTTTACTTTCATAGCTAAGTTTATTCCTATGTATCTTAATTTTTATGGTGGGATAATAAATGGGATTGTTTTTCAAACTCTCTTTGTGTAAGTTCATTATTTTTGTATAAAATGCCATACATTTCTTGGCATTAATTTTTTACTCTGCTACATTGCCGAATTCATTTATGAAGTTTACTAATTTTTTGATGGGGTCTTCGGGTTTTCTTTGTACAGTATCTGCAAATCATGACAATATACTGGTTATTTTCCAATTTGGGAGCCATGTATTTCTTTTTCTTTGTGATCACTGTGGCTAGCAGTTCCAGTACCATTTTGTACAGAAGTGGAGTAAGCGAGCATCTCTGTCTTGTTCCTGTTCTTGAGGTAAATGGCTTTAGTTTTTGCCCATTGAGTATGATGTTGGCTGTAGGTTTTTCATATAAGGCTTTTATATGTGGAGGGATGATCCTTCTATTCCCACTTTGCTGAGTGTTTTTATCAGAAAAGGCTGTTGCACTTGGTCAAATGCCTTTTCTGAATCTAATGATATGATTGTGTGGTTTCTGTCTCTCAATATTTTTTATGCGATGTATCATGCTTATTGATTTGCGGATATTGTACCAGCCTTGCATCCCTGGGATATATCCCACTTGTTCATGGTGTATGATCTTTCTAATGTAATACTGGATCCAGTTTGCTAGAATTTAGTTGAGGATTGCAGCATCACTGTTCAACTGGAATATTGGCTTGTAAGTCTCTTTCTTTGTGGTGTCTTTTTTTTATTTTTCAGATTAGGGTAATGCTGGCTTCATAAAAAGAGCTCAGAAGCGTCCCTTTCTACTGAATTTTTTGAAAGAGTGTGAGAAAGGTTAGTTTTACTTCTTTTTGAATGTTTGGTAAAACTCCCCTGTGAAGTCATCTGGTACAGGGATTTGTTTTCTGGAAGCTTTTTGATTACTGTTTCAATTTTATCACTAGTTTTCAGCTTGTTCAAGTTGTTTGCCTTTTCCTGATTTTGTATTGGAAGATTGTATTTTTCTAGGAATATGACTATTTTGTCCAGATTGATGAGGGATGTTTAATGAACCAAAGACGCAGAGGTAAGATGGCCATATAGGATGATTGATGCCGGACAGAGGGCTACAGCTCGCTTCGGAATGTAGCAAACTTTGCACTCTCACCATTGCTTTTATTGGTGTTTGGCACAAGGTCAGTGCATCAGCAGTTAATCAATTAAATCTTGTTTTGTTCTCCATTATTACAAGAGCTTATTGAGGACAAATTGCAGCTGTGCCCTCCCTTTCTGTTCTACACCCATGACTATTTAATCCTAGCCTTTCTCATGGAGGCAAATGTTCCTGGAACTGAAGATTGTGTGCAGTGTTGACCCAGCATGACTCGCTTGCAATCACGCTATGCTCCTGATAGAACATTCACTTCTTCTTGGCAGGACTTCAGATCCTGGTTTACAAATGTCCAGCTACAAATCCACCTTTTTTTCTTGCTTCATTTGATGGATCATCAGAGATAACACAGCTGTTTTTCTCTTAATTAGTTGCTTGGCTTTCCGGAGTCCTTGGAAGACTAAATATAAAATGATACAGAGATAGAGTATTAATAATAGTATTCCAGCAGAAGCTCCTAAAGTGGCTTGTAAATGGGGTATAGGATTTAATTGTTGCAATTCCTTAACCATATTTTTAACACATTTTGCCCAGTTAATTTATGCAATTTATTTTGAAATATTTTTTGTATATGAGATTGTAAATTAATGAATTTCTTTTGTTAGATTTTTATGATTGAACAAATGTTTTTTAAACTTTTCCCATGGAAAGAGACTTTCATTCTAAGGTACAGGAGTAATGCAAATTGATGAATAATTCTAGTTATATTTCATATACATTTGTCTTTGCAGACTTACAATTTGATCTTCTATCATTAATAAAAATGGTAATCGAACACAGGCTTGTACAAAGGCAGTTTTGATAGCATAAAATTGTAAGGCGTGATTCCCAGAGTTATTTTTATAGATTTGCTTATTTTATGCAAATATATGTTTTCAAAGAGTGTAAGGCAGACCCCAGTTTCCATAAATCAGATTCAACAGGATGTCCTTCTTGATGAGGTGTTGGGGGAACAAATCCTCCATCATGCCATACAATGCTCACATTTGCTTGCGTGGATATGGGCTTGTTCTCTCCTCTACGCTATCATAGATCAGCTCCATTGGCTTTGGAACTGGCAGAACCTGAAGGGCTCCAATCAATGACGCTTCCATAGGAAGTATTAGATAAAAACCGAACTGTCTTTCCTCCACAGGATTCCCAATGGACCCAATCAGACAAGTGCATAAAAGTTGGAACATGACATGGGGGAAGTAATGGATGTGTACTGTTGTTATCCCAACTAACATTTTTAAACCCATGGATCTAACCACATAATGGTCTTAAGCTTAATCTTCCCTTGTAAATAATAGGGCAAATTGTTTGAATATGTCTTTTTTTTCTGTGATTTATGAGGCAAGAAAATCTATTCAATAACATTACTATCTTGAACAAGTAACCCTGTAGGAGAATGCTCAGTGTGGAAAATCACTAATTTAAAATTTCTGTGGAAAAATTCTATTTAATTGTGTTTGTTGTATATGCTGTTCTGTCCAAGTTAATTGTTTTTCTGCAGCAGGGATTAAAACATGTGGGATATTTAATTCATATGGCCACTTTAGTATTTGAAATAAATTAGTCAATTGATAAGTAGGTATATCAAGACTGGGTCTCAACAAATTAATGTCTCCTAATAACTTTTGAAAATCATTTAGAGTCTCTATACTGTCTCTTCTAATTTGAACCTTCTGTGGAATAATGGAGACATCTGTTAATTTTTGTCTCATATATTTCCATGACTCCTGCCATTGTGTCTTTTCTGGGGCTACTTCGAATCTATAGTCTTAGAAATTTTCAAGGAGGTATTGGTAAATCTCCTGTAATTGTGATTGAATTTCAGAAGCTATTAAAATATCATCTATATATTGATAAATTAGAGTATTAGGAAATCTTTTTTGACTATTTCTAAAGGTTGATGCACATATGCCTGACATATAGTGGGACTGTTGAACATTTCTTGTGGTAAGACTTTCTATTGATACCGTTGAGTGGGTTGAGCCTGATTTAAAGCCGGGACAGTAAATGCAAATTTCTCATAGTCTTGAGGTTGTAAAGAAATAGTGAAGAAATAATCTTCGTTACGAGGAAATGAGCGGCACCATCAACCTGGGCCGACTTGCCCAGATGCATTCTGTGCTAAAGCATATGCTTCAGGAGTTGGGTCGGCCCGGCATGGTCTGGCTCTGTGCTTACCCCTGTCCTCACTGTGGCTGTAGAACCTTCCATGACCCAACTCCCATTCTGTGATCCTGTTGCTTGAGTGTCTAGCTGGGTGCACATCTCATAGGCTTTACTCTGGGCACTTGGGCACTGAAGCCCAGACATAAGTGTACCGTTCAGGAACACAGCAGCCAGTTGCAGACAGCTACTCAGGGTTGGGGGGATATGCTCACAGGGGACTGGATGGTTTCTTTGGGGAGATTTGTCCTAAGGAGTTAGAAATACGCACCTGAATCTCTCAGGGGGAGGGATTGAGGCTTGGGTGGTAGATGCGGTGATTACCTTTGCTTGAATGGTTGTGAATAAATGTCAGTAATAAAGAGAACTGGATGTTAACCGTCTGGTGTCCTCCATGACACGTTAACATGACTCTCCCACCTGCAGTTACTGGCCAAGTAAGAAGATATGAGCATTGTGATGCGCAGACACTAGGCTGGATGAGGTTGGTTCCAGTAGATCACATCACCATGTATCCTTTCTGGTTTGGTGGTTCTTTCTGGTGCACCGGTACTTACTCACCTCTGTGATTTTTCAGTGGGATAGCACACACAAGGTGCGTCCACAGGGACTGGAACAAGTGGCTTCCAGTGAGCACCAACAAGGTACAATTTCTCTGGTGCCATCACAGGTAACTAGTCCAGTCCTTGGACTAAAATTCTCGCCACTGGGAGCCTCCATTGCTGGCCTCTGGCTGGTCCATGGTAGGGCTTCCCTGTGCACAAGTCAGGCCCCCAATACTGAAAGGGACATCAGCCTGTCCGGGAGCCAGAGCCCTGGCCTCACAAGTCCATGCCTGTCATTCCCCTGGATCCAGCCCCTTCTTGAATTCAAGTTCCTGTGGCCTGAAAACACATTTACATTCTTTTCAGCAAAATACTGAGCTGGAATAAACCTCTGCTTTGTTCTGTGTCCTGTCCTAAGAATAGGACATCCTTTGGTAGAGGATGGTCTAATGTTCGAAGACTTTCCCCTCATGATCCTCCTTCCCATTAATCAAGGAGGTAGTAAAGCAAGTCTGAGCCAGTGACAGGCCCCGGGTCTGAAGAGTGGACAACCCCAAGCCAGTTCCCGGAGAGCACTTAAGTGGACACATGTGAAGGTCACCCCGGGGATATGGGGGTATGGAGGGCCACCCTGAGGGTCAATACAACCAAGTGAAGGGGAGATGTCCTAGTGTGCTGTTGGATCCCACAGTCAGTGGACAGTTAGCTGGCCAGCAAGGAACAGGCTCCCTGCCCACCTGCCACTGCATTCTGGCCCTAGGCTGTCTCAGTTTGCTCACTGAGTGGCCTGCCAGAGCAGCACCTAGTGAGAAGGCCACATATCCAGGCCCAGGTGCAGGCCTCCATTAGCCTGTATGTATCCCTAATTGTGAGGAAGTCAGTCCTGTTTTTTCTCCTTCTACTGCCTCTCATTCAGTGCCAGCCACTCATGTGCTTGCTGCTCTCTTCTGTGTGTCAGCAGCTTCCTAGCTTGTTACATACAGCACCTGGCCCTTCGTTCTCTTTTTATTGCCATTCCTTTCTTTCTCTTCTACCTTCCACTCTTCTAGCTTGGGCCCATCAGCTTAGGTGCTCATTTTTCTGTTTCGAAGTACCTTTCTTATTGATTTCAGAGAGGAAGGGAGAGGGAGAGATGAATAAAAAATCAATAATGAGACAAAATCATTGGTTGGCTTTCTCCTGCACATCCAACTGGGGATCCAGGCATAAACTCCAGCCCCTGCTCCAACTGAGAATTGAACTTTGTCCTCTTGGTTCATAGGCCTCTGAGCCACACTGGCCAGGCCCACTCTGCTTCTTCTAGTGGGAAAAGAAAATGCTGAAGTCTCTGTAACTGTGGGTGAGCTCCCCACCCTCCAAAAAAAGATGATAAGAGTACAAGGGTCAGAAAATGCATATCTCTTACAGCAAACGCTCTCTTTCTCTTCCTCTCTATTATTTTCTCTCCCTCTCCTTCTCCCTGTCCCTCTGTCTGACATGCACCTTCTCTTCCCATCCCCACCTTGACATGGAGTAGTGTCCATAATGGGAATTAGAACCTCTGGCATTTGAGGAAAAGCATAAAAATTGGCAGGATATGAGGGAGGAAGGGCAAAGGCAAAATATCCTGTGGTCTGGGTGTTAATTCCTCCACACAAAGAGATCGTGCCCATTACCTTGTGTGGAGATTCACCTGTGGGGCCAACTTATGTAAAGCTCTTGTCAGCATGTCCTCCTCTGGAATTGCCCACTGTCATTAGCATTCTGTGCATGTCTTTCTCCATTCACCTCTCTCTAAAGAATTAATTTTAAAAACCCAGCATATTAAGACACAACAAAAGAAAACTCATTGCTGCATGTTGCCTCTAAAACCAAGTGTCCTGCACTTGATGCTTTATTTGTTCTGGAGATCACAACTGAGAAATTCAGAAAAATCCTATATTGCAATCTGGACTTTCCATCACAATATTCAGAAAAGCATAGTATCAAGGCAATGAGGCTTAGAAAGCTTAGATAGGAACTGCATCTATGAAGATGTTCACAGAAGAGACCTGGATAGGAGGTGACTGCTGGTACACAGAGATCGTGTACATGAAGGCCCTATGTGCAGAGTCTCTAGGACATCAGAAAGCAAGCGGGGAGAGTGAGACAAACATAGTAGGTTCCTTACTACTGGAATGTACCCTAGAGTCCACCAATCTGCACAGCAGTCAGGCAGCCTGGATACAGGGCAGCTGGAGCACACGAATGTCAAAGGGAAGACTCTGAATAAAGAAGAGCCAAAGCCTGGCCTGTTTGGCTCAGTGGATGATTTTGGACCCGTAAACCAGGAGGTCAGGATTCAATTCCCAGGCTGGGACATGTCCCCATTGTGGGCTCTTAGCCCAGTAGGTGTCTTATAGGAAGCAGCCAATCAAGGATTCTCTCTCACCATTGATGGCTCTAACACTTTCTCCCTTTCCCTTCCTCTGGAAAGCAATGAAAATAAATATGTCTAAAAGTATGTACTTAGCTTAGGGTTTTGATACCCAGAATATCCATTTAGAAATACAAGAAGGAGCCTTTTGTCATGGTCAGGATTTTTATGCTGTTCCTTCTTCCCCTTTAATCTTCCTTTTTAGTCCACTTCCCCATGGGATTGTATATAAAGTGATCTATTTCATGATGCGAAGTTTTGTATTGTTTGTCTAGTATTTCTCTACACCATAGTACGTTATCAGTACAAACCTACAGTGGTAAAATTAAGCTGAGTAAATTTGGCATCAAAATGGCTTTATTAGGTATTTCACCAATCCAGCAGCATTCCAGCTGGCAATGAGATAGGGGCTTACTGAGCCATACGGACCAGGGTTTGTCCCACTACCATCCCCAACTTTGACAGGCTAGACATTAAGGTCCTTAAAAAGTTGAGGTTCCAGCTTCCAAAATTAATTTCCCATACAGTATTCCAGTAAAAATGACTTTAAGAAACCAAATATTTTGGGGGAGATTTTTAAAATTGAATTTGGAAGGCTTGTTGATAACTATACACTCAACAGTCCAACAGGTGAGTTTTTATAAATTTTCCCTTTGGGACGTTTGTTGACATTCACTCCTAAAAATACTGAGGCTTCAAGATAACTCGATGTTTGGAGAGCATATATTAAATGTCAAAAAGTTGAAGAGGAAGTGCAGGAGCATTTCTATAGAAAAATACATATATCAATCAAAGGGCACTTTTGTTTATTTAATTCAGAGGTATAGTCAGGAAAGCTTGTTAAGTGGCAAATTCTGTTTCAATCGTGTTATTCCCACTTCAGAAAGTGCTGATGTCATTTCAATTAACAAAAGGATGCTTACATTTAGACTGGTTCAAACATTTATATAATTCCACATGTAATTTTTCTTCCTACTTATACTATTCCTTTAAAGATTGAGGACGTACCAAATGCCACAGGAAGGAGGTGAACAACTGCTTTACAGCATTGTTGCAGGTGCTTCAATTCTTTTTTCCATTTAGGTTTTCCAAGAAGATGTCATTTGATTACCTCCCCCCAACAACTGGAAACAGGGCAGCATGCCATGAAGAAGTAACACAATGCTTCATTTTGTATGCAGTTCACTTCAAAGACTTCATGCACTTGTGGTCAAAGACACCTTGGGAAATTTAGGGCCAAGAATTCACCTCACCATCCAAACACATGGCTTTTATGTGTTTGTAGTAAAATGAGACAAGAAATCCCATTTAGTGGAAAACTTTATTCTGAATATTTTAACAATCAGATATTCAATTTAAACATTAAAGTATGTTGTTATTAAAATCAACACATAAAATAACCTTGAAGAATTCAAACTTTGCATTCTATGCAGAAGTTTCACAAAGGGATCTAAAATTCTTGCTTCTTCCCCAAACCCACCATTTGCTTCTATTCATTCGTAAATAACAGAAGACAATTTCTTTTCAAATAAAAAGCCATCCATAACATAGCATTATTTTTAAGTTCATTTTCTACTTCATCTGTCACAGGGCCTTCCCTCCTGGCAGCTCTTGAGAATCCCAATAAGTTGAGCTACTGCACTGCATGATTCACTCTCTCTTGCATAGATGGTGAATCCTATGATCCCCACCAGCATCACACTCATGGCCTCTTACAGAGGTGTCCCATTGGCTGCTGCAGTAATTGTTATGCCCCCCAATCATACCCATTTCGTGTGAGGCTGTAATACTCATCCCAGCGACTCCTTCCACCATAAGTCAGAGGGGGCCCTTGGGTTGATGGTGCACCACCTGTGCATCCTGTAAAGTCAGTGACCAAATAAAAATACTTTAACATCTTAACGAATAATTTTATGTCAGTATAACATGACCCTAGTAAAGTCTTAAAAAGTTGGCAAACCTATGCTTTTATACACCTGTGCTAAAAATATGTCAGGAAAGCTGAGGTAGACAAGGGAACTTACAATTACTTAAAATACTGCTGAAGAATAATGTTTTGACTGAAATAATTGACTATGAATACATATGAAGGCATATTTTCTGAAAACAGGCTGGAATTCTGACTTTCGTATTATTCTTAGGTTTCACGCTGTCAAATGCTCTTTCTGTTTAAAAAATTATACAATACCCCCCTGGCTGATGTGCCTAAGTGGGTCGCGCACCGGTCTTGGCACTGCAGGATCCCGGGTTCAATTCCAGGTTAAGGGCATGAGCCCGGTTTGCAGGGTCCATCCCTGGCCCGGGTTGGGGATTGTGCATGGGGAAACCAATCGAAGTATCTCTCTCACATTGATGTAGCTCTCTCTCAGCCCCACTCCCTCCATCCACTCTCCCAAGATCAGTAGAGTTATATCCTCAGGTAAAAAACAAAACAAAAAAAAATGTTGCACTTCATTTCTTTAATAAGGAAAATAAATGAGTATGATCCTTCACTCCTGAAAGATTTGGACTGTTCCAAATGAGCGACTAAGGAAAGAATACAAGACTTCCAAGATAACACAAAACCCATACTGCATATAGTACTGTCTGTGGCAAATAAAAGTAAAATTCGAGTTAAACACAAGATGGCCTGTTAATTCCAATCCTGCCCCTTACACGCAGTATATCAAGAAACTTACCACAGCTCTCATATGAACCTCTATAAAAATAGGAAAATGCAAATGGACAGAAGGCTTCAAGAGTCATTTCTCCAAAGAAGATACCCAAACAGCTAACAAGCTCATGGAAAGAGGATCAAAATAATGGGTAGTTAGGGAAACGCCAACCAAAACCTAAGTGAGATACCACTTTATTCCTAAGTAGGTCCCAATGTTTGAAGAGGAAAACAGCAGGGCTTGTTGGGAATTTAGAGCCACTGGAATCCTGTGCACAAGGAACAGAAAGGGCACAAGGCGTGGCTGCTGTGGAAAATAATGGAAACTCCTACAGCAAACACTTAACACTGAATTGCAATATGACTCCAAAATTCCACTCTAAATTTTGCACGGACAATAACTGGAGACTTCTATGAAATACTAGTCCAAAATGCTCACATCAGTCCTCTGGTGGAAACGACCCCAACGGTTGAAGTGGTAAATGAGCTGTGTGCACTAGAGCTGCAAGGGAATATTTAACCAGCCATTAAAGTGGCGGTGAACTGATTACTGCCACATGGATGACCCTTGGACACATTTATGGTAACGGAAACAAGCCAGACACAAAAGGTCCTATCCTGTTTCATGCTGATACTATGATCTGTGGAAAACAGGTGAATCAATACAGATAGAACACTAGTTGCTGTTTCATAGAAGCTGGACTGAGGAAGAGAATGGTAGCGACTGCTTTACCTTCAGAGCTTTTATGTATGATAAAGAGCTTTACCTAAAGAGCTTTTATGGGTGATAAAGATGTTTTGGACCTACTCAGTTATGGTGGTGGCATAAGACTCTGAATATACTATATGTTAGTTGGTCAATGGTGAATATTTAGTGATATGATAGATGAATTTCACCTCAACAACAGACAGTGTATAGTATAGTTTAGGTGTCTTACGCTTTATTGCCCATTACTAGTAGTGCAATCATCATCTCTTGGAGATATATGGTAATTTCTCCTGGAAGGGATTGTCCCTTTGGGAGGAACGCCTGCATAACTCCCTCTCCCACGTGACAGCGTTCCTGTAAATGACAAGTACTTACATGAGGATATCATATTGGAGAGCAATGTTTTAAGGGAAAACAATTATTCAAAACAACACTTCATTTCCTCTTTCCACAACAATGTTTAAATTTACTCTTAGGCTCTATTTAGGCTCATGCTTGTATGCGCTGTGATATGTTACTCTGGAATGTATTATCTTCTGACATCTTGTCCTCCCTGTACATCTTCCTTAATTTCTTAAATGACCATTAGTGGGAAAAACCTTTCTGATTCTGAACAAAATGCAAGCAATTTCCATGATGTCCACATACATATTTATCCGTGCCTACCTATAGCTTGACAAGCCTCTATCAACTTTTCTCCTTCTCTACTTTGCTCTCTCTTGCTCACAATCTCTTGTCGACATTACTAAAAACTTCCTAATTTTCCCGTTACAATCACTTCTTCATGCACTTTCACCTAAGAACTAATAGTTATTTTGGTACGCAAGTATTGAATTATCAGCATTTTGGTTAAAACACTTTCATTGCTCCTGGATGCCCACAATATAGAGGCAAGTTATGTCCATTTAATTTCAAAATTGACTGTCTCACTTACCTTAGAACTTTTATGCTACACTTTCAACTACATTTTGGACTCAGGGAAAGCCACATGTGCTAGTGGTGCACTTGGATCTATTCTAATACTTGCAAGATATCACCTGTGCATAGTAATATTTTCTTGGGCCAGTACATGACAAATTCATTCCACATATAATTTTATAATTGATCACCAATTTAGCATGGCTCTCTCCTAATGCTGACTAGTTTAAATGTATAACCTTAGTTTTGGTAATAATGGCAATATAAATTTTACTGCCTTAATCTGTACTACAAGCATTTAACAGCTCATGTGAAGAGCCCCGGATGTCCTTCAAAATATGAGAAATATTACATTTCCCATGAATATTACCATGTTTCAGTGCTAATTCTTATCCCAAATGTCCACAAATGAGCCTTTAATTTATGTGCTCACTAGCACATCCAAAATTTAAATGGATAAGCTGTTTGTGTTATTCAACTGCAGAGGCATATTGTTCTTAACTACACTGATTCCCTCAATGGTTTCAACTTTCCAACATAATA
Source organism: Myotis daubentonii (assembly GCF_963259705.1). Lineage (NCBI taxonomy): Eukaryota > Metazoa > Chordata > Mammalia > Chiroptera > Vespertilionidae > Myotis > Myotis daubentonii. Next base: position 10,928,413 of record NC_081862.1, on the reverse strand, counting down.
AATAGTGAGAGTCTCTATGTTAGACTTTAAGACATCTCTGTACTGATATGAATGAGTCACATTTGCCTTATTTTTTCACAACTATGTGCACTCTGTGATTTACCAACTTGCAATGCCTGACTCTTTCAAGTGTGCCTTTCCACCCTCATTTTTATTAAAAACAGACCCTATGAACCCACACATATCACTTTTCAGCCTGTTGACAAAATACTTATTTGTACTTATTAAGATGTGTTCATTTGGTTGCCATATTTCCTCAACAAGCATATGATTCTTGGAATCACAAAATATAACTTTATGGATATACCACTGGCCCGGTGCATGAAATTCGTTCACAGGAGGGTGTGTCCCTCAACCTGGCCTGCACTGTCTCTAATCTGGGACCCTTGGGGGATGTCCGACTGCCAGTTTATGAATTGAGCCTAATCCAGAAGTCACATATCCCTCTTGAAATCCAGCACCACTGCCTCCTAACAGCTCGCCTGCCTGCCTGCCTGCCTGATCTCCCCTAACTACTATGCCTACTGGCCTGCTCACCCCCAACTGTCCTCCCACCCCCCAACAACGCTGCCCTTCTCGCCCCCAGCTATCGAACAGGGACAGACTGATGGATACTCAGGCATCCTCCTAAAGGACCAACACACAAATTTCCCTGTGCTCTGGCACAGGGAGGGTGAAGTGCACTGGAGCTGTGAGGGAAGAAGCCAGGACTAGGGACTCAGGGGATACAGCTCAGAAGATAGATACCCAAGTCTCCAGTTATTGTCGGTGCAAAATTTAGAGTGGAATTTCGGAGTCATATTGCAATTCAGTCCCGACTGTAAAACACTTTTCTCTAGGCCACTAAAGAGATTAAGAATGATAATTGGTCTCCAGTAGAAGCCACCACCCGCCATGTTGCAAAAAGTCTCTTGCCTGAGGATGACTGCCTACAGGGGCAATTCAAGTCAGAAGCTTACAAGTGTGTAGCCAGAGGTGGTCTCCTGAGGCTTTGAGTCTTTGCCTGACCTAATTAGTCATAAACAGCCTTTAACACTGTCCAGCATGACAGACTGAGAGGTGTAGAACAGCGGTTCTCATCATGTGGGTCGCGACCCCTTTGGCGTTCGGCCGACCCTTTCACAGGGGTTGCCTAAGACCAATCTGCATATCAGATACTTACATTACGATTCATACCAGTAGCAACATTACAGTTATGAAGTAGCAATTGAAATAATTTTATGGTTGGGTCACAACATGAGGAAGTGTATTTAAAGGGCCATAAGATGAAGAACCACTGATAGAGGATCTACATAACTCATCATCACAAACTCAAACAGAAAGCCAAAAGTAGGAAACAAAGAAACAATCCCAAAATGAAAGAACTAGAGAATTCTCAGAAGAGAAAAATGAAGTAGAGATAAGAAATTTATCTGAATCAGAGTTCACAGCAATCATGGTAAAAATGCTCAATAGCATGAAAAAAAATACAGTAGCTATAAAAAAAGAAAAGTTCTAGATTAAAAATATGACATAACACTAGTAAAGAACCAATTGGAAGAAATACACAGCATATTAGGGAAGCTGAGGATCAAATCAGTGAATTATTAGTCAGAGAGAAAATATCACTCAATCAGAAAAACCAGAAAATAAAACAATTAATAAACAGGAGCACAGGTTAAAGGAACTGTGAGGCTACCGGAAATGTAACAATATTACAGTAGTGGGTGTGCCCAAAGAGGCAGAAAGGGAGAAAGGCATAGAGAAGGTGTTTGAAGAAACAATGACAGAAAACTTCCCTAACTTCTTAAAGGAAAATGTCACACAAGTGCAGGAACCACAGAGAACCACAAACAAGAAGAACTCAAACAGGCCCATTCCCAGACACATAATAATTAAAGTGCCAAAAATTACAGAAAAAGTGATAATTGTCAAGGCAGCAAAAGAAAAGAAATGTGTTTCCTACAATAAAGTTCCAATGAGGGCTGACACCTGGTTTCTCATCAGAAACTCTACAGGCCAGAAGGGAATGACATGAAGTACTTAATGTAATGGAAAGCAAAGTTCTGAGACTAAGATTACTATATCCAATAAGGCCGTCATTCAAAATAGATGTTTAAATAAAGAGCTTCCCAGACAAAGAATGGCTAAAGAATACAACAGCACAAACCAGAATTACAAGAAATCCTAAAGGGACTGGTGTAATGAGAAGAAGAAATGAGAGGGAAACCTCGGCATACAGAATTAAAATGGCAATAAATCAGTATCTATCAATAATAACCGTTAAAGTAAATGGACTAAATGCACCAATCCAAAGGCGTAGGTTTGCAGAATGGATTCAAAAATATGACACAACTATACGCTGTCAACAAGAGACCCACCTCAAAACAAAAGACTTATACAGAATGAGAGGGAATTTTGCATGCAAATGGAAAAGAAAAGGAAAGCTAGACTAGGAATAAACATATCTGACAGAATAGACTTTAACATGAAGGCCACCACAGGGGACAACAATCCTAAACAGCTCACTAGATCAGACAGACTTAATTGACATCTTCAGAACAGTTCATCTCAAAGATACAGAATATACATTCTACTTAAGTGTACATGGGAGATTTTCAAAGATAGACCACTTGAGACACAAGCAAAGTCTCTTCAAATTAAACAAGATGGAAGTCATATCAAGCATCTTCTCTGATTACAAAGGCATACTGCTATATAATAAAGTGGTAATATGCAAATTATTCCTCACACCCTAACAAGATGGCTGCCTATGACCTGGCTGTCAGGGAGTTTAGTGAGGGACAACCAAATGACTGAACAAGCAGGCTGCATGGGGAGACCAGACCGGCAGCGGTGGGGGGCGGGGGGTGTTTAATGAGCCACAACCAAACAACTAGACAGCAGGCTATTTGGGGCAACCAGGCCAGTTAGGGCTTAGTGAGGGACAAACAAACAACTGAACAGCAAGTTATGTGGGGCAACCAGGCCTGTAGGGGTGCTCTGAGGGGCAACCAGGAAGACAGGGGGACTGTAGAATGAAACCAGCGCATTAGGGGACCAGTTGAATGTGACAAGGCTAGCGGGTGATGGGGCAGTAAGAGGTGACCAAACTGACAGGGGGAGAGTTAGGGGTGGCCAGTCTGGCAGGGGCTTCGTTGGGGGCGATTAGGCCTGCAGTGTGTGTGGGGGTGTGGGGGGCAGTGAAAGGTGACTAGGCTGGTGAAGGGGCAGTTGTCGGCAACCAGGCTAGTAGGTAGGGGGCAGGTGGAGGTGACCTGGTCGATCACAGGGCAGTTAGGGGAGACCAGGCCAGCTGGTGCAGCAATTAGGGGTGATTAGAGCAGCAGGTAGAGGCAGTGAGGGTCGATCAGGCTGTAGGTGGGACGGGGGGCAGTTAGGGGTGACCAGGGAGGGAGGCAGGCCGGCAGGTGAGCAATTAGGAGACAGCAGTCCCGGATTGGAGAGAGTATAGGCTGGTCTGAAGGAACACCACCACCCCTCATGGAAGAATTTTGTGCACTGGGCCTCTAATATTAGATATAACCTCCAATAAAAATTAACAAAAATTCAAATACTTGCAGGCTAAATAGTACATTATTAAACAATGTTTGTTTGTGTTATCAAAAACATCAAAAAAGAAATTAAAAACATCCTGCAAAGTAATGACAATGAAAACACAATAATTCAAATTCAATGGTATATACTGAAAGCAGTTCTGAGAGACAAGTTCATAGCATTACAGCCACAAAAAACAAAAAATAACTGGTAATAAATTATATAACTCTACAACTTAAAGAATTAGAAAGAAAGCAGCAAGAAAGCCCAGACTGAGCAGAAGGAAGGAAATAGTAAAAATCACAGCAGAATTAAATAACATGACGACCAAAAAAAAAAAAAAATCTCTACAAAATATCAACAAAACCAAGAGCTGGTTCTTTGAAAGGATAAATAAGATTGATGAACTTCTTTCAGGCTTACCAGGAAGCACAGACAGGGGACCCAAATCCCAAATAAACAATCAGAATTGAAAGGGGCTTAATAACAACTGACCCCAAAGAAATGAAAACGGTTGTAAAAATACTATTCCAACAAACTGGTCAACCTAGAACAAGTGGATGTATTCCTAGAAAAGTACAACCTTCTGAAACTCAATCAAGAAGAATAAAAAAGTCTGAATAGACGGATTAAACAGAAGGTAATTGAAGCAGTAATTAAAAAACTTCCAGCAACCTAATCCTTGGGCCAGACTGCTTCACAGGAGGTTTTACAAAACGTTCAAACTAAAACCTTTCCTCCTTACACTATTCCAAAAAATTCAAGAGGAAAGAACACTTCCAAGCTATTTCTAGAAGCCAGCATTACCCTAATCCCAAAGAAGATGTATCTACTGCAAAGAAAGAGAATTACAAGCCAATGTATCTCTGATGAACATAGATTCTAAAATCCTCAACAAAATCCTAGCAAATCAGAACAAGCATTACATCAGAAAGATCATACACCATGAGCACATGGATTTATTCTGGGCATGAAATGATGGTGCAACATCCCCAAATCAATACACATGATACATCAAATTGAGAGGTAAAAATAAATTGAGAGATAAAAATCACATAATCATACAAATTGATGAAGAAAAAGAATTTCACAAAACCCGACACACTTTTTGGTAAAAACTCTCAGCAAACTGGATATAGAGGGATCATACCTCAACATAATAAAAGCCTTATATGAAAAACATACAGACAACACCATACTCAATAGGCCAAAACAAAAAACAAGTCACCCAAGAACAGGAACAACACAGGGATGCCCACTGTCACCACTCCTGTTTGAGTGAGTACTGGAAGTGCTACCATATCAATCAGGCTGTGTGTGGCATGACCAAATTGAGGGATGTTCGAAGGACTGGTTTGGGGCCGGGCTGGCCAGACTGCACCCATGCACAAATTTGAGCACTAGGCCTCTGGTAAAATATAACGACCCAATAAATGGGGAGTTTGTCTTAGTCATAATCATTATGCAGCATAGTGTGTAGGCTACTAAATATCACTTGAAAGAAGACACTTAGGAATAATGTGTACACAAACTACATTTTCTACTGCTTACCACTTGAGAAACAACATCAACTCTTCTTCATAAATCAAATAAATGGACTTCTGAACTCAAGAAAAATCATGACATGGAACTGGAGAGCATTATGCTAAGTGAAATAAGCCAGTCAATGAAGGAAAAATACCACATGATCTCACTCATTCATGGATAAGAGAGATAATTATAAATTTTCAAACAATAATAGATACAGAGGCAGATCTACCTCAAACAGATTGTCAAACTGCAGCATGAAGGTCGGGGAGGGTTGGAGGGCAGGAGGGAGGGAGGTAAGAGATCAACCAAAGGACTTGTATGCATGCATATAAGCATAACCAATAGACATAAGACACTGGGGGGTAGGGGAGGTCAGTGAATTGTCAAGGGCGGGGGCGGGGGGGGAAGGACACATATGTAATACCCTTTGTAATACTTCAATAAATAATAAAAAAATTGAAAAAAGAATCATTGGGGGAAAAAAAGAAAGATCAAGTAATTTGCTCTATCAAAAAAAAAAAGACAGAAAAATCATGAGACAAATCCAAATCTTGGCTGTCGACAAATACTAAAAGATAAATGTAAAGTAAAAGGATCAATATGTATTGAACTCCTTCAGTGTACCATGAAACAAGTTCTTCATTTAATAAGTGAATTTGGTAATGTACCAGAATACAAAGTTAACACCCAGAAATCTATGGCTTTTTGATCCACCAATAAAGAATTCAGAGAAAAAGAAACAAACAAACAAAAACAACAATCCGATTTACAATTGCAAAAAAAAAAAGGAAGATACCTAGGAATAAACTTAACTAAATAAGTAAAAGATCTTTACTCTGAAAACTACAGGACATTGAAAAACAGGTAGAGGAAGACATAAACAAATGAAGAATATACCATGTTCATGTATTAGTAGAATAAATCTCATTAAAATGGCCACGCTACACAAAGCATTCTACAGATTTACTGTAACCCCCATTAAAATACCACTGACATATTTCTCAGACCTAGAACAAAGTCTCCAGAAATTCATATACAATAAAAAATAAAAAGACCCGCAATAGTCAGAGTAATCTTGAGAAAAAAGAACAATGTTGGTCGTTCACAATTGCGGATGTCAAGTTATATTTCAAAGCCACTGTTCTCAAGCTTGCTGGTACTGGCACAAGAACAGACGTGTACTAGTAGACCAATTGAACACACCTGAGAACATAGAAATAGACCTGAGCCTTTATGCCCAATTAATGTTTCACAAAGGAGGCAAGAACATGCAATGGAGTCTTTTCAATACAGGAGGTTGGAGACATTGGATAGATACATGCAAAATAATGAAACTAGACCACCACCTCACACCATTGAGGAAAATAAACACAAAATAGATAAAGGACTCAATTGTAAGATGGAAACCATAAAAATCTTGGAAGAATCCATAGGCAGAAAATTATGAGACATATTTCAAAGAAGCCCTTTACCAATATAACTCCTAGGGTAATGGAAAATACGGAGAAACGAAACAAATGGGACGACATCAAAATAAAAATCTTCTGCAGAGAAAAAGAAACCATCAGCAACAGACACACACACACACACACACACACACACACACACACACACACAAAGAAAAAACAAAAAAACAAAAAACAAACAAACAAACAAAAAACAAACAAACAAACAAAAAACAAAACAAGAAAGCCCATGGCTTGGGAGAACATATTTTCCTATGCTATATCCAGTAAGGGCCTGATCTCCAAAATTCATAGGGAACTCAGACATCTTAAAAAAAAAAAAGGAAGATAAACAATGCAATCAAAAAATTGACTTAAATTGATACTTTTGAAAATTTCACATACAGAAAGCCAAGAGACATATGAAAACATGCTAAAAATCCTTAATCTTCCTAGAGATGCAAATCAAAATGACAATGAGATACCATCTCACACTGGTAAGAATGGCTATCATCAACAAATCAACAGACCACAAGGGCTGAGGAGGATGTGGAGTAAAAGGAACCCTCCTGCACTGCTCGTGGGAATGCAGTCTGGTAAAACCACTGTGGAGAACAGTATGGAGTTTCTCAAAAAATTAAAAAGGAACTGCCATTTGATCCAGTACTCCCACTACTAGGGGTCTTTCCCCAGAAATTAGAAACACCAATCAAAAAGCATATATGCACCCATATGTTCATTGCAGCACAATTAACAATAGCTAAGATTTGGAAACAGACTAAGTGCCCATCAGCAGATAAATGGATAAAAATGGTGGGGTACATCTACACAACAGAATACTACACTGCTGTAAGAAGGAAAGAACTCTTCCCTTTCCAAAAAGCATGGAAGGACATGGACAGCATTGTGGTAAAGGATTTTACCATGTGTTGAGGATTTTAGAATCTATGTTCATCATGACCAAATTGAGGGATGACCGAAGGACTGCTTTGGGGCCGGGCTGGCCAGACTGCACCCATGCACAAATTTGAGCACTAGGCCTCTGGTAGAAAATGGGGAGTTTGTCTTATTCATAATCATTATGCAGCGATCCTAAATGAATCACTAGATCAGACGGATTTAATTGACATCTTCAGAACACTTCACACCGCAGCCACGGAACATATATTCAACTCAAGTGCTCATGGGACAGATTCAAAATTAGACCACATATTGGGTCACAAACAAAGTCTCCCCAAATTCAAGAAGATGGAAATCATACCAAGCATCTTCTCAGACCACCATGGAATAATATTAGAAATAAACTACAATAAAAACAACCCAAAATACTAAAACACTGGAAGCTGAATAGCATGTTACTAAATATTGATTGGTTTACCAATGAGATCGAAGAAGAAATGAAAAACATCCTGGAAACAAATGACAATGAAAACACAACAATCCAAAACCTATGGGACACAATGAACGCAGTCCTGAGAGTGAAGTTTATAGCTTTACAGGCCTCAAAATAACAAGAAAAAGTGGCAGTAAATCATCTAACTCTACAACTCAAAGAATCAGAAAGAGAGCACCAAGAAAACCCCAGAGTGAGCAGAAGGAAGGAGATAATAAAGATTACAGCCCAAATAATTGACATAAACACACACAAAAATTACAGAAAATCAATGAAACCAAGAGCTGGTTCTTTGAAAGGATAAACAAGATTAACAAACCTCTAGCCAGGCTCACCAGGATGCAAAGAGAGAGTACCCAAATAAACAAAATCAGAAACGATAGAGGCGAAACAACAACAGATCCCACAGAAATACAAAATGTTTGTTAAAAAATACTATGGACAGCTCTACTCCAACAAACTAGACTACCTGGAGGTAATGGACAAATTCTTAGAAAAATACATCAATCAAAATCTCAATCAGGAAGAATCTAAACATCTCAACAGGCCAATAACTATGGAAGAAATTGAAGCAGTCATCAAAAAGCTTCCATCAAACGAAAGCCCAGGACAAGACGGCTTCACAGGGGAGTTTTACCAAACATTTAAGGAAAAACTAAAACCTATCCGCCTCAGACTAGTACAAAAAAATCCAAGAGGAAGGAACACTTCCAAGATCATTCTATGAAGCCAGCATCACCCTAATACCAAAACAATGAAAGAGAATTACAGGCAATATCCCTCATGAGCATAGATGCCAAAATCCTCCACAAAATCTTAGCAAATCGGGTCCAGCAGTATATCAGAAAGATCATACACCATGACCAAGTAGGATTTATCCCAGGGATGCAAGGATGGTACAATATCCGCAAGTCAATAAATGTGATATATCACATAAACAAATTAAAAGAAAAAAAAAACACATGATCATATCAATTGATGCAGAAAAAGCATTTGACAAAACCCAACACTCATTTTTGATAAAAACTCTCCACAAGGTGGGAGTAGAAAGATCAACATAATAAAAGCCATTTATGACAGGCCCACAGCCAACATCATACTCAATGCACAAAAACTAACACCATTTCCCCTAAGAACAGGAACAAGACAGGGATGCCCCCTCTCACCACTCCTGTTCAACATAGTACTGGAAGTGTTAGCCATTGCAATTCGGCAAGAACAAGAAATAAAAGGCATCCAAATTGGAAAAGTGGAAGTAAAACGGTCCTTATTTGCAGACGACATGATATTATACATACAAAACCCTAGAGATTCCATCAAAAAACTCCTAGACTTAATGCATGAATTTGGCAATGTAGCAGTATACAAAATTAATCCCAAGAATTCTGAGGCATTTCTATACACCAATAGTGAACTTTGAGAAAGAGAGATTATAAAAATAATCCCATGTCCCATCGGACCAAAAAAATTAAGCTACCGAGGAATAAACTTAACTAAAGAGGTAAAAGACCTCTACTCAGAAAACTACAGGACTTTGAAAAAAGAGATAGAGGAATACATAAACAGATGGAGGAACATACCGTGTTTATGGATTGGTAGAATCAACATCATTAAAATGTCCTAACTACCCAAAGCAATCGATAAATTCAATGCACTTTCCATGAAAATACCAATGGCATACTTCACAGATCTAGAACGAACTCTCCAAAAATTCATCTGGAATAAAAAAAGTACCAGAATACCTGCAGCAATCCTGAGAAAGAACAAAGTAGGTGGGATCTCAATTCCAGATATCAAGCTGTATTACAAAGCCACTGTTCTCAAAACTGCCTGGAACTGGCACGAGAACAGGCATATAGATCAATGGAATAGAATAGAGAGCCGAGAAATCAGCCCGAACCAATATGCTCAATTAATATTTGACAAAGGAGGCAAGAACATACAATGGATTCAAGATAGTCTCTTCAATAAATGGTGTTGGGAAAATTGGACAGATATATACAAGAAAATGAAACTAGACCACCAACTTACACCATACACGAGAATAAACTCAAAATGGATAAAGGACTTAAATGTCCAATGGGAAACCATAAAAATTCTAGAAGAATCCAAAGGCAAGAAAATCTCAGACATATGCCAAAGCAATTTTTTCACCAATACAGCACCCAGGGCACTTGAATCTAAAGAGAAAATGAACAAATGGGACTACAACAAAATAAAAAGTTTGTGCACAGCAAAAGAAACCATCAACAAAACAACAAGAAAACCCAGTGTGTGGGAAAACATATTTACCACCATCATATCCGGTAAGGGCCTAATCTCCATTATTTATAGGGAACTCATACAACTTAACAAAAGGAAGATAAACAATCCAATCAAAAAATGTGCAAAGCATCTAAATAGACACCTTTCCAAAGAAGACATTCAGAAAAACAAGAGACATTTGAAAACATGCTGAAAGTCACTAATCATATGAGAAATGCAAATCAAAACAACAATGAGGTATCATCTCACACCTGTCAGGCTGGCTATCATCAACAAATCCACAAAGACAACTTCTTGAGAGCATGTGGAGAAAAAGGAACAATCATGCACTTCTGGTGGGAATGCAGACTGGTGCAGCCACTATGGAAGACACTATGGACTTTCCTCAAAAAACTAAAAATGGAACTCCCATTTGACCCTGTGATCCCACTTCTAGGAATATAACCCATGAAACCAGAAACACCAAGCAGAAAGGACATATGCAGCCCTATGTTCATAGCAGCACAATTCACCATAGCTAAGATCTGGAAACAGCCTAAGTGCCCATCAGTAGATGAATGGATTTGAAAACCGTGGTACATCTACATGATGGAATACTATGCTGCTGTAAAAAAGAAGGAACACTTAGCATTTGAAACGGCATGGATGGAACTGGAGAGCATTATGCTAAGTGAAATAAGCCAGTCAATGAAGGAAAAATATCACATGATCTCACTCATATATGGGTAATAAAGACCATTATAAACTGATGAACTATAACAGATAGAGAGGCAGAGCTGCCCCAAACAGATTGTCAACCAGTAGCGGGAAGGCCGAGGATGGTTGGGGGGCACGAGGGAAGGGGGTAAGAGATCAACCGAAGGACTTGTATGCATGCATATAAGCATAACCAATGGACATAAGATACTGGGGGATATGGGAAGCCAGGGTATTGTCAAGGGCACGGTGGGGGGGAAAGGACACATATGTAATACCCATTGTAATACTTTAAGCAATAAAATTTACAAAAAAAGAAAAAAAAGAGAACCATCAATGGTGAGAGAGAATCCTTGATTGGCTGCTTCCTACAAGACACCTACTGGACTAAGAGCCCACAACGGGGACATGTCCCAGCCTGGGAATTGAACCAACCTCCTGGTTCACAGGTCGAAACTCATCCACTGAGACAAGCAGTCCAGGCTTTGGCTCTTCTTTATTCAGAGTCTTCCCTTTGGAATCCGTGTGCTCCTGCTGCCCTGTATCCAGCCTGCCTTACTGCTGTGCAGTTTGCGGGACTCTGGGGTACATTCTAGTACTAAGGAACCTACTATGTGTGCCTTCCTCTCCCTGCTTGCTTTCTGATGTCCTAGAGACCCTGCCCATAGGGCCTTCATGTACAAGATGCTTGTGCACCAGCAGTCACCTCCTATCCATGCCCCTTCTGTGCCCATCTTCACAGATGCAATCACTGTCTAAGCTTTATAAGCCTCATTGCCTTGATACTATGCTTTTCTGAATATGTTGATGGAAAAGTCCAGATTCCAATATTTTGCTTTAATTCTCAGTTGTGGTCTACAGAACAAATAAAGCGTCAAGTGCAGGACACTCTGTTTTAGAGGCAACATACAGCAATGAGTTTCCTTTTGTTTTGTCTTAATATGGTGGGTTTTTAAAATTGATTCTTTAGAGAGAGGTAAATGGAGTGAGACAGACACAGAAGCATGCATTCATGTGAGAGAGATACAATATTGGATGCCTGGGGACTGAACCAGAAACCTGGACATGTGCCCTGGCCAGAAATCAAACGGGTTAACTTTCTGGTGCACAGGGCAATGCCCAGACACACTGGCCAGGGTGCACTGACTTTTATTTTCTTCCTTATCTTGCATCTGGTGGTTAATAAATACTATCAATGCTAATAACAGTGGGCAATTCCAGAGGAGGACACGCTGACAAGAGCTTTACATAAGTTGGCCCCACAGGTGAATCTCCACACAAGGTAATGGGCACGAGCTCTATGTGTGGAGGAATTAACACCCAGAGCCCAGGATGTTTTGCCTTTGCCCTTCCTCCCTCAGAACCTGCAAATTTTTATGCTTTTCCTCAAATTCTAGAGGTTTTGATTCATATTATGGACACTATTTCCTGTGAAGGTGGGGATGGGAAGACAGGGTGCATGTCAGACAGAGGGACAGGGAGAGGGAGATGGAATAGGAGAGAGAGAGGAAGAGAAAGAGAGCGTTTGCTGTAAGAGATATACATTTTCTGACCCTTGTTCTCTTATCCTCTTTTTTGGGGGGTTGGGGAGCTCACCGACTGTTACTGAGACTTCAGCATTTTCTCTTCCCACTCGAAGAAGCAGAGTGTGCCTGGCCAGTGTGGCTCAGTAGGCCTATGAACCAAGAGGACATAGTTCAGTTCTCAGTTGGAGCAGGAGCTGGAGTTTATGCCTGGATCCCCAGGTGGATGTGCAGGAGAAAGCCAACCAATGATTTTGTCTCATTATTGATGTTTTATCCATCTCTCCCTCTCCCTTCCTCTGTGATATCAATAGGAAATGTACTAAGAAACAGAAAAATGGGCTCATAGTATGATGGACCCAAGCTAGAAGATTGGAAGGTAGAAGAAAAGAAAGGAATGGCAATAAAAAGAGAACGAAGGGCCAGGTGCTGTATGTGACAAGCTAGGAAGTTGCTGACACCCAGCAGAGAGCAGCAAGCACATGAGTGGCTGGCACTGAATGAGAGGCAGTAGAAGGAGAAAAAGCAGGACTGACTTCCTCACAATTAGGGAGACATACAGGCAAATGGAGCCCTGCCCCTGGGCCTGGATGTGTGGGCTTCTCCCTAGGTGATCCTCTGGCAGGCCACTCAGTGAGCAAACTGAGACAGCCTAGGGCCAGAATGCAGTGGCAGGTGGGCAGGGAGCCTGTTCCTTGCTGGCCAGCTAACTGTCAACTGACTGTGGGATCCAACAGCACACTAGGACATCTCCCCTTCACTTGGTTGTATTGACCCTCAGGGTGGCCCTCCATACCCCCATATCCCCGGGGTGACCTTCACCTGTGTCCACTTAAGTGCTCTCCGGGAACTGGCTTGGGGTTGTCCACTCTTCAGACCCGGGGCCTGTCACTGGCTCAGCGTTGCTTTACCACCTCCTTGATTGATGGGAAGGAGGATCATGAGGGGAAAGTCTTTGAACACTAGGCCATCCTCTACCAAAGGATGTCCTATTCTTAGGACAGGACACAGAACAAAGCAGAGGTTTATTCCAGCTCAGTATTTTGCTGAAAAGAATGTAAATGTGTTTAAAGGCCACAGGAACTTGAATTCAAGAAGGGGCTGGGTCCAGGGGAATGACAGGCATGGAATTATGAGGCCAGGGCTCTGGCTCCCGGACAGGCTGATGTCCCTTTCAGTACTGGGGGCCTGACTTGTGCACAGGGAAGCCCTACCATGGAGCAGACACAGGCCAGAGATGGAGGCTCCCAAGTGGGGAATGTTTGAGTTCAGGGACTGGACTAGTTACCCGTGATGGCCCCAGAGTAGTTGTACCTCGGTGGTGCTCACTGGAAGCCACTTGTTCCAGTCCCTGTGGACGCAACAAGTGTGCGCTGACCCACTGAACTGTCACAGAGGTAAGTAGGTACCGGTGCACCAGAAAGAACCACCAAACCAAAAAGGATAAATGGTGATGTGATCTCCTGGAATCAACCTCAACCAGCCTAATGTCTGCGCATCACAATGCTCATGCCTTCTTACTTGGCCAGTAACTGCAGGTGGGAGAGTTGGGCTAACATGTCATTGAGGACATCAGTCTGTTAACATCCAGTTCTCTTTATTACTGACATTTATTCACAACCATTCAAGAAATGTAATTCCCGCATCTACCACCCAAGCCTCAATCCCTCCCCCTGAGAGATTCCGGTGCATATTTCTAACTCCTTAGGACAAATCTCCCCAAAGAAACCATCCAGTCCCCTGTGAGCATTTCCCCCCAACCCTGAGTAGCTGTCTGAAACTGGCTGCTGTGTTCCTGAACGGTACACTTATGTCTGGGCTTCAGTGCCCAAGTGCCCAGAGTAAAGCCTATGAGATGTGCACCCAGCTAGACACTCAAGCAACAGGATCACAGAATGGGAGTTGGGTCATGGAAGGTTCTACAACCACAGTGAGGACAGGGGTAAGCACAGAGCCAGACCATGCCGGGCCGACCCAACTCCTGCAGCATATGCTTTAGCACAGCATGCATCTGGGCAAGTGGGCCCAGGTTGATGTTGCTGCTAGTTTCCTCATAACTCTCCACGGGCGCCGCATAAATCACGCAACTCAGCTTGCTCAGCCCGACAACCTGGCGAAGCAGGTCCTCCAGAACGATCATGGAGATGGGGTTTTCACAGAAACTTAGGGTTGTGAGCTGGGACAGTGACTCAGGGCTGGCAGGATGTCCAGGAACTGGTGGTCCATGATCCCACACTCATCCAAGTCCAGGTCCTGGAGAGTGTGGGAGGCTCTCTCAAAAAGAAATTGGAGTGACCGAGAACTGATAATGGTCAGGTTGAGCCCACTGAAACTCAGGCTTTTCAGCTGGCTGACATTCAGATGCTGGGAGAGATGTCTAAAGTCTCTTTCGAAAAGCAGGCAGTTAGTGATGGACAGGGTCTCCAAGGGGCTCTTCAGGCACCTGGGGAGACATAGAGCAGTTACATGTGGGGGATGGACCTGGTGAGAAGAGGCAGGTGAGGATAATGCAGGCCTTCAGGGTAAAGAGGCACATGTCACCAAAGCCTACAGTGTTCCGGATGATGATCAAACCCAGGATGTTGCACAGTGAAAAGTGACATTCAAGTCAGAGCAAATTTGAGTGGAATCTTTCTCCATCTGTTATCTGCTCCGTGATGGATTCAACTGGATGAAACCTCACAAACTCCATTTACTCATCCGTCAAGTGGAGCACATCATACCCTCCTGCCCAAACACACAGGTGTTGTGAACATAAAGGTGGGAGGAGCTCAGAAAGGAGCCTGACCCAGGGTCTGAAGCAGGAGGCAACCAGTTCATTTTAGTATTGGAGACATGTCCTGAATTGCCTGCAACTGGGGCTTCCTTCCAGCCACAGCCTAGACCCCTGTCACCACCATCTCTTAGCCCAATGAGGCCTCTGGCAGATGTGCAGAAAGGGCTAACCTGGGCACAGTCAGGCAACATCCAGCGAGGGCTGCCACCCTCCAGGAACTTAGATCACTGCATTGTCTACAAACCACCTATCCCATTTCGTAATGCCTCCCTCCTGAATCCTGCATTTGCCACGCATTCCGTTTGCGAGAGCCTATGGCAACCCTTGGCAGACAGGTGACTGAGGCAGATTTGGAGTGAAAGGCTGCCATGGCCAAATCTCTAAGTGCGGAACTAAACCTCTGAAACCTCCCCTCTGATTGGCTTTCCCCTTGTCATTGCAATCCTCACTTGGTTCTATTGCATCATTTTCCCTTCAACACCACTTACAAGGATGCCCAAAGCTACCATCCCCTGACCCGAAGCCTCCATTATGCCAATTCCTAGCAAGGAGTCCCTTTAGTAGCCTCTGTCCTAGTGCATACGTCCTACATTTATCTGGGGGGTTATGTCACAACATGCAAGGTGACAGAGCGGTGAACAAGACACTGACTGTGTGGCCCGTCTAGTGGCTCAGGCACTCTAGCACTGCTGAGGGATGGCACACAGGAGAGCCCGTCACTGTGCACTGAAATGGAAAGGGACTCGCTCTGGTCGGAAGGGAAAGCTCGCCACCCCTCACCTGAGGATATCATCCAGGCGGCCTCTGAGGATGGAGACTGCCGGGAGCCGGTCCATCCTTGCTGTTTCAAGGGACCTGGCATATATGGCATATGGTTCTTAATATGTTTGCTCACCTTCTTGGCGCTGTGTTTTAACCAAGGTCACCTCTCTGAGAAAGGTTGTTTCCCCACGTAGGAATTTTTCCCTGAAGTCAGGGAGGGGATGCCTCTCCTAGAAAGGTTGTTTCCCCAGGTAGGAATTTTTCCCTGAAGTCAGGGAGGGGATGAAACTCCTTAACTAAGTGCCAGGCGGGTAGTTAATCACTACAAACAATCATGCTTAAGCTACATAATCTTTACTCCCTGGAATGGAGATAAGAAACGCCCTAACCTTTGTAATAGAGATTGATAGGATTGAATCAACTGGTATAAATACAGATGTAACCAGACAGAGAGACAGAACTCAGAACACATAACTTAGAACACAGGGCTTGGAAGACAGGACCAAGAGAGACAGAGCCTAGGCAGAGAACCTACACAGAAAGTTCTCTAGGGACAGAAGAACTTCGCTGGCGAGAGCATGCCGGAGGATCCTGGACAGGGACTGGCCTCGGAGCCTGGAGGCAGAGCCTGGCGAGAGAGCATGGCAGGGGATCCTGGACTGAACCTGACTGCGGAGATTGGCAGGAGAGCCTGACTAGAACCTGGTGACTGAACCTGACTGGAGAACCTGAGCAGAACCTCTCTGGAAATCGAGACCAGAACTTGGCTGGAGATCCTGGCTAGGCTGCTGATCAACTGATCGCTGTCTCCAAGTGATTTCTTCTTCGCCGACTCCGTCCACACCTTTGGGGACCCCTGGACCTGCTGGGGCTGGACCCCGGCAGGAGACATCGTCCAAATTGAGCTCCTGGAGGTGGGGCAGGTTGAGGAACTGAGAGGTGACCAGGCCAACACACTGCTCCTCCTGCTCCAAGGTGGTGTGAGAAGACGTGAAGACATGGGAGAGCAGGAACCGGCGCAGATTGCCCATCTGGCCCAGGTAAGGAGCGAACTTCCTCAGAGTGGACAGCTTCCAGGTACAGTTTACCTCCAAATCCTGGACAGAGTCCAGCTGCACCATATCCAGGATGTTAGTGTTTTGCTTCGACATCGCAAAAACCTTCAGCTTCTTACAGCAAAGGTGCAGCAAACCTCTCCTCTCGCTGACTTTCTTAATCAGGTAGCTGAGGGACTCATCAAGGACACCTTTCTTGAGGCAAAGGTCTATTAACACCTCCACGGAGGCCAAGGGTGGATTTGGCCTGGCCGTTAAGCTGTGCACTTTCCTCCTATTCCTCATGGGCTGCAGGGCCTCAGGCTCCAGCAGTGAGCACACATGGGCTCTGGTTCCTGCCCACACCATCCAGAACTCCAAATGAACTCTCTTCTGTAAATTAAGCACCTGCAGTTTACATCTCCTGTGGAGAAAATAGGAGATATGCTGGGATGCATTAAGATAACAATGAGTAAGACCATGAGCTAGGCATCTGGGCAGCTGGGCCAGACACCGCACTGGACTTTGACTCCATGACCCAGGAATCAACTGCTCCTGGTGCTACTGGGATCCTTCATGGTCCCCTTTCCTGGTACCTTTAGGTGCCACCAGGAAGGAGTGGGCTCGTGTCCCTTCGGTCACCCTCGGCAATTTCATCAGCCGTATATATCCGAAGCCTGTTCCTAGAATGACCCTAGGAGTGGCTCCAAGGCCTGCTTCAGCTCTCCCTTTGGCCCTGCCCACTCCCAGATCCCAGCTGTAATTGCTCAGATCCCCAGGGTGCGACCCGGCTACTGAATCCCCCATACCTGGGTCGAGGGTCCTGGGCAAGCATGGCATCGAGTCCCTCGAGCACAGCCTGCAAGATTTCCTGGTAAGACTGCCGATGGTTCATCAGGGCCCCCAGAGGGAGGCAGGGGAAGGGCCAAGCCTGCACCATGGCCTTCAGGACTCTGCTGTGCTTCCCAGTGAAGGCTGTGATGAAAAGAGGTGGGAAGAGCTCCATAGGAAGCCACTCCAGAGCAGCGATGGCCGAGGCTTCATCCCGTAGCAGGCTCTGACATGCCAGTTCCAGGAGTCTGCGTGGAGCTGGGAGGCTCATCCCCATGAAGCTGCTATGAAAGAGATCCTGGGAGACAGCCGGGAGCAAGGCATCTTGTCAGGCTGAGCATGAGCAACCCCGGTCCTTCTCCTTTCAGAGGGTCCAGCTGAGGGCCAAAGGCACTGCTCTGGCAACAACTGGAGCACCCACAATTTACCCCAACTCCGTTTTCTGCTTAGGGTTGCAAAGCCACTCAGCCCTGCCTCTACTCTGCCACTGGAAGGACAAGAACCAGGCACCAAGGAGGGGTGAGATGACCACTGGACCCCTCCCGCATCTACCCACTGGCTAGCTGCAATTCTGCTGTGCAGTGAGGACTGGGAAACCAGAGAGATGATCCCACCCTTTCCAGGGAAAACATTTCTGAGGATCACTGAAGGACTGAAAACACCTGGAGTAGGGAGCAACCCCTGGCCCAGGACTGCCTCTTGCTAAGTTCCAGGAAATAAAATAGATGGGGAAGATTAAGGAACACCCACGCAATGGGTACCATTGAGGCTTTTGACACATTTTACAGGAGGCATATAAAAGCAGCACAAACGTTTTCTGAAGCATGGGGGAGCTGGAGGTGAGAAAAATAACTGTTAATTCCAACATGTACATTTTACTGTGTGTCCCTTCTATGAATATTAGAATGACCATTTTATCTATGACAACAGAGGGCTCACATGTCACAACTAAGGCTCCTCTCAATAAGAGACTGCAAAGCCTGGTCAGTGTTGCTCACTGCGTTGAGCATCCTCTCGTGCCCCCCCAAATGTCACTTGAGGGCTACATTCCTAACCCCCATAGGGTGTGGGCAGGAGCCAGCTGAGGGATGTTTCTCACATCAATGTTTCTCTCTCTCTCTCTCCGCCCACTCCCTTCCTCTCTTTCTAAACATCAATTGGCTGTTATGAAAGACTTTCATTAATACCGGTTTTCACACACACAGCCCGGCCTCTACAAAACTACAAAAAGGATTTTGCCACTTTGGCCTACAATAGGCTCCTTAGCAATACTCGACTTTCAGACACAGGGAAAACTTGCCCTGTGAACCTCTATGAATGGCAAACATCAAAACAGAAATCAAAACATTTTGGATTAAGGCACACCTGCATCCACAGGCAAAGGCAAAGTCTGCTCATTTGTAAGGAAAAAAGGACAAATCTCTGGGTTCTTGGCTTGCAGGTCCTTGGGGACCACCTTAGGCTCCTGACTCACCAGAGCGGCATGGTGCAGGGAGCCCTGTGCTCAGACCTGGACATTGACTCTCACGCTCTAGCTTCTGTTCCCTCCTCGGCCTCCTCAGAAGCCATTATACCCCATCTGACCACACCTTCCTTTTGAGTTCCTAGCTGAAATGGCTACTTCCACCTGAGAGCAAAACCTTAGTCCTGGATCTCCAGGCATTTAACCATGATGGGGTTTTGCACTCTCCACACCTCCAACTGAACCCTAGGTCCATTCATGAAAGGAAAAGAAAAGGAAACCAGCCTGGAAGTAGACTTAATGGGGGTGTTGGGGCCACATCAAAATTCCCTAGTGTTCCCATTAACACCCCTTTAGAGAGACAGTGGTATCATCTCCAGAGAAAAAGAATTTCAATGCAACAGTATTGAGTACCGAACAGTCCCTGAGACTTGAGGTTACTTACAATTGCAAACCCCTTGCCCATTCAAAGAGGAACAGAGGGATAGTTGGTCTTCCATATTTTGAGGAGCAAGCCTTCCCCAGAGCAGGTCAGGCCAAAATCACATCTAGGGATTGATCAGGAGAAGGGAGGGGCTGCACGTTTGGAATGGGACTTAGGGAATTACCCAGAACAAGGTGAACATTGGGGAAACTCAAAGACACTGACTGCATCAACTTAAGAACTTAAAGGCTAGCAGTGAATAAGGAAACTGGGTGGATCCCTTAAACCCAAGCTGTGGGGGAGTATAGGCAGGGGATTCTGTCACCCTCCCTCTGTGGAGGTAAAGGGCATTTCCTCTCAGAAAAACCAGATCAGCTCAGCAACCTGGCTTGAGAAAATTAAATGTGAAAACATGGGTTGTGGAGAGGCCAGAGGAGGGGTGTGGCAGCTGAACCTGGGATGTGACATACACTTTGGAAAGCCACTGAGGGGTGAGAGTCCTGGGCTCTTGGGAATCTTGGAGGCACAGAGAAAAATAAATGTGGGCAAAAAGACATGTGTATCCTTACCAAGGAGCTGCTACAGAGGGCATTCTCTTTAGCTCAGGCATCCTCTTCCACATCCCAACCTTACACAGGCAGCAGCTTAGTCCCAGCCAAGTTCCAGGGGCCGGGGCCCTAAACATGACTGCCAAAGTCTGTATAAATGACTAATGTTTGCTCAACCCCAGGGAACAATCCATGCAAATTTGGCTTCAAAAAGCTCCTTTTGGGCCCAGGCCTAAAACTCTTACTCAGATTGTGAGGGAAGATGTCCTCTCTCAGGACAAAGCACAGTGCACAGATACACCTTCCCCTTCAGAAGATTTGAAGCTGTACTTGGCATGTAAGGATCTGCCATAGTTTGGGATATCCCCATGCTGTGCTGAGTCACACATTGGATCTTATGAAATCGAGGAAGACACAGACAGAGAGAGAGGTACAGAGCGTGGGGAGGGGGAGAGGGGGGGCAAAGAGAGAGAGAGACAGAGGCAGAGAGGAGCAAATTTTCTGTAGGCTCTTCTGTACGCCCTGCATTGTGATGCCCAAAAAACTTTCATATTCCAGGCAGAGGGACCACGTAACAGATTGCCACAGTGGTGTTGACCTGAAAATTGCAGACTGGCTGATGAGGTTTCTGGAAGAGGTTCAAACTGTAATGTGGTCAGCAGTTGAGTCTAGATTTGGTATCATGGGCTTAAAGCCTGAGTGGTGCCACCTGGGGGTGAGATTTTCTCTTTAACACAAACATTACATGCACTGGCAGAAACTGGAAAATTGTAGGAGCCCAAGCTCAGGAAACTTCTATGAGATCCCAGTGTCCTAGAGGTACAAGGAGGCAGGAGGGACCACTTAGAATGACGTAGAAACAAAGTCTGAGTGAACATGCCTTCTTCACGAGCAAGAAATACTCCTCTATCCAGCCCCGCCCCCCCATACAGAGCCTGCTTTCCCAGGGCATGTGCTGTGGCACTGGGGGCAGGAGGACTTCCTGCCCAGTATTGGACAGGCTGTGCCGACTCCCAGCACCCACACATGAATTTGGGGGATGTTTTCACCACATCCTGGTCACCTGCCACCTGCTCTCATCATGGCCCTCACTTATGTACAGGACACAGTAGCCTCTGAGCCCATGAGTAGGGCCGTCCTGTGCAACTGCCTTCTCCAGTCACAAAATCCCTACTGCGATCCCAGGTCATCTGCCCTTGTGACCGCTTTTTAAGGAAGGGGGTGCTTAGAATGTGCTCCAAGTCTGGGACCCTCTTTATGCATCCCTGGAATGTCATTCAGCCCATCAGGAACCTGATGCTGGGGACACCCACTGATAACAGAAATCAGGAGTTCTCCCCAATTCTTCTGAGCTGTTTTGGAGAACGTGACAAGCTACAGTGTACAGAAAGAAAATCAACATCCCAGGTGCCTTTCTGGATCCAAAAAGGCACCAGAGAGGCAGGCGGATGCCCTTCCAGGATTCCAGAGCAAGCCCTGCCTCTGTGGGCTTTCAGAGACCCTGGGGACCAGTCCCCATGCATTGGCTTTCCCATCGTCCACTCTCTTAACCCAGCCTTTGAGCAGACACCCTTCCAGCTGGCTTCTTTCCCTCTGCAGTCAGACCTCTTCCTACCGTGACTTATTTTGTCCTCTGTGCCTTTTTTAAACTCACAAGTCTCTGCTGGCATGACCTGACCTGCCTGTCCCCAACAAGACCTGGTTGCACTTCAGACCCAATGACATCTAGACCTAAACAAGGGATTGCCTCTCTTTCTTTATCCCCCATGAGAACATGCCTCACATCCAGGCCATGCCTGGGTCTAGCCCTTGAATGCCAAGGATGCTGCTGGAGGGCTGGCAGGAGGCACTGGCACAGAGTGGACATGTTCTCAGGGATATACACGGGTCGGCTGATCCTGGCCCGCCAAAGAAAGACTCCTCTCCACTCTCACTTTAATCCTTGATTTTCAAGAACATTTACTGAGTTCCTAAGGTGCAATCACTGCTATTCCGGGTGATCTGAAGGGACACCTCCTGGGAATGTCACGGTCTTCCTCAGAGTATCTCTGAGGCATGAACCCTCACCTGACAGAGTAGACAAACGAAAAAACAAAACAACTGGGCTGGAAAACGAGTAAATCACAGGGTGGTCTTTCTCTGCACTGTAGAGCACGCCTCACAGAATGGTACCTCCAGCTAATACCCTGCCCAGCAATCCTAATAACCATAGGAAAAGTTGTTATTTTTCAATGGCCATTACAAATTTTTATCACAACATTAGAAACTGTTAGAAACATACAATACATGCAAATAAATAAAGTAGTAAAATCACTATTTAGCACCCTGTGATTTTAAATGTTTGAGCATTAGAAAACTGACATGCACCTTTGCAAACTATTTCAAGAGTAGTTTAAAAATGGCTTGCGGGTCTTCTGCTCATACAACTTTCCACACAGAGTGAGAGTCTTTTCCATGCCTTGGTCAACTGTCACATTGCTTTCTAGGTTTGGATAAGCTTCCAAGGTCCCATCCTTCCTGCTGCCTACGTGGGCACCTGTCTCTGGGAGAGTTCCTTTAGTGTGAAGCTCTTTGGACTCATGGCTTGCCCTGGGACCTCTCCATCCTTTTTTTGGTCATAACCATGTTGCTCATTTACACTCCTCTGGGAGCTGGCCATTGCGAACCTGAAGCTGGGTCAGAGTCATGATGATGAGTAAAAGTAATTCCTCATGTTTGGCAGAATTTAAGAAATTACGGAAGCACTTCACTTTCCAAGTCTCATTACTTCTCTCTCCAGACAAGAGACCTTGGCCGGGGCCATCAACTGACTACCTTCTCCATGTGCAGTAACTGAGGCCTGAATTGGTTGCCTGCACTCGTATCTCTGAGTGAGTCATGGGACGGTGACCCAAGAACAAGGTCCTGGTTCCTGATGTAAGGCTCCCATGGCCATCACCTGGGCCAGCCTGATGGGAGTGTGCCTAGAGAAGTCACCGGAGAATGGGAACATGCCACTCTATGTGTGGCAGCAGTGGTCACCATCAGGGTCATGTGCAGACAGCAGGAGTGCCCATTTAGGTGACAATCACCCGCCACAATCCAGGTGCTCGGCAGGTCCGTGCTCAGCCATGGTGTAGGGACCCGGTCAGGTCTTCAGGAGGATGGGGGAGGTGATGGTGTGATATTCCCAGGGAGAACTAGGAATGATCTGCAAGTATGTAAATTGACTGATGAGGTGTCACGCACAAGATCTGGGTAGCAGTTATGCATGGAGGCCCCTCCCACAGCTGAGGTAGAGGAAAAGGAAGGGGTGGGGAACCCAGCTCAGCACTGGGGCCATAGGAGGCATAACTCCAGGGTGTCTCCCTCTTGGCCTGAGCTCCGCTATGCCCCGCCGCCTCATCCTCTGCACAGGTGGATTATACTAAGGAGGGCACCTTCTGGCATCCCAGGGCTGACAATTCTCTCTGCCTCAAATTACCCTGCAGTTATGGCCTTGACCTCTCCTCTCAGGATCCTGGGACCAGTATGTCCTGAAATAGCCACTCTCAATGTGGCTGAGACACTAGTAACACGAGAGGTTACCACCAGGTGACCTTAGTACCAGCAGCATCTGTGTGAGGCCTGATACTCGCAATGCATGAGGGCGAGGCCTCTCCATCCCCAATCTCTAGCTCCCAGGTGTCCCTGACCTCCTTGGGCTGTAGCCAGGGGACAGGTTGGGCACTACTGTTACTTTGTTTCAAGAACCATCCCTTACCCTAAGTGGTGCAAGCTCAGGGGAAGAGTCCAAAACTTACCTGACACCAAACACCAGTTAAGTCAGTCTGTGGGCTCTCATGCCAGCCTTGCTCCAAGCAGAGTTGCCTGACCATGGGGTCCCTAACACACTACAGCTTCTTGTCTCACGCTCGCTCTCTTTTACCCCATGAAAAGGCAGGAGAACAAATGATTTTTGGGGGACATGACCTGAGAATACAATGGCTGCTCCTGTTTCTGGTCCCCCAGGAGGGGCCTAAGGATGCAGACCCCAACTATTTCCCTGATGATGAGAATGGAAGAGGCGCAGGGCTTCTCTAGACACCTAAGGCAGCTCCAGTAACCAGCTCACCTGAAGATTTCTTCCATCCATGCTGGTTCAGCTCAGAATGGCCTCACGCCCTCCAGTGCTTGGTTACCCTGGTGGACCATGGTCTCAGTCACCTGTGTCAACCTAGGTCAGAGAAAGAACCAAATGTTCCCCAAACAAGGAAATAGCAGTTAATGCACGTACATAGGAAGCCATGGGCTCCTGTGAAAATCTTTGAGAACACCGTGGAGGAATCTGAAAACTGGAGATGTGCCCTGGCTGGTTGGGCACACTAGTATCCAACCAAGGGCTGAACGACCCAGCAAAAGATAGTCGGACTTCCTCCTTTCCATAAGCAGACCTCTGGTCACTGCACTGCACCAATCCAACACACAAGTCCCCTGAGCCTGCTGTAAGGCACAACATACTGGCATCCAGTCCCCACAGCAGCGTCGCTCCAGCACAAGGACCCCCTGAGCCGAGTGCCCCAGTAGATGATACTTGGCCACTTTTTTAAGCAGGCATTGGGCATCCAATTCCAACTATGGTAGCTCATCCCCCAAAGCAGAAAATGTGACTTCTACCTACACGGGCCAGAGGCACAGCACAATCACTCTGATCCAGTGTGTGGGCCCCAAAAGCACACACCCCTTGCACACAGCTCCTGGGCCCTTCTGTGTGCGATCACTGGGCATGTGCCTTTCCAACCAAGGGTGCATGGCTCCCTCAGTAGTATCCACGGCACTGCCGCACATCCGCGCCAGGTTTCCTACCTCAGGACAGTCTGCTGCTGGATCCTAAACTCCTTCGTGATTCAGAGAGGGAAATCACTTTGGCCAGAATCCCACTGCCTCAACCACAAACTACGAGATACCCGCCACCGCACACTCATGGGCACTGGGCCCACAAGGTGAGTTTCAGAGTCATGCTAATCCAGCAACCGTCACACCACACCAGCTAAAGTCACAGTTCCTGAGCCGCAGGCCCCATGACTCCTTAATCCCAGGCAATGGTCTTTGGGAACAAACAGTGAGCACATACCAAGTAGACTTCAGACAACCTTTTCCACAAGAGCCGGAGCAATAATCACATCCAAAACACCTTGCAAAACAATGCTGGGGGTTAGTCACATTGCTAACCCATGATAACACTTCATCCACAAATAAGACACTAACAATCCAGATCCAACTACCTCAAGAGAATCCAAATAGCTCAAGAAGGGAGCTCCACTGGATTACCTATCCCAGAAGACCTGAGAGATCACACCAGTAGAAATACACCGAAAAGAACCTGGGTAGCAAAGCAGTTGAACCTAGCACACAGATACAATGCAAATATTACAACAATACATAGGGAGACAAAAAAGCAATCCCCAAAGGAATGAATAAAGTGCAATCAACAGAAAAGGAGTTAAATGAAATGGAGGCAACTAACAGGTCAGATTAAGAAAGTTTAAAATGCAAGAGGAGAGCCTATGGGAGCTTTGGGATAACACCCAACAAAACAACATCCGCATCATAGGGATACCAGAAGGAGAAGAAGTGAAGCAAGGAATAGAAAACATGTTGGAAGAGATAATAACAGAAAACTTCCCTGATATTGGCCAGAAAAAACTATTCAAGTGCAAGAACCACATAGAGTCCCAAACAAGATAAACCCAAAAAGACCAACACCAAGCCCCATTATAATTAAACATCAATACCAAAGTAAGAATCATAAAGGCTGTCAGAGAGAGACAGAGAAAGTTACCTACAAGGGATCTCCCATTAGAATATCAACTGATTTCTCAACAGAAACACACCAGGCCAGAATGGGATGGAATAAAATATACAAAGTGATGTGAAACAAGGGACTGAATACATACCCAGCAAGTCTACCATTCAAAATTGAAGATGGAATCTGGAGACTCACTGACAAAAAAGGGCTAAGAGAGTTTATTGACACCAAGCAAGCAATGCAAGAAATGCGAAAAGGACTGCTGTACAAAGAAGAAACAGAAAGACAAGATGAAACAAAAATAAAAGAATAAAAATAATGACAAACAAGTACATATCAATAACAACATTAAATGTAAATGGATTAAATGCTCTAATCAAAAGACACAAGGTAGGTGAATGGATAAGAAAACATGACCCATATATTTGCAGTATGTAAGAGACCCACCTCGGTGCAAAGGATTCACACAGACTGATAGTGAAGTGATAGAAAATAAAAGTGTTTCAGGTACATGGAAATGAGACAAAGGCTGGGATGGCAATACTTATATCTGACAAAACAGAACTCAAAGTGAAGGCCATAACAAGAGATAAGGAAGGCCACTGCATAATACTAAAGGGGGCAATTCAACAAAAAGATATAACTCTGGTAAACATATATGCACCCAATACAGGAGCACCCAAATACATAAAATACACACTTCTGGAAGGTATTAAGGTACAGATAGCAAGATAGTCATAGTCAGGGACTTTAATCCCCCATTGACACTACTGGATAAATTCTATAAACAAAAAACCTCCAAAGAAACAGCAACCCTAATTGACTCTCAGTTCAGATGGACTTGACATCTTCAGAACATTTCATCCCAAAGCTACTGGATATACATTCTTCTCCAGTGCACAGGGGACATTTTCAAAAACAGACTACAGATTAGGACACGGGCAACGTCTCTTCAAATTCAAGAGCATAGAAATCATAATAAGCATCTTCTCAGGTCACAATGGCATAAATCTGGAAATCCACTGCAATAAAAACAATGAAAAAATCAAACACTTGGAGGCTAAATAGCATGCTTTTAAACAATGGTTGGGTTACCAAAGAGGTCAAAGAAGAAACGAAAAGCATCCTGGAAACAAATGACAATGAAAACACACAATCCAAAATCTATGGGACACAATGAAAGCAGTCCAGAGAGGGAAGTTCATAGCTCTAAAGGCCTACCTCCAAAAACGAGAAAAAAATGGAAATGAAGTATCTAACCTTGCAACTTAATCAATTACAAAGAGAGCAAGAAGAAATGCCCAAAGTACTCAGAAAGAAGTAGATAATAAAGATCAGAGCAGAAAGGAACAACAAAGAAACCAAAAAAATACAAAATATCAATGAAACCAAGAGCTGGTTCTTTGAAAGGATACACAACAATCATGAACCGCTAGCCAGGCTCAACAAGAAACAAAGAGAGATGACCCAAATAAACAAAATTATAAATGAAAGAGGTGAAGTAACAAATGACCCCACAGATATACAAAGGATTGTAAAAAATTACAACAAACAACTCTACTCTAGCAAAATGGACAACCTGTGTAGCTGGACATTTGTAAACAAGGATCTGAAGTCCTGCCAAGAAGAAGTGAATGTTCTATTAGGAGCACAGCGGGAATTTCAAGCGAGCCATGCTGGGTCAACATTGCACACAATCTTGAGTTCCAAGAACATTTACCTCCCTGAGAAAGGCTCAGATTAAACAGTTGTAGGTGTAGAACAGAAAGGAGGGCACACCTACAAGTTGTCCTTAATATGCTATTGTAATAATATAGAACAAATATAGATTTGTAATAATATAGAACAAATATAATAATATAGATTTAATTAACTGTGGATGCACTGACCTTGTACCAAAGGCCAATAAAAATAGGGGTGAGAATGGAAAGTTTGCTCCATGACTGAGCGAGCTGTAGCCCTCTGTCCGGCATCAATCATCCTGTGTGCTCGTCTTACCTCTGCGTCTTTGGTTCATTAAACATCCCTCAATACTTGGCGCCCGAACAGGGATCTTAAGGTGAGTACTGGGAATGCAGAAGACTGAAAGGGAAGACATCCACAATGGTTTATGCAAAACCTTTGGCAAGCCAGGCAGCTCAATGGGGAACTCCCCAACGGCAGAGTTTCAATATATGACTCTGCTGCATTCAGTGCTTTAAAGCACTGGGGTTAGTCTGTCTCAAGACACTTTTAGGAAATTAGCTAGAGAAATAAAAAGACATTGTTATTGGTTTGAGCCGACAGGCAGAAATAGGTAAATCTAAAGGTTTGGAAACAGATTGTTTATGCGCTAAGTCACGCTCATCAGAATGGAGATCCTATAGGAAAGGAAGTTTGGTCCTTGTGTACTTTGTTTACTATGGCTCTTAAATCTTTGCAGTCAAAATCAGATTATAAGGCCACTCCAGTTAAAGTTACTAGCTCTCCTTCTCACTCTGCTTTTGAAACTGATAAAGACATGCCTAATAGACCATTATCTTCTTTGCCTCATGAAAATAATACGGACCAAAAAGAAAGATTTTGAACGGAAGTTGAAGGGATATGAAGATATAGAAGAGACTGATAAAGAGGGCATCCAGGATTTGTCAGAAAGTGAAACTAGTAGCACTGATTCTAGTTCTAGTGAACAGGAGAGATTAAAAAAGAAAAGCAATACGAGGGATGACGAACAAGAGTTATTAAAAGATTTGCTGATTCATATAAAGGCTTTAATATGTGCTATCCCACTGCCTCATGTTAAACCCACTAATAAGTTACAGGAATTAATCAAAAATGCTTTTCCAAACAATCCAAAACCTATGGGACACATTGAAAACAGTCCTGAGAGGGAAGTTTATAGCTCTACAGGCCTATCTCAAAAAACAAGAAAAAATGGTAGTAAATCATCTTACTCTACAACTCAAAGAATTAGAAAGAGAGCAACAAGAAAACCCCAGAGTGAGCAGAAGGAAGGAGATAATAAAGATTAGAGCACAAATAAATGACATAGAGACCAAAAAAACAATACAGAAAATCAATGAAACCAAGAGCTGGTTCTTTGAAAGGATAAACAAGATTGACAAACCTCTAGCCAGACTCACCAAGAAGCAGAGAGAGAGGACCCAAATTAATAAAAATCAGAAACTATAGAGTCGAAATAACAAAAGACCCCACAGAAATACAAATGATTGTTAAAAAATACTATGGACAGCTTTACTCCAACAAACTAGACAACCTGGAGGAAATGGACAAATTCCTAGAAAAATACAATATTCCAAAACTCAATCAGGAAGAATCTAAAAATCTCAACAGGCCAATAACTATGGAAGAAATTGAAGCAGTCATCAAAAAGCTTCCATCAAACAAAAGCCCAGGACCAGACGGCTTCACAGGGGAGTTTTACCAAACATTCAAGGAAGAACTAAAACCTATCCTCCTCAGACTACTACAAAAAATTCAAGAGGAAGGAACACTTCCAAGCTCATTCTATGAAGCCAGCGTCACCCTAATACCAAAACCAGGTAAAGACAACACAATGAAAGAGAATTACAGGCCAATATCCCTCATGAACATAGATGCCAAAATCCTCAACAAAATCTTAGCAAATCGGATCCAGCAGTACATCAGAAAGATCATACACCATGACCAAGTAGGATTTATCCCAGGGATGCAAGGATGGTACAATATCCGCAAATCAATAAACGTGATACATCACATAAACAAATTGAAAGAAAAAAACCACATGGTCATATCAATTGATGCAGAAAAAGCATTTGACAAAATTCAACACCCATTTTTGATAAAAACTCTCAGCAAGGTGGGAGTAGAAGGATCATACCTCAACATAATAAAAGCCATATATGACAGGCCCACAGCCAACATCATACTCAATGGACAAAAACTAACACCATTTCCCCTAAGAACAGGAACAAGACAGGGATGCCCCCTCTCACCACTCCTGTTCAACATAGTACTGGAAGTGTTAGCCATTGCAATTCGGCAAGAAGAAGAAATAAAAGGCATCCAAATTGGAAAAGAGGAAGTAAAACTGTCCTTATTTGCAGACGACATGATATTATACATACAAAACCCTAGAGATTCCATCAAAAAGCTACTAGACTTAATACATGAATTTGGCAATGTAGCAGGATACAAAATTAACCCCAAGAAATCTGAGGCATTTCTATACACCAATAGTGAACTTTCAGAAAGAGAGATTATAAAAACAATCCCGTTTACCATTGCACCAAAAAAACTAAGCTACCTAGGAATAAACTTAAGTAAAGAGGTAAAAGACCTCTACTCAGAAAACTACAGGACGTTGAAAAAAGACATAGAGGAAGACATAAACAGATGGAAGAACATACCGTGTTCATGGATTGGTAGAATCAACATCATTAAAATGTCCATACTACCCAAAACAATCTATAAATTCAACGCACTTCCCATTAAAATACCAACAGCATACTTCAGAGATCTAGAACGAACTCTCCAAAAATTCATCTGGAATAAAAAAAGACCCCGAATAGCTGCAGCAATCCTGAAAAAGAACAAAATAGGTGGGATCTCAATACCAGATATCAAGTTGTATTACAAAGCCACTGTTCTCAAAACTGCCTGGTACTGGCACAAGAATAGGCATATAGATCAATGGAATAGAATAGAGACCCCAGAAATCGGCCCGAACCAATATGCTCAATTAATATTGACAAAGGAGGCAAGAACATACAATGGAGCCAAGATAGTCTCTTCAATAAATGGTGTTGGGAAAATTGGACAGATATATGCAAGAAAATGAAACTAGACCACCAACTTACACCATACACAAAAAATAAACTCAAAATGGATAAAGGACTTAAATGTACGACAGGATACCATAAAAATTCTAGAAGAATCCAAAGGCAATAAAATCTCAGACATATGCCGAAGCAATTTCTTCACTGATACAGCTCCTAGGGCACTTGAAACTAAAGAAAAAATGAACAAATGGGACTACATCAAAATAAAAAGCTTCTGCACAGCAAAAATCCATCAACAAAACAACGAGAAAACCCACTGTGTGGGAAAACATATTTGCCAATGACATATCTGATAAGGGCCTAATCTCCAAAATTTATAGGGAAATCATACAACTTAACAAAAGGAAGATAAACAATCCAATCAAAAAATGGGCAAAGGACCTAAATAGACACCTTTCAAAAGAGGACATTCAGAAAGCCAAGAGACATATGAAAACATGCTCAAAGTCACTAATCATCTGAGAGATGCAAATCAAAACAGCAATGAGGTACCATCTCACACCTGTCAGACTGGCTATCATCAACAAATCAACAAACGACAAGTGCTGGAGAGGATGTGGAGAAAAAGGAACACTTGTGCACTGCTGGTGGGAATGCAGACTGGTGCAGCCACTATGGAAGACACTATGGAGTTTCCTTAAAAAACTGAAAATGGAACTCCCATTTGACCCTGTGATCCAACTTCTAGGAATATATCCCAAGAAACCAGAAACACCAATCAGAAAGGATATATGCACCCCTATGTTCATAGCAGCACAATTCACCATAGCTAAGATCTGGAAACAGCCTAAGTGCCCATCAGTAGATGAATGGATTAGAAAACTGTGGTACATCTACACGATGGAATACTATGCTGCTGTAAAAAGGAAGGAACTCTTACCATTTGCAACGTCATGGATGGAACTGGAGAGCATTATGCTAAGTGAAATAAGCCAGTCAATAACGGAAAAATACCACATGATCTCACTCATTCATGGACAATAGAGAGCATTATAAACTTTTGAACAATAATAGATACAGAGGCAGAGCTGCCTCAAACAGATTGTCAAACTGCAGCGGGAAGGCCGGGGAGGGTTGGGGGTCAGGAGGTAGGGGGGTAAGAGATCAACTAAAGGACTTGTATGCATGCATATAAGCATAACCAATGGACATAAGACACTGGGTGATAGGGGAGGCTAGGGGACTGTCTAGGGCGGGGGGATAAAATGGATACATATGTAATACCCGTTGTAATACTTTAAGCAATAAAAAAAAAATGCTTTTCCAGTTCAACAGCCACTGTTGGAGGAGCCAGGAGTAACTCCCACGGCTCCTCCTCCAGACTCACCACATTATTCATTGGGGCACAGAGGCAGTTCCAGCTGCCCTTGCCTACAGAAATAAACAAAATATTATTTGATTTAGAACCTGGAGATGAGATTGTTCCTCCCACATGGAGAAGAGATGATGATTTCCTTGCATTTCTGATACAGTGGCAGCAAATGCCACAGGACCTGCAACAATATCCCCAATATACAAATGGTTATGTTAATGTGGCTCATTGTCCTCATGAATTTAAATTGCTCAAAATTTTAAAAGAATCAATTAACTCTTATGGCATGCATTCTCCCTTTGTGATGGGATTACTTACTAGTTATGTATGCCTCAGAATTTTTGCTAATTCCCCTAGATTGGGAAGCTTTGGCCAAAACTCTACTGGATCCAGGAATATATTTACAATTTAAAACATAGTGGAGAGGGGAAGCAGATGTTATGGCTAGAGAAAATGCAGCAAAACAGCCTCCAGGACCAACCTTTCAGGAATTAACTGGGTCTGGACAGGATGGGCGATTGCAAGCACAGGCATCTTTTTCAGATTTGCATATCACTCAGATAAAATTATGTTGTTTAAGAGCTTGGCAGAGAGTGAATACACCTGGAAAGGCACCTCCCGCTTTTACTAAAATTACTCAACAAGCAGGGGAGCCTTACACTGACTTTCTGTCAAGATTAACAACAGCTGTTAAAAAGGCTATCTCTCAGGAAGAGGCACGAAGATTGTTTCTTCACTATTCCTTTACAACCTCAAGACTATCAGAAATTTGCATTTACTGCCCCAGCTTTCAATCAGGCTCACCCCACTCAACGGTATCAATAGAACGTCTTACCACAAGAAATGTTCAACAGCCCCACTGTATGTAAGGCATATGTGCATCAACCTTTAAAAATAGTCAAAAAGGTTTTCCTAATACTCTAATTTATCATTACATAAATGATATTTTAATAGCTTCTGAAATTCAATCACAATTACAGGAGATCTACCAATACCTCCTTGAAAATTTCTAAGACTATAGATTAGAAGTAGCCCCAGAAAAGACACAATGGCAGGAGTCATGGAAATATCTGGGGGAAAAATTAACAGATGTCTCCATTATTCCACAGAAGGTTCAAATTAGAAGAGACAGTTTAAAGACTCTGAACGATTTTCAAAAGTTATTAGGAGACATTAATTAGTTGAGACCCAGCCTTGGTATACCTACTTATCAATTGACTAATTTATTTCAAATACTAAAGGGGCCATCTGAATTAAATAGCCCACGGGTTTTAATCCCTGATGCAGAAAAATAATTAACTTGGATAGAACAGCATATTCCACAAACACAATTAAATAGCATTTTTCCACAGACATTTTTAAATTAGTGATTTTCCACACTGAGCATTCTCCTACAGGGTTACTTGTTCAAGATAGTAATGTTATTGAATAGATTTTCTTGCCTCATAAATCACAGAAAAAATACAGACTTATATTCAAACTATTTGCCAAATTATTTACAAGGGAAGATTAAGATTAAGACCATTATGTGGTTTAGATCCAGAAGAAATTATAGTACCTTTTACTGTCAAAAAATTCAAAAATTGTTTCAAATATGCAACAGTTAGCAAACTGCTTGTGCTCATTTTTTCGAGAAAATACATAATCATTATCCTACAAATAAAAGGTTACAATTTCTTAGGAAATCTCAATGAATATGGCCTCATCATATTATAGCTAACGAACCAATTCAAGGCCCTATTGTTTATACCAATGCTAACAAGTTAGGAATAGCTCGGGTTTTCATTTTCAACAGCTAACAAAGGTAATCCACTCTCCATACACTTCAGTACAATGCGCAGAACTATTTTCCATTGCTTTATTACTACAACATTTTTCTCAGGCTGTAAATATTGTCACTGATTCTCAATATGCAGTAATTACTCACTTACTAAAAGCTTTTGCAGTAATGGGAATACCTCAAAATATTAAGACTGACAATGGTTTTGCATATCTATCTACCAAATGTCAAACATTTTTTTTTCAATTTCATCATATCACTCACATCACTGGCATCCCTTGTAACAATACAGGACCAGCTATTATTGAAAGACAAATTCACACCTTAAAGGAAATGCTCAAAGAACAAAAAGGGGGAGAATCCCCTAAATGAAGACTATTAACTGCTCTATTTACTTTAATTTTTTTAAATCAAGATGAGACTGACAGGACTGCTGCTCAGCGACCTTGGGAAAAGGAGGATTCACAAGAATTCAACCAACCTGTGTTTTATCATAATGAGTCCTCTCAGTCGTGGGATCCTGCATGGATCCTACGATGGGGGCAAGGTTATGCTTATATTTCCCCAGGTAAAGAAAAGTTCTGGCTTCCTGAGAGGCGTCTTAAGCGGAGACATGGGAACCAAAAGGAAGTTCTACTTAAGTGACCTGACCAAGGATTCTCAGAGATGACGTTGATGGGGCGTCCTATCCGAAAAGCTCTATGGTCAACGCAACATTCATCTGTACCAACTTTGGGTCTGTTGAAGAAGCTTACCCAAGAGGGAGAACAACTGGTTTGGTGTCATGGAAAAGAAGTGACGCCATAGATTTGTTCCTTGCTATGCTTGCACTAATAACCACTCAGGTAAATGCTGAGAATCATACATACTGGGCTTACATTCCTAATCCCCCACTAAATAGAGGTGTTTCTTGGTTGGATTCAAAGGTTCGAATTTATGTTAATGATTCAAATTGCTTACCCGGACCTTATGATGATCGAGGTCCATTAAAACCAGAAGAGGACCGTAGAGTCATAGAAAATCATACCCCTGGAACGCAGGGAGTGCCAATATGCTTAGGTCAAGGAGACCATTGTTCAACAATACAGGCACAAGCCCTGCTGAACATTTTGAAAACACAACTACTGAAACAAAAAAACAGGCGTTTGTTTCTTCTGAGGGACCATGGGTTTAAAAAGGTTAGATGGAATAAGAAGAGTACTCCTCCATTACTTCTACCATGTCATGTTCCTACGTTTACGATCTTGTCCGATTGGGTCCACTGGGACTCCTGTTGAGAAGAGACAGTTCGGTTTTTATCTAATACTTCCTATGGAAGCGTCATTGATTGGAGCCCTTCAGGTTCTGCCCGTTCAAAGCCAATTGAGCTGATCTATGATGGCATAGAGGAGAGAACAAGTCCATATCCATGCAAGAAAATGAGAGCATTGTATGGCTTGATGGATAATTTGCCCCCCCCCCACCCCCCAAACACCTCATCAAGAAGGACACCCTGTTCAATCCGACTTATGGAAATTGGGGTCTGCCTTACACTCTCTGAAAGCATAGATTTGCATAAAATAAGCAAATCTATAAAAATAACTCTGGGAATTACACCTTACAATGTAATGCTATTAAAACCGCCTTTGTACAAGCCTGTGTTTGATTACCATTTTTATTAATGATAGAAGATCAAATTGTAAGTGTGCAAAGACAAATGCATATGAAATATAACTAGAATTATTCATCAATTTACATGACTCCTGTACCTTAGAATGAAAGTTTGTTTCCATGGAAAAAGGTTACAAAACATTTGTTCAATCATAAAAATCTAACAAAAGAAAGTCTACATTTACAATCTCATATACAAAAAATATTCCAAAAGAAATCGCATAAATTAACTGGGCAAAATGTGTTAAGATATGGTTAAGGGGTTGCAACAATTAAATCCTATACCCCATTTACAAGCCACTTTAGGAGCTTCTGCTGGAATACTATTATTAATACTCCATCTCTGTATCATTTTATATTTAGTCTTCCAAGGACTCGGGAAAACCAGGCAACTAATTAAGAGAAAAACAGCTATGTTATCTCTGATCCTCCATCAAATGAAGCAAGAAAAAAAGGGGGATTCGTAGCTGGACATTTGTAAACGAGGATCTGAAATCCTGCCAAGAAGAAGTGAATGTTCTATCAGGAGCACAGCGTGACTTGCAAGTGATTCGCACTGGGTCAACATTGCACAAAATCTTCAGTTCCAGGAACATTTGCCTCCATGAGAAAGGCTAGGATTAAATCCTCATGGGTGTAGAACAGAAAGGGAGGGCACAGCTGCAAGTTGTCCTCAATAAGCTCTTGTAATAATATAGAACAAAACAAGATTTAATTGACTAACTGCTGATGCACTGACCTTGTACCAAACCCCAATAAAAACAATGGTGAGAGGGCATAGTTTGCTACATGCATGAGCGAGGTGTAGCCCTCTGTCTGGCATCAATCATCCTGTGTGCTTGTCTCACCTCTGGGTCTTTGGTTCATTAAACATCCCTCATCAATCTGGACAAAATAGTCATATTCCTAGAAAAATACAAGCTTCCAATACAAAATCAGGAAAAAGCAAACAATGTGAATAAGCCAAAAACTAGTGATAAAATTGAAACAGTAACCAAAAAGCTTCCAGAAAACAAAAGCCCTGGACCAGATGGCTTCACAAGGGAGTTTTACCAAACATTCAAAGAAGAAATAAAACCAATTCTTCTCACACTCTTTGAAAAATTCAAGAGGAAGGCACGCTTCCAAGGTCTTTTTATGAAGCCAGCATTACCATAATCTGAACACCAGAAAAAGACACCACAAAGAAAGAGACTTACAAGCCAATATTCCAGTTGAACAGTGACGTTGCAATCCTCAACTAAATTCTAGCAAACTGGATCCAGCATTACATTAGAAAGATCATACACCATGACCAAGTGGGATTTATCCCAGGGACTCAAGGCTGGTACAATATCCGCAAATCAATAAGCATGATACAGCACATAAACAAATTGAGAGAGAAAAACCACACAATAATATCAATTGGTGCAGAAAAGTCATTTGACCAAGTGCAACAGCCTTTCCTGATAACACTCAGCAAAGTGGGAATAGAAGGATCATCCATCCCCATATAAAAGCCTTATATGAAAAACCTACAGTCAACAACATACTTAATGGGCAAAAACTAAAGCCATTTCCCTCAAGAACAGGAACAAGACAAGGATGCTTGCTTTCACCACTTCTGTTCAAAATGGTACTGGAACTGCTAGCCACAGTGATCACACAAGTAAAAGAAATAAATGCCTCCCAGATTGGAAAGTAAGAAGTAAATTGTCATGATTTGCAGATGGTATGATACTGTACATAGAAAACCCCAGACTCCTTCAAAAAATTAGTAAACTTAGTAAGTGAATTCAGCAATGTAGCAGACTACAAAATTAATGCCAAGAAATCTATGGCATTTTATACACCAATAGTGAACTTACAGAAAGAGAGTTTGAAAAAAAATCTCATTTATCATCACACCAAAAAAATTAAGATACCTAGGAATAACCTAACTACGACGGTAAAAGTCCTCTACTCAGAAAACTGCAAGACTTTGAAA
Organism: Myotis daubentonii; assembly: GCF_963259705.1. Taxonomy (NCBI): domain Eukaryota; kingdom Metazoa; phylum Chordata; class Mammalia; order Chiroptera; family Vespertilionidae; genus Myotis; species Myotis daubentonii. The sequence continues at coordinate 10,890,892 of NC_081862.1, read as the reverse complement.
AAGAAATAGAGGAAGACAAAACTGATGAAAGAACATGCCATGTTAATGGCTTGGTAGTATCAACATCATGAAAAAGGCTATACTACACAAACGGAACTATAGATTCAATACACTCCGCATTAAAATACCAACAGCATATTTCACATACCTAGAATGAACTCTCCAAAAACCCATCTGTAATAAAAAAAAGACCCTGAGCTCAAACAGGTTTGGCTCAGTGGATAGAGCGTTTGCCTCCAGACTGAAAGGTGCCAGGTTTGGTTCCGATCAAGGGCATGTACCTTGGTTGGGGGCACATCCCCAGTAGGGGGTGTGCAGGAGGCAGCTGATCCATGTTTCTGTCTCATCGATGTTTCTAACTCTCTATCCCTCCCCTTTACTCTCTGTATAAAATCAATGAAATAAATTAAAAAAACTAACAACCCCCAAATAGCTGCAGTGATCCTGAGAAAGAAGGCAAAGTAGGAGGTATCTCAGTACCAGATATCAAGCTGTTTTACAAAGCCGCTGTTCTCAAAACTGCCTGACATTGACTCAAGAATAGACACAGAGGCCAATGGAATTGAATAGAGAACCCCGAAACCAATCCAAACCACTAAGCTCAATTAATATTGACAAAGGAGGCAAAAACATACAATGGAGACAAAACAGTCTCTTCAATAAATGGTGCTGGGAAATTCGGTCAGATACATGTAGAAAATGAAACTAGGCCACCAGCTTACACCATACACAAAAAATAAACTCAAAATGGAAAAAGGACTTAAACATAAGACGGAAAACTAAAAATATTAGGGGAAGCCACAGGCAGCAAGTGTCTGATATACGCTGAAGCAATGGCTTCACTGACCCAGTTCCTGGGGCAATGGAAAATAAAGTTAAAATAAACAAATGGGATGACATCAAAATAAAAAGCTTCTTCATAGGAAAAAAAAAAAAAGAAACCATCAACATAAAACAACAAAGACCACTGCAGGGGAGAACATATTTGCCAATGTTCTCTGTGATAAGGGTTTCATCTCCAACATTTACAGGGAACTCATACAACTTAACAAAAGGAAGATAAACAAACCAATCACAAAAATATGCAATGGACCTAAACAGATACTTTTCCAGAGAGGACAAAGGAAGGCCAACAGACACATGAAAACATATTCAGAGTCACTAATCTAACTCAAATTAGTGATGCAATTTGCCAGAGAACCAAATCAAATGGACAATGAGGTACCAACTCAAAGATGTCAGAATGACTATCACCAACAAATCAACAAACAGCTGGTGAGGATGGGGAGAAAAAGGAACCCTCCTTCACTGCTACTGGGAATGCAGACTGGTGCAGCCACTATGGAGAACAGGATGGAGTTTCCTCAAAAAACTGAAAACGGAACTCCCATTTGACCCAATGATCCCACTTCTAGGAATATATCCCAGGAACCTAGAATTACCACTCAGAAAGGATACATGCACCTCTATGTTCACTGCAGCACAATTTACAATAGCTAAGAATTGGAAACAGCCTAAAGTGCTGGTCAGCAGATGAGTGGGTTAAAAAGCCATGGTACATCTACACACTGGCATACTATGCTGCCGCAAAAAAGGAAGGAGCACTGACCATTTGCAACAGCATGGATGTATCTGGACAGCATTATGATAAGCAAAGGCAGTCAATCAGTCCAAGAAAGATAAATATCACATGACCTCACTCATCTGTGGATTACAATGAACAACATAAACCGATGAACAAAAACAGATCCAGAGACAGAGAACCATGGATCAGACCATCAACCTCAGAGGGAAGGTAGGGGAGGATGGGGCTAAGGTGGAGAGATCAACCAAAGGACTTGTATGCATGCCTATAAGCCTAGCCAATGGACGCAGACACCAGGGGGTGAGCGTGAGGGCATGCTTGCATGGTGGGGGGGGGTGTGGTTAGAGTGGGCGATAAGAACACATATGTAATACCTTAATCAGTAATAAGAAAGAAAGAAAAGGAACCCAGGAACATATCATCAGGTGAGAATTCACACACTCACACTCTGGCACACTCAGGCACACGCACACTCACCCCAGGGGAGGGCTCTGCTGTTCTCAGTGGGAATCACCTCTTATCTCCCAGGCTAACCACCGCTTTCTCACCAGCTGAACCAGAGGACAATGATGTGACGGGCCGGGTACTCTGCGGAAAGCGACCTCTCCCTCCTGGACACAGCCCACCGTCCAGCAGCCACTTTTCTGCCCCCTCTCCGTGCCCCACGCTCTGAGCAGGGCTGGGCTGGCCTGAGAGCCCACAGACTTCAGGAGCCAGATCCCGGGGGAGTTGGCGCCTGGGGCTGTGGGGGCTCCCTTGGTCAAGTGCAAACTCGGCCAGCTGAGGTCACCCAATAAGGGCCGACGCTGGAGTTCCATGAATTGTTGCGTGTAAGTCCCCTCGGCGAGCTCCCACTCTGGCACAGCAAGCGGAAGGCCTCACGCCTGCGAGCCAGGTTTGGAACTCAGGCCTTCACTCCAACCAGGTGGAAACTCATTTTCAGATGGAAAAAGCCAGCGGGGGAGGGGCTGGGGGTTACCAGTGACTAGAGGAAGTTCACCCTTGGAGACAGCAAGTTCACCCAGGAGACTGCAAGAACCCAGAGTGTGTGCTTAACTTTTCCACAGGCTGTGCTCCTCACCACTGGGATTCCTGCACATCAGGGGGGCTGGCAGGAAGGAGGAGGTATGGGGCGACGCCTCACAAGCTTCCTGGGACTGTGCACTGGTTCCTTTGGGGGTGAAATCTCGCGAGATCATGAGATCAGGAACAAACCAAGATCAGGGGCCATGAGGGGGGGGGCGTGTTTTAACAGGCCCAGAGAAGGTGAGGACAGGGGCGCCTGTGCCACACCCAGCAGGCTGCAAGGGGTTGCAGAGGGTGGGTGGCTGTTATGGGGACCCTGTGCTTCCAGTCATGAGGGTGGGGGCGGTCGCGGATATGGAGGGAGAAAGAGGAGGTCGCGACCCGCAGCTAACATCCCACTCGCCACCCCTGGTCTGTGTTTCTGGGGACCCCTTTCCCTCTGTGGTTGTGGCTGCCACTTACCTACCTGGTTCCCTGGGCCAGGCTTGTCGCCCCACTCCCACCCACCGCAGCCCTCTGTCTGGAAAAGAGCTCCCTGCCCTGGGCTAGTCTACTCTCCCTACTGTCTGGATACAGACATTTTAGTAACCCCCGGGGCAGAGAAGAGCTGGCCAGATGCAATTACATTGTCTCTCTCCGCAGGTGCTCTCCTCAGTCTTCCCCTGAGGTTTGGGTCACCAGAGCTCTTTGACAAGCCCCGAATGTATCCTTTGCACTGCTCACCTCCCCTAAGCATTCAGGTGATGGCAACCTACTTGCCTTCCTCCCCCCTCATGAAGGGGTTCTCCTCTCACCAACAAATCCCTTTGGCAAAGTCACCCCTGGGCCTGGAAGCAGAAGGAGTGGGCAGGATGCTCCTGAGGAGGAGCAGGTCAACAAAGCTGAGGAGAGGTGGGGAGGCACCAGCCACAGCCTCGTGCTCAGGCGCTGGCAGAGCTGCCCCTTAGCTGAACCTTAACCCAGGGCTCTCCTCTCAGGTGGTGCCTCCAGGGGGTACAGGGGGCCTGGCATGCTCAGTCTGACAGGTTTTGCTGCCTGCTTGTCCATAGTTTCTTTAGGAGACAAAAGTCAGGCTTGTGAGGAGAGAGGGAGAGGGGAAGAGTAAAGCTGAGAGGCCCATCCCTGTCATCCAAGCTGGCCTGAGGCATCTGCTGGGGGTCTTTGAAAATCAGCTTCTGATAGTGGGGAAGGGATTGTAATAAGAATAGAGCCGCAGTTGTTTAATCATTACTTGCAAACTATAAATATGAGGCCCTGGGACACTGGAGGTTGAAACAGGCTCTACTGAAAACATAGGCTGCCTCCATGGCCCATTGCCCAGAAAAGAATTGCATTTTGGGAAGAGATCATGCACAGGACATGCTTCATTTGGCAGCTGTGTCCGCACCCTGACCCCCTCCTGGGGTCTTTCTCAGGAAGGCTGACCATTCCAATCTCGTCCCAGGAAGGGGCTGAGCTGTTTCTAAAGTCGTAACAGATTAGCCACCTGGTGGTCTGCCTTTGAGCTCCTGAAGGCCAGAAAGCAGGCCCTCCCCTGCCCTTTGCATGTGACACTTGCAGCTGGCAACTACAGGTAGCTATTTTCTCCCCCAAGAGGCTGAGAGCCGAATTTCCAGGGTGAGCGACTGCTCTCCCCATACTGACCGCATCCTTGGATAAACACTCATTGTGTGGCTCAACCCTGTCTCTGCTTAACTTGGCTCAAGTAGTGACAGGCAGCCACAGACACATTGTGCTGCCTTGCTCTTCCTCACTCAGACTTGGGGAATATTCAGACTCTACAAACTGTGAGACCTTATCTGAGAGGGAGAGTGGGCAGAGGACACTGTGTCCCTGTCATGCAGGTGACCCTGCATCTCTTCACCTTAGGCTATGGGCTGGTCGTGGTGGTGGAGCGTAACAGCAGGGTGGTGAGGCTGGCTTCTTGTGGGTCCCTACCCTGCCATTCCTCCAGACATTCCCCATGCCTATGAACTAGCAGAGTTTAAAGTTTCCAGCTACATAGATGGAGGAATGAGGACAAATGAGGCGACTGCTCTCAGCCCAAGTGGATCTGGGATTGTCACCTAGAGCAGAGCAGATAAAAAACAGAAACAGAAACAACTCACCTGGGAACTAGAGATTCAGCATAGACCTCCCCCCTCTCTCCTAGATGCATTTGGCAACTATTTGTCCTGGAGTGGCTGCTAATGCCATGCTCAGAGCTACACACAGTCTATCCTCACAGAGTTTAGGATGAAAACAGAAAACACAAACACACACACACACACACACACACACACACACACAGCAAAACCCAACAAGACCATTATCTACAAATGGCACTTTGTAAGTAATTCTGTCAAGAAAACCATGGGGTTGGTATGGAAAGTTACAGAGGCAGGAAGACTCCTGCCTGAGGGTTGTACAAGGAGGGGCCATCAGGGGCTTGGAAGGATCCTGTTCAGGGCATGAGGACAGACTGCACAATTTCTGAGAGAGTAAAGTGTTTGGCCAATTTGAGAATGCAAGGGACACTGGGGCACAGGGGAGGGTCATAGAGTGACACAGAGGGGAATGGATGTATCCTGGAAGGTGAATTTCAAAGGGAATCTATTTGAAGTTTGTCCACCCTATGTTCATGATGATCTGGTTGCTTGTCAGCATTGCAGAGGTTGATGCACTAAAATGACGTGATCTGTTATATGAAAAGTTAAATGCAGGCCACCTGACTGATTACATAATGCAACCGTATTCTTGTAAAATTAAATGTTAATATAACATTCATTTATTCCATTGCTTCACCCATAGCCTCATAATGTTCGCCATATTCCTAGGCGACAGTAAGCCTGCATAAGGAAGAGGGACTAAAGTTCCCGGGCCCCACTCTCCTGGGAAATCAGCAATTCATATTTATGAACCTCTTAAAGCAGTCCACATGTCCACTAACAATGATAATGCTAGTTATTGTAAAATATCTTCCTGTATTTTTTACAAGGTTCTCTATCACAATTGCCTCTCCTGGACTAGTGGTGAAGTGCTATTTTAATTTTAGAAACATTAAAGTGTCAGTCAACCAGCACTGCATTATAATGATCACCCTTGTGACTTAAAAACCCTTCAGTGATGGAAGAGAGGGAAGCTGGATGCTTTTGAAGGAGCTGCTGTGTGTGTGTGTGTGTGGGGGGGGGGTTAGTGTGTGTGAGTGTGTGTGTGTGTGTGCGCACACACACTCCTGCACAGCTGAGAGAGGCTGAGTCTAGCAAGCGGTGGGTAAACTACGGCCTGCTAGCCTGATCCGGCCCCTTAAGGTGTTCTATCCGGCCCTCAGAGCCAAAAGAGCGGAGGGTTCTTTCCCACTCTCCTCCGCTCCTTCACCAGCAGCAGTGTTAACATGTATTAGTTCACACAAACACTCCATCCATGCATTTGTTCTGGCCCTCCGCTCCAGTTTAAGAAACCATTGTGGCCCTCGAGTCAAAAAGTTTGCCCACTGCTGCTAGCCTGTCCTGTGAGGGGATAAAATAGAGATGAGGTGAAAGGGGTACATACTTTTTTCTACAATCACCTACAGTAAGCCTAAGGGGGATAGAAGCTGCAATCTCAAACTAAGCATGCTTGACATAGATAAAACATACAGCCCTTACTTACTAAGGAGAACATAGCTTTTTGATGTTGTAGCCAGACACATGTCAGGACATTTTGAACTTTAATGCTGTCAGTTGTTGTTTTCAGGTGAAGACACTACGACAAGAAAGAATAAACAGGGGTCCAAAGCAGGGAGGGCAAATCAAGAAGGCATTTGGGGCTGACTTGTGCTTCCATGACACCCACTGTACAACAGGCTCCTGATTTCCTTACGGGCACCTGCAATGGCCTCTGGATGCCCAGTTCACTGCAGGAATAGTCCATGTGAAATGTCTTGGAGAGAATTCAGGGTGGCCAGAGTGCATTCGCCACAGGGTGTGTTCCAATTTCTGTGAACCACACCTTTTGAAAATTCTTTTGACGTAGCTATCCAGGAGCCCAGAGGGAAAGGCAGGAACCTTGATCCCTGGATAGCATCCCTTCTCCCAGATTCAGGCCTCCCAGAGACTGGACTTGAAGAGGATAGAGCCCCCCCCCCCCATGTGAGTAACTGTTGGGGGAGAGGTTGGGTGTGTGGAGAAGAACACTCAGCTGAAGGCCAGCTGCTCACTGACAGGCGGTGCTCTCACAGCTCCAGGGCCTTGGCCCGGCCTCCAAGCAACTTCTTGGGAAGGAGATGTAGGCTGCCCCACCAGTCCTGGTCCAGTCCTACTTGGACAGGTTGTCCACTGGTTGCTCCCCTGGTTGCTAAGGCTCAAGCTTGGAACAAAAGGACTTAGAATCCTGAGAGCTCAGGAACAATTTGCATGGAGATCCCTCCTCACCTGTGAACCTGGTTGGAGAGGGGATGAGAGAGTCAGTGGCGAGTGTCCTTTGAAGTGTCAGAGTGTCAGTGGGCAGAGCCCTGAGGGGTCTCCCCCATGACTGGGCTCTACTGCCCTCTCTCTCCTCAGGACACAGGTGACCTTTCCCAAGGACAGTTCATGTGGGTACCTGGACTGACGCCTCTCCCTCCCTTCCAGGTTCACCTGAGTCATCCCCCTCTGCATTTCCACCTCTTCTCCAGGCCCTGGACCCAGCCAGCCTGGACCCAGCCTCTGCCCTGTCCAGCTGTGGGCTCAGGAGATGTGCTGGTGAGCTGAACTGCCACCAATTCCAGCACTGGACACAGCAGCCACTGGAATTTATAACCCTGCCTCCTGGGACCGACAATGTCTGGGAACCTCTCCCACACTCCTGATTGATGGTGTCACAGGGGAGGAGGGATATCTAGCTAATAGACATCTGCTGAAGCCCTCTTATTTACCATGTTTCACTCCAATAAGGCAAATGCAACAAACTTCTGAGGAAGGTCTCTCTCTCTCTCTCTGAATCTTTTGGGCATAGCGGGTTGGGGTTGCCCAAAGGTTCTCTCTGACTCTTGGGCTTCTAAATAAACAGCTGAAAATCAATATCCCCAAAGGCAGCTTTAGGGTGGCAGAATCTTTGTTTTCTTTATTTCTTAACTATTGACTAAGAGGGTTTAGACTGGTGTCAGTCAGCTAGATAACCCGCGTCTCATGGTTTCTTAACTTTCCTGACAGGTGTGTTCTGTTCTTCCTCAACTACCTGCAAATCGCCCATTCTGACTTCTGAAAAATAATCTCCCCACTTTCTCCTTTGTTCAAAATACATAGTATATAGTCCAGTCCACCTGGCTCAGTGGTTGAGCATGGTCCTATGAGCCAGGCGTCAGGATTCATTTTCCTGTCAGGGCACATGGTAGGAAAATGAATTCATCTGCATCGGCTGGGTGGTGCTGGTGGGAGGCAGAGGATCAATGATTCTCTCTCATTGTTGATGTTGCTACCTCTCTTTCGCACTCCTTCCTCTGGAGTGGGAAATGAATAAAAAACTTGTTTTAAAAACTTTAAAAATGTCATATACCCAATGTTGCCTCAGTGTGTTTGTAATTTTATGGCTACATCAATTCTATGTGAAACCTTCTTGCACATGTACTAACCCCTGATGTTCTGTTAATCTCTGTCTGTTAATTTGGCTATTCACCCAGTCTAGAAGAACCAAGCAGCCACAAAAATATTAATGAGGTATTTTACCTTCATGTTTTTCACAAAGTCTTCTTAGTTTGATGTCTCTCACAGTCCATCTCACTAAAGATTGAGTGCTAAATTGTATCTTTTTAAATCAGGAATGCTGGGTCTGTATTTGCATTTCCTAACATTTGATAAAATAGATCCATTCACACACCCAAAGTGTTCTAAACAATAACCAAAATATATGTTACCTTGATAGCTAAATTAAAATAAAAACTCAGCTCCTCAAGGGCAATGGATATATTTCAAGAGCTTAATCATCACATGAGGTTTGTGGCTACCGTACTGGACAGGGAGGCCCTGACCATCTGCTATGTGCAGCACAGCAGGTACTATAGGGCTGGGTACCTTGTTTCCAGGGGTGGGGAGGTGCTGCTCTTGGTGAAACTGGTCCCAGGGGAGATGCTGCAAGTACTGGTCAAAGGGAGACACTGCAAGGGTAGATGCTGCAGCTCTGTTTGCTGGTGTGGAAGCTGCAGCCACAATTAGGGACTCAGCAGGGAACCTTTGTTTGGGCCCCAGTGTCCCCAACCTCAGTCCAGGGCTCACTAAGGTTTGTGCTGAGCAGAGGTCTCTGGGCTCTGCCAAACCTCCAAGTGGGGTGTGGGTGTGGGGTGTGGAGTGAGGCTCCGGGCGCCCTAAACTGCTCCTAACTAATATTTGATTTGCACCCATAGATGTGAAAGTGAATTATTCGCAGTTATCATGAATGTTTGTTAACCAGCAGTTGTCAACCTCTGGGTCAGGAACAATGGAAATACATCCTGCATATCAGGTATTTACATCACGATTCATAACAGTAGCAAACTTACAGTTTTGAAGTAGCACCGAAAATTACCTTTTGGTTGGGGGTCACCACAACATGAGGAAATTTATTAAGGGGTCGCAGCATTAGGAATGTTGAGAACACTGGTTTAGACAGTTGTGGAACTTTGGAACAAACCTTGGCTCACACTTATGGGGTACTGTGGTCTCAGCTCTTTGCCTTGAGTAACTCTGCTCAAGGGCCCTTTCTCCATGGGGAGCCCCTCCCAGATTTATTTTTAAACATATATACCAGACACACCCTCTTGGCCAGGTCAGAGGAGGCAGGACACTCTTTGAGGTCGCACCTTTAGGAGTCTGAAGTGAGGGGGGACAGTGACGATGCCCAGGCTCAGAGACGGCCTCTGAATGAATAGGCATGAACACCTTCCCACCTCCAACCCCAACACAGGACAGCCTGCTGAGACCAATAACCTCAGGGGTAGGCTGCCCTGTCCAGCTCTGGGCTCAGGAGGCTCTCTGAGAGCCTCTAGCATGGCTGTGCTCCTGTGCTCCACACCACCCTTGATCAATACACAGGCATAGTTTGTTTCTTGGGTGACCAGTTATTTCACTGAGGCTCACCTGGAGCCATGATCCTGGACGTGCCAATCTGTCTGTGCCTTTGTCTTCATTTTCAAGTTCATGAACTGTCTCTTCATGACTCAACCTCCCTCAGCATTCAGGTCTCTGAAGCAGAAGCTCTAGAGGAGCCAGTGACACTGGGTGGGGAGGAGTGTGGGTTATAATGAGGTGGCCTAGCACCAATAAGGCAGGGGCACTGCCTCTCAACTCCTGATGGATCCTGTCAGTTTGTAGACTTCAGGGATCTCAGACCATCCCTCTGGCTACCGGTTTGGCACTCCAGCCTCTGTGACCATCTCTAGGCTCCAGCCTGGAAGGGGGCTGATGTCATTGTTTTAGAACCCATCTGTTGCACTTACCACACTGCCACAAGCAACTGGGGAAAATGAGAGCAAACCTGCCTGAGCTCCCAGGATCCCTGCTCACTTAATTCCTGCTTCCCTGTGTCCAGGGACATTTATGTCTCCATGGCTGGAGTTCTCTCTGAACTCCTCTCACCTCTCATCATGGACACGAGGAAGCTACTCCAGTTTGGTGGCCCCTTGAAAAAGAAGCGTACCACAAGAGACACCAAAGATGAGAACTTCCTTTAGGCTCTCTGTCACCTTTGACACAACAATCAGTCAATATTTCATGAGGACTGAGCTGGGGGAGAGTTGGAGGGACAAATCCTGTGCTCTGTACAGAACTGACTTCCACAAGGCCCTACCCGCTGCCCTTGTACCAAGCTTGGCACAGTGTCCTTTCCATCTTGATGAAATATTTCCCAATTGGCTCCTTTGCCCCACCCATCTAAAGATAGCGTGAGGCTTTGTCTGGTGAGCAACTTCCTCCTAACTGCATTCATCTAACATGCCTAGACAAAAGCATGAAGAAATTCATCCACCCAAAGGTGTCATGAATGTTGAGTCTAGTGAAGAACTTCTGAAGAAACCTGGGCTGTGCTTCCGGAGTCTTGTGTACCCAGCTCTTCTCTCTTTCGTATTTTCACAAACGCAGAGTGTAGCCATCAGTCCACACTTGAGGAATCTCTTTGACCCTCCTGGAGCAGAGCCTCCCAGGGACCAGGGGGAGCCTCTCCTCTCTCAGGTGGAGTCACACCCTGATCACCTGTCCTTCAATTCTGTAATGCCAGGTAGGGGCTGGGCCCGATGCCTCCATAGACGTCAAGGAAGGAAAGGCAGAAAGTTGAGAGGTGCCAACAGATGTCACCCAGGCTCCACAAGGAAAGCCTCTTCCTGCCCGTGATGGGAGGGAAGGAATTCCTTAAACAAAGAACCACGTGGGATCCAGTTTGAGAATTCATAAGTGACGTCCTAAAATGTCTTTGATTGTAGAAGGAAAATGTCCTCTTTGGTTTATGGTAAGGCATATTTCAATGGGATGCACTAGTGAGGGCTGCAGAAGCTAGACTGTGAGCAAGGTTATACTGATGGATATTTCTAGATCCTTCCCTTGCTTTGTGTGCAGTCCTAAGCAGTGGGAACAGACTCTCAGGTTTCCATTAATATTAAATGCATTTCAACAGAAGGACAGCCAGGGCAATTTAAAGACTGTTTAAAAGTTGGTTTGGGGTAGCTCCTGTGTCTGGAACACCTCCATGTGCTACTGTGCAAAACATCCTGAGAATAGCCTCTTGAGCCTTGTGTGTGCCTGTGTGTGTGTGTGTGTGTGTGTGTGTGTGTGTGTGTGTGTGCGTGTGTGTGTGTGTGTGTGTCACTGTGCAGGACTGGAAGGCTGGTTACAGAGCCTGAGTAATGAGGCCACAAAGATATCCTGGTGTTAATCCCTGGGATCTGGGAATGTTACCTAATAAGGCAAAAGGGAGTTTGCAGATGGGATGAAGGCTTTGAGACGGGGACTGGGATTGTTAATTGTGTGCCTTGGTTTCACAGCCCACAGGACAGCACAGAGCCCAAATAAACATGATTTTTGGGTGTGTCTCTGAGCTAGTTTCCAGAGAAGATTAGCATTTGAAGTGGTGGACCCTAAAAGGATATCACCCTCCCTATGTGCACAGCATCAATGCACTGAGAATCTGACTAGAACAAAAGGATGAACTCACCCCTATACTCATGGATCACCGCAGGGCTGGGGCATCACATCTCATTTCACAGGCGTCTGTCCTCACACTGGATCTTAAACCATCAGCTCCTTTGGTTCTCAGGTCCTCAGTCTCAGGCCAAATTAGACCAACAGCTTTCCTGGGCCCCCAGCTTGCAGATCTTGGGGTTTCTCAGTCTTTATAATCACACCAGCCAAGTCCTCATAACCTCCTGCTGCTCTGAAGAACCCTGACTACTACAGTGGATTACCAAAGTGTGCAGGCAGAGTTGGGGACAGAAGATGAACAGGAGATGAGACCACAGAGCAGAGATTGGAGTCATGTAGCTACAGCCATGGAATGCTGGCGACCTAGCAACAGGAGGAGCCAGGAAACAGACTCTCCCTGGAATCTCCACAAGGAACCAGCCCATCTCTCACCTTGACTTCTCCTATTCTAAGCCCCTGGGACTTCTCAATCCCACAGAGCCTTTGCTTCTTTGTGCAATATCTTTTCTCCTCACAATTTGACAAATCAGTCTGTCTCACCTGGCACCATGATTCTCATCCAAACTTCCTATTCAGTGGTTTTAGGTTATGTGTCCTCAGCCTTGAGCCAAGAGCTGCCTCACAAGCAGCACCCTTGTACCCAGTCCATGGTAGAACATGCTAATCAGCCCTGAGAATAGCATCTGGGTCACCTGGTGTGGGAGGCGACACCTTCCAGTACAGGGAAGTTGACGGACAAAGGGCAATGGACTCACCGGGAAATTGAAGGGGCCAGGGGACCTGGTACTGAGCTGGAAGGGACAGAAGATGGGAAGGAAGTAATCGGGGAATCACCCGATTCCCCTCAGCTGCCTTCCCTGAGGAATTCACAGTCTTGGGCCACCAGGGGGATGTACAGTCTTAGGACCCTAGGGGCACAAGAGCCTGGATGTGGGGAAGGTACTTGCTGGGCTTTATGCTATCCTGGGATGAAGTTTGAAGTGCTGCTTCCCTGCGAGCCCATGAGGTCCCCAAACTGTTGTGCCCGATACATCATCTCTCAAAAGAGCTAATACATGCAAGGGCTCAGCTTCAGAATAAAACCACTGCAAAGACAGAGGATGGAACCATGCAGAGGAGTGACCTTCACTAAGGGGAATAAGGGGCGGAGGGCAATATGCAGTCCCCAGCTCTGCCATTGACACCCAGGAAATGGAGAGCCTGACCTTTATTCAGTCAAGCTGTCTTTACCTTTGCCCACACCACACAAAGGGGAAGTCCGGGGATAGCTTATCCAGGAGACATCAGGACTCCCCCACGAGAAAAGGTAGGTATCCCCTGACTGGCTCGATTTCTACATGCTTTCCTGGGCTCAGTCTGACCTTACTTAGAGTAAATTAAAGAGTTTGACTCTTTTAAAAGCATTTACTGATTGAATTTAGGGAGAGAGGAGAGGAGAGAGAGAAACATGGAATTTTTGTTCTGATTACATAAGCACTCATTGGTGAATCCCTGTATGTGCACTGGACGGGAATAAACAGGCAACCTTGCCATACCAGGATGATACTGTGACCCACTAAGCCACCCAGCCAGGGCAAGAGCTTCATTCTTGGTAAAGCTCTTCTTTCCATGGTTGCAGGCATAAGTAGACTCCAGGTCAGTTTGGAGTGGAATGTGGTGAGGAAGGTGAAGGAAGCAGATTTGCATGGAGACCCCTCCCTCCTCTGAGGGAGGGGAGAGGATAAGAGAAGTGTGGGGAGCCAGGCTCAGGCTTTGGGTGTCAGAAGGCAGCATTCTTGGTGTAGCTCCACCATGACCTGGCCTCTGCTCCTGCTCACCCTCCTCACTCAGGGCCCAGGTGAGGCCTCCGTGGAAGGGACCGTGGGTTCACCTTGGCCTGATTCTTTGCCTCCTCTTCAGGCTCACCAGGTATCCAGCACTGCACCCACCAGTGAGTGTTTTTGCTGTTTTCAGGGTCCTGGGTCCAGTCCGCCCTGACTCAGCCTCACTCAGTGTCCAGGGCTCTGGGACAGTCAGTCTCCTCCACCTGTGGTAGACACGGCGTTGATTTTAGTGGTTATGATCATGTCTCCTGGTACAAAGAATGGCCAGGCATGGCCCTATACTGCTGGTTTATAAAATCCCAAAATGGCCACCAGTGATCCCTTATTTATTCTCTTGCCAAAAATGTGGAAAAACAGCTACACTGCCCAGGCCTGGGCTGCCATTGGAGGATGGGGCTGATTAGTACTGTTGTTCATCACATCAGCTGTGGCACTATCCACAGTGGTGCAAGTTTGTGGGAAAGTGAGACCAACACCTGCTCTGGGATCACAAGCTCCTTCCTTGCTCTGAAGATGCTTCCCCACTCTGAGCAGGGACTCCTGCAGCATGGCCCTGAGGAAAATTCATTCTCTCTCTGTCCTCGCTCCTCTCCAAAGCATTGAGAACAAAGCTTGTTTTCTTCAGATAGTGTCCTCTCTCACAGACAATCCCAAAGGAAGCTCTCTGTTACTGGATTGTTGTCTTTACTTGTGTTTTGTGCATCCAGATGACCACTCACTCAAACCTTTCATTGTAACAGCCACAAGGAGGCCCCTCATGTGCTTATTTGGTAGATATCCCACAATCCTCTGGTAAATCCTCACTTTTAATCCCTTAGCCTCTCATACCTGTTCAGACCACCTGGATTCATTTCTCCACAAATGAAGTGGGAATGAGAATAAAGGCAACATTTTATTTCCTTCTGTTCCTTTCTCCACTCCTTCCTATTTGATTTTCTCTATTTCTATGCTCCCAATACTTCCCAGAACCAAGGAAGGTTTGAGGCTGGGGTTTGAGTGAAAGGTCCTGTGTCCTCTCAGAATCACCTCTGTGCTCAGGTCCCAAAAGGATGCTTCTAGAAGCACCCCATGGCTGCTTGGTTCTTGCAGAATCTGTGGGAGGTGGCCCCATTCCTCAGGGGTCCCCGAAGATTTCCGTGATGCTGCCACACTTTTTCAGTGATAATCCCAGTTAAAGTGCATCAAGCAGTACAAGTACACGTAACTATCAGGCCAAGAAGTTCAGAACTGTTAAAGGAAGGTGGGCCGAGGTGCCACAAGCCCTGGTGTGTGACCTCATGATCCAAAGGCTGTAAGTCCTCTCTGACTTTCAGCCCTGCAGATGTCAGCTCTTAGAAATGACATGGATGATCACCCTACTTGGAAGTTAAATCTTGGCTATAATTTTCTCCATTTAAGTCACTTGGTGACATTTTTCCAAGTACTGCTTTGTTTACAATCATGCTTTAATCATCCAAGCTGCAACAGTGACCCACGTGGACCCTCTCGAGTCATGTCACAGCACAGTGGGAAAGGGTCCATGCTAATGAAGACGCGGAGAAGATCCTGAGTCCCAGGCCCACTCTGTGTAAAGCTGGTCAGAGGGGTGAGCCTGCATGTAGGGTGTGTGTGTTTGTGTTTGTGTGTATGTGTGTGTGTGTGGGGGGGAGCAATGTCCCTTTGCCAGACACCAGTAGGAACCGGAGACTAATGGCTCTGCTGACCCTCCACCTTGGCATCTGAGATTGTTTGTGGCCCCTGACTGTAACAGCAAGGCCCATAGGTTGCATGTTATGTCGATGTGCATAGGACTGTGGGAGCCCCCATTGGCCCTTCTAGTGTTTCTCCTCAAAGGTGGACCACCTTTTCCTTTTGAGAAAGTAGTCACTATTTCATAAGAGGGGCTATTACAAGGAGAACCAGGACAAGCTGTTGGGTGATCAGGGTCTCTCTAATGAGACCTTGCTAGAGTAAGAAGCACACTGTTCCCTGGTATTTGGAGTCTCTGATGGTAGACATGGTCCCTGCATTCCTTAAGTAACACCATTGGACACCTGTTTATTTTTTATCCGATGTGGAAGAAGTGTCATTTTTTGATGGAAGGGATTAGAAGTGTTTTAGGTGTCACTATGGCCAATGTACCCAGCACTGTTCTCCCATAAGATTCAGTCAGAGACTCAGCACCACAGGGCATGACCTTTCATATGTCCCAGAACCTCCGTGTCAGGTGCCTCTCTCTTTATCATGTACTATTTCCAGATGTTTAATCTTTCTTCCTAATTGGCATTTTGAAAGGAAATTATTGTGTATCTTTGACCGGAAAGTATGGGTTTGGGAATAAATATTAGTGTGTTTTAATGTATTTGTTTAGCTCCATTGGTTATTAACTATTGTTGCAAGTAGTCCTTTTGCCTACTCAGGCAGTATTCATGCTTAGCATGTATATGTCACATGTTATCATGTGGGCACATGGGTAGAAGAGGGTGTTAAATGATAGTGGTTACTCCTGCAGCACTGGCTCTGGGCCCTGTGGTCCTGACAGAACAAGGCGCAATGAACGAGGACAAGGTGGAACTCCATGAAGGTCAGAGGTCTGCTTCCTGCAGGAAGGATGAGGATAACTGGAATGTGCCCAGGGCTTCCCAAACTTTTCCCAGGAGATGAGGATTCAGTCTACTTGGTCCACAGGTCCAGCTGATGGATTTCTGAACAGGTCAGGGATTAGTACCATTTCACTGTTATCTCACACCAAAGACATTACTGTGGGAACTGACTTAATGGAGCCCATACAGGTTTAGGCACTGACACTGAAGCCATGGTATCACATAGAATATTGTCACTGCCAAACATATCCAATTTACACCGCTCTACCCAATCACAGATGTCTGACCTCCCTTAGCCAAGGTGTCACCACCCTTTGCACTTCAGAATGTCTGTGCTGTGGTATGAACTACAATGCAAACTTTGTGCCCTAGCTTTGTGGGAGCATCTTGATCCATAGAACTTCCAGTCATTACCTGAGGACAGTGCCATGTCAATCTGGAAAGGACCACTCAGTTCTGACTTGTCTGTTCTCCAAATCCAACTCTATCCAGAAGAATACACCACGCCAACCATCTCTCTGTGCATGAGTCAGATTTTGCCTCCAGAAGTCACATGGCTCAGAGGTAATGATTCTCAGTGGATCATGTAGGGGGCATGGCGAAAAACATTGTGTGTCCCAACTGACATCCTGCCACACTCCTAGGAGAAGACCTGGGATAGGGCTCCTTGCCAAATCAACTCCCAGAATCTCAAACTCAGAATCCCACTTCCTGTTTTCCTCTCAGTGGCAATCAATCCTACTGAGCTTTCTCTTCATCATGGGTATTGTGACCTTCAACTCTGGGAAGTCACTCTGTCTTCCTTTGATCCCATTTTTTTTCATCCGTTTCTCCTCCTGCAATTGATTTTACTCAACTTCTAATGTCTCCTCAAGCAAGGCAAAGAACTACCTCAGGAGCACTAACCCTCTGCCAAAACTACTTAGAAACAAGCAAAATGGTCCTATGGGCTTGGTTTGGTCCACCTCATGTGGCAGGTGACAGCCCATGTGGAAGGAAGTGGGATACAAAGGTAACAGAGCTCAGATGCATGTAGGAGTTATCGAGGGACAGGTACTGAGCTGGATTGGACTTGAAAGAGTAAGAGAAGCAGACAGATAAGAGTCTGCCACCTCCCCCTCAGCTGCCTTTTCTGGTGCTCCAGTAGAATCACCTGAGGCCTCCAGAGTGCACTGCTGTCCTGATTTGGATAGAAAACTTGCTGTCGTTTACCCCTGACCTGTATGAAGTCCTCATTGGTGTTTACCAGGAGATTCCCTTGAGTCTGTGTCTGCCACAAAGGGGTATGCTCTATGTCTGATATGTCCCAACATTTCAACTTCCCAATATTTCTACTTCCTGAAGTGGCAATAAAGGGCCCTGAGCCTCAGACACTATGCAGGTTGGGACCAGGGGGACATGAGGACTCATTGCAACTGAGAGTGTCAAGGAAAAGGCTAAGAAAGAATGAAAGGGTCCAGATTTGCCCTTGGTTTTTGGATAACTTAGCGATTGGATGTTTTCCTAGACAACCTTAGTCACTGACCTCACCTTCCTCCTAATACCACATGAGGGAAGTCCTCAATTCCTCAGACAAGAACCACGTTGATGACCACAGGAGGTACGACAGGGGCATCCAGTGTTGGCTCTAGGGGGCAGGTCTCAGTGTGTCCTGAGTGAGAAGAAACATGTCAAACTATTCCCATTCTCACAGGCTGGCTGGCCAGATTGTGTTCTTGGTCTATTCAGGGTCCTGTGTCCTGTCTGCCTTCAGTGTCTGGAACACCTGGAAAGTAGGTCACCATCTGCTTGCTGGAAGCAGTGATGGCACTGGGTGTTACATTTATGTCTCTGGTACCATTTATGTATTTGACATGGACCCTACCCCCCTGATTTATGGGGTCAGCGTTGGGCCCTCAGGAATCCCTGAGCACTTCCCTGGCCCCAATTCTGACAACACGGCCATGTTGACCATGCCTGGGCTGCAGTCGGAGGATGAGGCTGACCACTACTGTTGCTCACATATAAGGAGTGATACTCTTTACACCGTGGTGCCAGCTCATGGGACAGTGGGAACTAAACTGGCCCTGTGCTCACCGCTCCCTTCCTGCTCTGAAGATGCTTCCACAGCTTTCATTCACAATGGGCTGGAGCAACATTGCAGGTGCCTCTCTCACCATGGCACGCAAACCAACTCTCTAGCTTATTCTTTTGGGACAGTGACAGTTTCCTCTTTCCCTGTGTGTCAGAGTCCCAGAATATGGAACTCTTTCCAACTCTTCAACTGCAGTCATGGGGAGAAGAGGGCGTGCATGCATAGGGCCATTTTACCGTTCTCAGGAGCATCTCCACTTTAAGTGCTTTCATCTCTACTGCAGAGCAGAGCGCCAGAGATGGATTTTCTTCTACTGTTGTCCTCCTCAGTTCTGTGTGCCCAGGCTCTCTTGGCAGGATGGCCCTCCTCAGTGGGCGGTCCCTCTCTGGGCCTGCTGCTGAAAGAAGAGCAACTGAGAAACGGTGACTGTGTTGCCAAGGGACTGAGGAGAGTTAGGTGCTCTCAGTCTTTTGGGATACCTTATTGTGACACCATATCTAAGGAAGCTGACCAGTAAAGGTCTGGAGTTGCAACTCTGTTTTATGGAGCATGTCCTGTCCCTTAGAGCAATGGACTCCAAATCTGGAGGCAGTTCTCACAATGCATGTCTCCCCATCACCTGGTCCAGAGGTCCTCAAACTATGGCCTGGGGGCCACATGTGTCCCACGGAAAACATTTATCCGACCCTCTGGATGTGTTTCGCTGCTGCTGTGTGCATAGGAATTTGTTCATGGTTGTTTTGTTTCTATTTTTTAAACTATAGTCCGGCCCTCCAATGGTCTGAGGGAGAGTGAACTGCCCCCCTTTTAAGAAGTTTGAGGACCCCTGATCCTAGCTTTTCCAAAATGGCTCCCTTTTCCGCACAAGGAAAGAGATACCGGGTGGGTGTGTCCTCCTTTTGTCAAGGCCCCTCAAGGTGTTTGTGATATTTCGATGAGCCAATCCAATTTCTACCTGGCACATATGTATTTCTGCTGTGCATATACAATGACAAGAACTGTTTGGACATCTCAGTCAGTAGGCGTAAGCACCAGAAAACCTGCACTGTGACCAACTCTTCCCATTTTTCCAGAATTTTCCCGGTTTTAGCACTAAAAGTGCCATATTGTAGCAAGGTCCTCATTCTCTGAAGATTAATATTATGGATATCTTGAGTGGGCTACCGAGTTCCCCGATTACACATTATTTCCAGATGTGTCTGTGAGGGTGTTCCTGGATGTGACCGGCATTTCATTGGCTGACTCAGTATAGAAGACACATTGCCCTTCCCGTGAGATTGAGCTCAAACAACCCACTTGAGAGTCTAAGCAGAACAAAAGGCCAGGGAAGAAGGAACTCACATCCACTTTGTCTCAAGGATTGAAGGGGGCATCTCATCTCACATTCTCCTGCCCTCAGACTTGAATTCACATCATCCTCACCCCTCGTTCTCAGGCCTTTGTACTGAAATTGAATGGCAACACCAGCTTTACTGTCTCTCTAGCTTATAGGGCAGCTCATGGGACTTTCCTAACTCTGTAATCAATAACCATGTGAGAGTCAATTCCTCACAACGGCTGGGCATATATCTAGGGTTGGGCAAACATAGATTTACAGTTGTTCATATGGAAAAGAATTCCATGATTAATAAATAATAATACAGGCATAAACTCTGTGTTTCCCATACTCACAGCTGTAAACCTGCCTGTGCCCCATCCGTGTGTTTCTGACTCAGGACAGACTGGGCCCAATGACAGACCTGAGGGAATCAAGCCTGCCTTGGGGTGTCCTTACTTTCCTATTGTAGGAGTTACAGTGCTGAAGGCAGAGGAATCCTAGGACATCCCCCCATTGCTGTGTGCGACAAAGGTAACAAGAACATCACAGGATGGCTGGGGTTAGCCCAATCCAATTCCTGCCCTTCTCAGGGACCACAGGCAGAGCTGGAGATTGGTAATTCTCCCTCAACCACTTCTTGATCCCGCTCTGATGGGAGAATCTTACTGGCACTTCCAGAAAAGGAATTATCCTGACACAATAAACTTTGACATAAACAGTAAACCTTCTTTGTGTCCCACTTAGGAATGGCTCATCACGCAGCTAATGAGACTCTAAACAGCAAAGGATAACAAGGAAAGTACCTTTCCCAACTACAGACCGTTGCTGACCCCTTGTGGCCTTAGATAGTGAATACCGAGCACCATGATCTGCTCCTACTCCTGTCCTTCCTCCCCAGCTCATGACCAGGGCCCAGGGCCCTCTGATCCACTTCCTGATCCTTTAACTTCCTCCAGAAAGGCTTATTTTGGGCAAAGATGTGTTGCCCATTGTAAAGCCTTTCTTCTTTGAAAGCACTGATACACCTTCGGACAGACACCAGTCCATTTTTGAGAGGTGTTGACAGCAAGCTCTCCTTAATGTTTTCCCCACCTTGGTAGGAACGCCTTGGGACTTAGAGGCGATGGAAGCCACCTTCGATGCCCAGAGGAGACCTCTGACAGAGCCTGGAACCCTCGACTCCCCACAGGTCTCTGGGTAACGAGAATCCCATGGAGCTTGGCCTAGAGGTTAGCTCATGTCAGCTATCCGAGGCCAGTGAACCATGATGATCAGGGTTGCTAACTTCTGGGTCCACTTCCATGGCTTCTGGTTTAGCAGTGATGGCAACTTGAAATCGTCACCTGTCTTCTGTGCTGACAAGGGTAGGTGTCAGAGAAAATTGCAATGTAAGTGACTATTCAAGTCAATGGTATTGAGAACCTATGGAACGGGAGCTAACATCAAGCCCTTGTCCTCCTGAAGTATACCCAGCCCCTGTCCACTGAAAACATATAAGATGTCCTTTTTCTTTCCCTTTTTTTTTCATGGCAGTTATTTTTAAAAAACATTTATTGTTGAAAGTATTACATATGTCTGTTTCCTTCCCCCCAGTGACACTTCCAGGCCACTCCAGCTCCCTTCCCCAGGCCCTGACCGCCCCCATTGTCTGCTCCTGTGGGTTGTGAATACATTCACACAAGGTCCTTGGTTGGTTATCTCGCAGCCATCACCCACTCACCCTCCCCTGCCTTCCCTGTGAGTTTCCACAGTCTGTCCATTCTTCCATATCTCTGCCTCCATCTTTAAATCAATTTAGTTTGTTCATGAGATTCCAAATAAGAGTGAGATCATGTGATACTTGTCTAGCTCTGGCTGGATTATTCCCTTAGCATAATGCTCTAGAGGTCCACGCATGCTTAGCAAATGAAAGAGTTCTTCCTTTTTTCTGCTGAGTAGTATTCCATTGTGTAAATGTACAGCAGTTTGTTTGTCTTATCCATTCACCTGCTGATAGGGCTCTTAGGTGCTTTCCAAATCTTAGCAATTGTAAATTGCGCTGCTATGAATATAGGGGAACATATATTCTTTCTGATGTGTGTTTTGGGTTTCCTAAAATATATTCCTAGAAGTGAGATGGCAGGGTCATATGGGAGTTCCGTTTTCAATTTTTTTATGGACATGCCATTTTGTTTTTCATTATGGCTGCACCAGTCTGCTTTCCCATCATCAGTGTGCTAGGGTTCCCTTTCCTCCACAACCTTGCCAGCACTTGTCATTTGTCGATGGTACCCATTCTGACAGGAGTGAGGTGATTCCTCATTGTCCTTTTAATTTGCTCAATGTCCTTTTGGTTTCTGGTACGTTGAAGGTGCTTGTTACATATTGACCTTTATACTCTGCCTTCACATGTAGGGTTTTGTAGTAGCTAATCATTAGATTTTCTCATAATTTCTGTTGAGTGCAAAGACCCATTTATTTGACTTATGAAGAATAATTTATGATCATTCCCTTATTGCTACTTTCTAAGCACAACAAAATGTAGTTTGTGTAGACATTATTCCTCAATTTCTTTTTTCAACAGATATTCACAGGCTTGCCTTCTGAGTGCTAATGGTTCTGAATAAGACAAACCCCCTATTTTATTGAGCAATGAGTTTTGTGGTAAAGAAAACAGATATTCAAGGAAAAGGAAGTAAGTACCATTATGCACAAGAATGTTGAGAAGGAAAATATGGGTAGTAATTGAGGTAGAATCAATGGGGGCACTAGAAAACGCTTTTATTCATAAAAAATCAAGGGAATCAAGGGGTATTAGCTTCATCTTGAATGTTGGGAATGTGGCAGAGGTGCATAGATCTCGAGGAAATATTTTAGACCCAGAATATGTGAATGGCTCTTATGGTTGTCACTTTGTATCAGAGCCCCTGTGTGGCAGAAATCTTATTGGGTTTTGTTTACAAAAGTAATACCAACTTTTCTTACTAAAGTTGTTTATGTGGATCAGTTACTATCCCATCAGTTAGGGTTACACAGCCAACTTGATTTTGGGACATCAGGGAATTAAAGCACTTACGATAATGAAAATAATACAGTTTAAAATGTTATATTCATGGACCCATTTATGTAAAAATAGCTGAGTGATGTAAAAATATTATAGATTATGTAAGGATTCTATTTCAAAATAGAAAAGATGAAATCATTTAAAACTGTAAGCAAAGACATGCAATTCAAACGGAGAAGTTTAACTTCTAGCATTTTAACCGGAGAAATAATAAAAATAATACAGACTATACGTAAAATAACCAATCACTCTGAACGAATGATTCAATACTTTATTTCCAAGCTAGTGCACACTTGTAGACCACCTGTGCGCACTTTAAAATAAATAAAACCTGACAATGCAAAAATGAAGAGAGGGCAATGCATGTAATCTCTCATCATATGGGAGACATGTAAAAATTTGCTTATTTCTAGAGGGCATTTGAGTAACTTTTAATAATCAACATATATAGCCCACACCTTTTCCTCCACCTTAGTGGTTTCCTGAGACCCCACCCCATCTAATTGGCAGCTCCAACCAAGTGTCTGTAGCAGGTTTTCCGTATGCATGGCCTGGCCTGACTCAGGCTTCAGACTTCTCTAACACCTATAAAACAAGCAGTAGCTGGCATCAGAAAAAAATGTTAAAAACAACCCAAGATCCAGCACTAGCAGCAATCTGCAGTGCTTCATGCTGTGTCTCTCCTGGGCATTTCCAAGCCCAATGCAAATAGCAGGCATCTCCAGACAGCCCCCTAGCTCCTGCAGGGTTTCCCTAGGCAGTGGCTGACTTTGCCCCTCCTGGGAGGCCCCAGGGACAGTGCACCTGCTGCACAGCTTCCAAACCTACCAGGTTACAGCTCTACACACCCACAAGCGACACACTCCAGGGGCAGACTCAGTGAGCACGAAAGCCCCATTGAAGCAAGCCCTGCTCTATAGGAGGGTCTCATGCACAGCACCTCTCCCACTGTGGTTCAGCTGGTCCTCACAGCAAATTGGCTTGCAGGTCAGTTCCACCCAGGGATGCCAATAGCAATCAAGGCTCACCTACAACAACACTGAACACACAGCCCACACAGGCACACCTGGAGGTGCCAGCTCAGGTATCTGGGCAGGCTGAGCCACTAGGCCCTATAGAACAGCAATGACACAAGGACACTCTACCTAGTCAGGAGACACAGAAAATCTACCTAGTACATAGAAAAAAACCAGGGAAGCACCCAAGATGCAGAGACAAAGGAATGAAATGCGAGCAAGCCAACTACTGCATACAGAGTTCAAGACAATGGTGATAAGTTTTCTCAATGATGCTAATGAGAGCTTCAAGGACGTATTGAAACAACAATCTTAGTGGGAACACCAAAGATATTAAAGAATCATACAGAAGCTGGAAAGATGTTGCTATCTTTGTGTTGTTGGTAGCAGGGGACTGTTATAGTATTGGGCAAGGAGATCACACGAGGCTGTGGAAGCAGCATCTCCTGCATTTCAGCCTGCCTGGAAAGAGGCAGGGCTACAGAAGAGGAGACACCAGGCCTTAGAAGGCCTTTGGATGTTGTTCCATTCTTTCAGGGTGTTTTTTGGGAGGAGGAGGGAAGAATGACAAACTTCTGATGAGAAGTCTTGTAATTTGGCCAGAAAATAGGGAACTTGTACACTACAGGACTGCAGGGGCCTGACATGAGCTCCTGACCCTGAGGCTCTCAACTCCCTTGGCTTGGGCATTCACTCACATAGACATGCCGTGGTCAGACAGAAGACAGCTGGCCTTTTCAAGATGGAGGCACTGCTCAACAGAAGCCATGGGGCCTGTCCTGAGAATGTGAATGTTTATATATGTGTGTCTGTGTGGGGGACGGGGGTGGGCAGGGGTTCCCTCAGACCAGCCTACATCCTATCCAATCCAGGACCACTGGCTCCTAATTGCTCACCTGCCTGCCTACCTGGTCACCCCTAACTGCCCCCCAAGCCCTGTCAGCCTGTTGGACACTCACTGCCTCTGCGTGCCAGATTAATCACTCCTAACTGCCCCTCCTGCTGTCTTGGTCACCACCCACTGCCCCTCCACTAACCTAATCTCCCTTCACTGCACCTGCTGGCATAATTGCCCCCAAATACCCCCTGCCAGCCTGGTTGCCCCAACTGCACCCCGCCTTTCCACACTGGTCACTTCTAACTGTCCTGCAGCTGGACTGGTCGCCTCTTACTGCCACATCCCCCGCTGACCTGGCCGCCCCCAACTGCTCCCCTGCTGGGCTGGTTGGCCCATACTGTCCCCCTTCTCTGCCTGGATGCCCCAACCCCCCCCCTCCCGCCAGCCTATTTTCCCACACAACTTGCTGTTCAGTTGTTTGGTTGTCCCTCACTAAGCCCCTGTTGGCCTGCTCTTCTCACGTAGCCTGCTGTCCAGGCGTTTGGTCATTGCTCACTAACCCCCGTGCCAGTCTGGTCTCCCCATGCAGCCTGCGTGTTCAGTCGTTTGGTTGTCCCTCGCTAACACCCTGCCAGTCTGGTCATAGGCAGCCATCTTGTGATGATGTGACAATTAATTTGCATATTGCCTCTTTACTATATAGGAGCGTGGCATTGTGATCTGAGAAGGTACTTGATATGACATCCATCTCGTTGAATTTGAAGAGAGCTTGCTTGTGTCTCAACTGGTCTATCTTTGAAAATGTCCTATGTACACTTAAGTAGAATGTATATTCTGTAGCTTTGGGGTGAAATGTTCTGAAGATGTCGATTAAGTCTGTCTGATCTAGTGAGTTGCTTAGGATTGTTGTTTCTTTCCTGATTTGTTTTTTTGCATAGAGGATTTATCCAGTGGTGTCAATGAGGTATTAAAGCCCCCTACTATGATTTTATTAATGTTGATCTCTCCCTTGATATATTCCAGTTTTTTGGGTTTTTTATGTATTTGGTGCTTCTGCAATGGATGAATACATGTTTACCAGAGTTACGCTCTCTTGTAATCTTGACGCCTTTAGTTATATGATGTGGCCTTCCTTTTCTCTTTTGATGGCCTCCACTTTAGGGTTTATTTTGTCAGGTCTAAGTTTTGTTTCCCCAGCTTTCTTTTCATTTCCCTGTTCCTAAAAACCATATTTCCATCTTTCCACTTTCAGTCTGCATGAGTCCCGTGTACTGAGGAGGGTTTCTTTAGACAGTATATATATGGGTCCTGTTTCCTTCTCATTTCAGCCACTCTATGTCTTTTGAATGGAGCATTTAGTCCATTTATGTTTAAGATAATTATTTTTTTATTTTTTTTATTGCTTAAAGTATTACAAAGGGTATTACATATGTATCCATTTTATCCCCCCGCCCTAGACAGTCCCCTAGCCTCCCCTATCACCCAGTGTCTTATGTCCATTGGTTATGCTTATATGCATGCATACAAGTCCTTTAGTTGATCTCTTACCCCCCTACCTCCTGACCCCCAACCCTCCCCGGCCTTCCCACTGCAGTTTGACAATCTGTTTGAGGCAGCTCTGCCTCTGTATCTATTATTGTTCAAAAGTTTATAATGCTCTCTATTGTCCATGAATGAGTGAGATCATGTGGTATTTTTCCGTTATTGACTGGCTTATTTCACTTAGCATAATGCTCTCCAGTTCCATCCATGACGTTGCAAATGGTAAGAGTTCCTTCCTTTTTACAGCAGCATAGTATTCCATCGTGTAGATGTACCACAGTTTTCTAATCCAATCATCTACTGATGGGCACTTTGGCTGTTTCCAGATCTTAGCTATGGTGAATTGTGCTGCTATGAACATAGGGGTGCATATATCCTTTCTGATTGGTGTTTCTGGTTTCTTGGGATATATTCCTAGAAGTGGGATCACAGGGTCAAATGGGAGTTCCATTTTCAGTTTTTTAAGGAAACTCCATAGTGTCTTCCATAGTGGCTGCACCAGTCTGCATTCCCACCAGCAGTGCACAAGTGTTCCTTTTTCTCCACATCCTCTCCAGCACTTGTAGTTTGTTGATTTGTTGATGATAGCCAGTCTGACAGGTGTGAGATGGTAACTCATTGCTGTTTTGATTTGCATCTCTTGGATGATTAGTGACTTTGAGCATGTTTTCATATGTCTCTTGGCTTTCTGGATGTCCTCTTTTGAAAGGTGTCTATTTAGGTCCTTTGCCCATTTTTTGATTGGATTGTTTATCTTTCTTTTGTTAAGTTGTATGATTTCCCTATAAATTTTGGAGATTAGGCCCTTATCAGATATGTCATTGGCAAATATGTTTTCCCACACAGTGGGTTTTCTCGTTGTTTTGTTGATGGTTTCTTTTGCTGTGCAGAAGCTTTTTATTTTGATGTAGTCCCATTTGTTCATTTTTTCTTTAGTTTCAAATGCCCTAGGAGCTGTATCAGTGAAGAAATTGCTTCGGCATATGTCTGAGATTTTCTTGCCTTTGGATTCTTCGAGAATTTTTATGGTTTCCCGTCGTGCATTTAAGTCCTTTATCCATTTTGAGTTTATTTTTTGTGTATGGTGTAAGTTGGTGGTCTAGTTTCATTTTCTTGCATATATCTGTCCAATTTTCCCAGCACCATTTATTGAAGAGACTATCTTGGCTCCATTGTATGCTCTTGCCTCCTTTGTCAAATATTAATTGAGCATATTGGTTCGGGCCGATTTCTGGGGTCTCTATTCTATTCCATTGATCTATATGCCTATTCTTGTGCCAGTACCAGGCAGTTTTGAGAACAGTGGCTTTGTAATACAACTTGATATCTGGTATTGAGATCCCACCTATTTTGTTCTTTTTCAGGATTGCTGCAGCTATTCGGGGTCTTTTTTTATTCCAAATGAATTTTTGGAGATTTCGTTCTAGATCTCTGAAGAATGCTGTTGGTATTTTAATGGGAAGTGCTTTGAATGTATAGATTGCTTTGGGTAGTATGGACATTTTAATGATGTTGATTCTACCAATCCATGAACACTGTATGTTCTTCCATCTGTTTATGTCTTCCTCTATATCTTTTTTCAACGTCCTGTAGTTTTCTGAGTAGAGGTCTTTTACCTCTTTACTTAAGTTTATTCCTAGGTAGCTTAATTTTTTTGGTGCAATGGTAAACGGGATTGTTTTTATAATCTCTCTTTCTGAAAGTTCACTATTGGTGTATAGAAATGCCTCAGATTTCTTGGGGTTAATTTTGTATCCTGCTACATTGCCAAATTCATGTATTAAGTCTAGTAGCTTTTTGATGGAATCTCTAGGGTTTTGTATGTATAATATCATGTCGTCTGCAAATAAGGACAGTTTTACTTCCTCTTTTCCAATTTGGATGCCTTTTATTTCTTCTTCTTGCCGAATTGCAATGGCTAACACTTCCAGTACTATGTTGAACAGGAGTGGTGAGAGGGGGCATCCCTGTCTTGTTCCTGTTCTTAGGGGAAATGGTGTTAGTTTTTGTCCATTGAGTATGATGTTGGCTGTGGGCCTGTCATATATGGCTTTTATTATGTTGAGGTATGATCCTTCTACTCCCACCTTGCTGAGAGTTTTTATCAAAAATGGGTGTTGAATTTTGTCAAATGCTTTTTCTGCATCAATTGATATGACCATGTGGTTTTTTTCTTTCAATTTGTTTATGTGATGTATCACGTTTATTGATTTGTGGATATTGTACCATCCTTGCATCCCTGGGATATATCCTACTTGGTCATGGTGTATGATCTTTCTGATGTACTGCTGGATCCGATTTGCTAAGATTTTGTTGAGGATTTTGGCATCTATGTTCATGAGGGATATTGGCCTGTAATTCTCTTTCATTGTGTTGTCTTTACCTGGTTTTGGTATTAGGGTGATGCTGGCTTCATAGAATGAGCTTGGAAGTGTTCCTTCCTCTTGGCTTCTTTGTAGTAGTCTGAGGAGGATAGGTTTTAGTTCTTCCTTGAATGTTTGGTAAAACTCCCCTGTGAAGCCGTCTGGTCCTGGGCTTTTGTTTGCTGGAAGCTTTTTGATGACTGCTTCAATTTCTTCCATAGTTATTGGCCTGTTGAGATTTTTAGATTTTTCCTGATTGAGTTTTGGAATGTTGTATTTTTCTAGGAATTTGTCCATTTCCTCCATGTTGTCTAGTTTGTTGGAGTAGAGCTGTCCATGGTATTTTTTAACAATCATTTGTATTTCTGTGGGGTCTGTTGTTATTTCGCCTCTATCGTTTCTGATTTTATTTATTTGGGTCCTCTCTCTCTGCTTCTTGGTGAGTCTGGCTAGAGGTTTGTCAATCTTGTTTATCCTTTCAAAGAACCAGCTCTTGGTTTCATTGATTTTCTGTATTGTTTTTTTGGTCTCTATGTCATTTATTTCTGCTCTAATCTTTATTATCTCCTTCCTTCTGCTCACTCTGGGGTTTTCTTGGTGCTCTCTTTCTAATTCTTTGAGTTGTAGAGTTAGATGATTTACTACCATTTTTTCTTGTTTTTTGAGATAGGCCTGTAGAGCTATAAACTTCCCTCTCAGGACTGCTTTCATTGTGTCCCATAGGTTTTGGATTGTTGTGTTTTCATTGTCATTAGTTTCCAGGATGTTTTTAATTTCTTCTTTGATCTCATTGGTAACCCAATCAATATTTAATAGCATGCTATTCAGCTTCCAGGTGTTTGAGTATTTTGGGTTGTTTTTATTATAGTTTATTTCTAGTATTATGCCATCGTGGTCTGCAAAGATGCTTTTTATGATTTCAATCTTCTTGAATTTGGGGATACTTTGCTTGTGACCCAATATGTGGTCTATTTTTGAAGATGTACCATGAGCACCTGAGAAGAACGTATATTCCCTGGCTTTGGGGTGAAGTGTTCTGAAGATGTCTATTAAGTCCATCTGATCTAGTGAGTCATTTAGGATTGCTGTATCTTTGCTGATTGTTTGTCTATAGGACTTATCCAGTGCTGTCAATGGTGTATTCAAGTCCCCTACTATGATTGTATTGTTGTCGATCTCTCCTTTGATATCTTCCAGGAGTTTTTTTTATGAATTTGGGTGCTCCTACAGTGGGTGCATATATGTTTACCAGGGTTATATCTTCTTGTTGTATTGATCCCTTTAGTATTATGAAGTGGCCTTCCTTATCTCTTGTTAAGGCCTTCACTTTGAGGTCTATTTTGTCCGATATAAGTATTGCTAGCCCAGCTTTCTTTTCCTTTCCATTTGCCTGAAAGATATTTTTCCATCCTTTCACTTTCAGTCTGTGTGAGTCCATTCTAATGAGGTGGGCTTCTTGTAGACAGCAGATGTATGGGTCATGTTTTTTTATCCATTCAGCCACTCGATGTCTTTTGGTTGGAGCATTTAGTCCATTTACGTTTAAAGTTATTATTGAAAGGTACTTGTTTGTAGCCATTTCTTTTTGTGTGTGTGTGTGGCTGTTTTCTTTCTGAGCTTTTTATTTCTTCTTTTTATACCAGTCCCTTTAGCATTCCTTGCATTGCTGGCTTGGTGGTGACAAACTCCCTTAGCCTTTTTTTGTCTGTGAAGCTTCTTATTTCCCCTTCAAGTTTGAACGATAGCCTTGCTGGATAGAGTATTCTTGGATTCATTCCTTTGCTTTGCATCACTTTGTAAATTTCAGTCCATTCTTTTCTGGCCTGATGTGTTTCTGTTGAGAAGTCATTTGACAGTCTAATGGGAGATCCCTTGTATGTAACTTTCCGTCTCTCTCTTGCAGCCTGTAAGATTCTCTCTTTGTCCTGAACATTTGCCATGGTGATTATGATGTGTCTTGGTGTGGGTCTTTTCGGGTTCACCTTGTTTGGGACTCTCTGGGCTTGTGTGACTTTTTTCTTCCCCACCTCTGGAAAGTTTTCTGATATTATTTCTTCGAGTAGGTTTTCTAATCCTTGTTCATCCTTCTGTTGTTCTGGTACTCCTATTATTCGTATGTTGTTTCGTTTCATGTTGTCCCAAAGCTCCCTTAGGCTCTCCTCCTGTCTTTTAATTTTTTTCTCCAATTGCAGTACATTTTGGGTGTGTTTTGCTTCCTTGTCTTCTAATTCACTAATTCGGTCCTCCGCTTCTCCTAGTCTACTGTTGATACTTTCAATGGAGTTTTTCATTGCAGCTATATCACTCTTCATTTCTTCTTGGGTCTTACTTAGGTTGTTGATTTTTTCATCTGTTTCTTCTAGCTTCTTCCATATGTTATCGATTTTTTCATCTGTTTCTTCTAGCTTCTTCCATATGTTATTGATTTTTTCATCTGTTTCTTCTTGCTTCTTGCAGAGGTTGTCGATTTTTTCCTCCATCCGGTTTATGCACTCTAGGACCCTTATTCTGAATTCTTTATCTGTCATGTTGCATGCCTCTGTATTACTTAGCTGCTTTTCTGGAGAGTCCTCCTTCTCTTTCCTTTGGGGGTTTCTTTGTCTACCCATGTTTGATCTCACTGACATATCTAGACGTTGAGTCGTTCAGTGGTTGCTCCCTGGGTGGCAGTGACTCCTTGGTCTGTGGTTGCTCTTCAGGCAGTTGCGGTAGCTGCTGCTCTTCAGTTGGCAGCAGCTCCTCTGGTGGGTGCTGTTCACAGCTGTGGTGGCTCTTCTGGCTGGTGGGGCGAGGTTTCATGTACAGCTGCTGTTCCTCAGCCGAGGATGTGGTGCTCAGGAGGTTGCTGTTGCTTGGATCTGTTGAATTGATTTAAAGGCACAAAATACAACACAACAAGGCACCACGTACCTGGCACTATACACAAATATATTCACGATATTAATAACTCCAAATAAAGGTTACCAGCTGAATTAAGAGAATTAGGGGATAAGGAAGAAGGAAGAGAAAAAGATAAAAGAAAAAAAAGAAAAGAAAAGAAAATTAGGGACCAAAAAAGGAGTGCAAAAATGAAATCGGGAAAAAGGAGGGGGGAAAATAAAAGCGAGAAAAGAAAAGAAAAAAAAAAGAGCGAAAAGAGAGAATGAAGTGGAAGAGGGGAAGAGACTTTTTATATGAGGAGAATACTCCTAAAGAACAGCCATTAATCCCAACAAATTCCAGCAACAGCTCCCTGGATATGAATGCAAACTAGAAACAACCAATAATATAACAATGAAAATAGGATGGAGAACACTAATCCCAAAATAAAATAAAGAGAAAATAAAATGGCACTTTAAAAAATGGTAAAATGGTAGCAGTAATAATACTGGTTAAAAAATAAGAAGGTAGTAATTAAAAGGGTAAAATCAGGTGATGGAAAAAGAAAAAGAAAAAAAAAGAACAGAAAAAAAAATAAAAAAAAATGTTTTCTTAGTTAAAAAGTGAAAAAAAAAATGCAGTAGTGAAGGTCCTTCGGTTCTTCTATTCTTCAGTGTGGCTCGCCTTAGACCTTCCAGGTATTCAGGAGAGTGTTGAGTTTCCCTACAATATACTGTTCCTCTGTGTTGTGAACCACAGTCCTTATTTTAAAGCAGGTCGCATTTATTTCCCAGACTGCCTTATTTTGTGTTTAGCAAAGAGTCAGTTTGTGGGTCAGCCTCTGGGTGGCAGTGTTCTGGGGTTGGCCTCTGGGGCTATAGGGCCTCTCTTTCCAGTGGAAGTTCACTGCCCAGAGCTGACTGCGTAATAGTTAGTTACCGGCGCTATGTTGTTGCTGGGATTGAAAATCCCTCTATAGGCCAGACCCTGTTGACTCCCAGGGACTGATAAGGTTATTTTAATCCTTGATCTTGTACTGGGTGGAATCTGGGTGTGGCTGTGTTCCTTGCCTGGGGGCCGGGGCGAGGAGCCTCACTCTCTGGAGAGAGTGGCTGCCCCAGTCTTGGGCTCAGGGGTGTCTCAGCACTCAATTCGCTGCCACCTCTCCTGGCTCCCCCTCTCTCCCCAGTCTCTCCCCAGATTCCACTCCTCCGCACACTCTCCCTCTCTTCAGCACAGGTGAGTGTCTGTATCCGAAATGTCCCATGAACAGGATTCAGTGAGAACAGATAAACAAACGCCGGCCGCGGAAACGGGGAAGGCTTGGTTTCTGTAAGCTTCTTCTCTTACCGGGACTGTATGGTCAGGTCAGCTCTTCAGGCTGCCCCCTTTAGGCTCAGTCCTCCGCGGTCACAGAACCCAGCTCTCAATTTCCCTGGCGGCGCCAGGAATCCCGCGGTTCTCCTTTCCCCAGTCAGGGGCTGTGCCTGTCCCAGGGGACGCGGCTGTCTGCCATGCGGTCTCCCTCCGACTCTCTGGGCTCAGAGGTCTGGCAAACTTTCCTGCCCAAATCCCTGGTTTTTTTACCTTTCCAGGGGAGTTCTGCCCTTCCCGGCTGCAAACCCTCTCACCAGCTGAGCAATTTCGCCAATTCGGTGTGGGTGTTACTAGTTTCAGCTGTTCATTCCATTTGCTCCGGCACACGACCTGGGACGCATCTGCCTATATCGCCGCCATCTTGGTTCTCCCAAGATAATTATTGATAGGTACTTGTTTTAGCCATTTTTGTTCTTTCTCCTTATGGTCTTTCCTACCCTTCTATTTCTTCTTTTTTATGACAGACCCTTTAGCATTTCTTCTTAGTCATAAACTCCCTTAGCCTTTTTCTTTGTTTGTTTGCTTTGTCTGTGAAGCTCCTGAAATCCCCTTCAAATTTAAATGATAGCCTGGCTGGATAGAGTAATCTTGGATTCAGTTCCTTCCTTTGCACCAATTTTTATACTTCCTCCCATTCACTCATAGCCTGATGTGTTTCTGTTGAGAAATCATTTGATAATCTAATGGGAGGTACTTTGCAGGTAACTCTCTGACTGTGTCTTGCAGCCTTAAGATTCTTTTTGTGCTGTTACCATTGTAACAAAAATGTGTACTCATCTTGTTTGAGACTCTCTGTGCTTATGTGAGTTTTTGCTTCCCCATTTCAGGGAAGTTTTCTGTCATTGATTCTTCTAATAGGATTCCTAATCCTTGTTCTGCTTCTTGTTCTTCTGACACACCTATTATACAGAAATTAATTTCATTCATGGTGTAGCAATGCTCCCTTAGGCTCTCCTCCCGGTTTCTAACTTTTCTCCAATTGATGTTCAGATTGTATTGTTCCCTGTTTGTCTCTGCCCTGTCTTCTAAAGCAGCAATTTGGGAGACAGAGAAGCTCCTTGGGGGCAGCACGCTTCCTCTCAGTTCCACTAGGGAGTCTTCAACTGCAGGGCCCCTGAGGATTCAAAGTGCACCCCAGGGCCTTTGTGCTAGGAAGACAGGGCGAGAAGGATGGCCCAGGAGGCTTTTAGCTTCACCTCGATGCAGGAAAGTGGTGATACCCAGGACATAAGGGCACAGGATGTTCAGAGGACAGCTTTGGGGCTGGAGCGGGAGGACTTCATGCAGGTTGGGGAGGCTGAGGTTGGACACAGGCCAGCAGGCTTGGCTTTATCTTGAGTGCAGGAAGGGGAGGACTGGGTGGTTGCAGAGCAGTGTATGCAGGGAGAGGAGAGGGAGGTGCAGCAGGGAACCCAGAGTGAGGAGCAAGGGGAAGACAAGGAGGGCCTGAGGGAGGAGTTGCAGGCACAGGCTCAGTTTGTCCTGTGGACAGAGGGCCTTCTGCAGGACAGAGGCCATGGCAGGCCATGTGGGCAGGGGAGGAGGTTTTCCTAGGTCTGCAGGTGGGGAGGCAGGAGGAGGTGGTGAGTGAAGAGCTGAGGCTGGAGGCACAGGCTCCAGGTGACCCGCAAGGGAGTGACCACCAGGAGGAGGGGTGGATGGAGGAGCAGTTAATTGCAGGGGAACAGTTTGTCCTGCAGGGGGAGGGGAGGGCCACATGAAGGCAGTGGAACAGGTGGAGACACAGTCCTAGGCCAAGGCAATTCCAGAAGAAGATCAGCAAGTGCAGCAGGAGCAGGCCCAGTCAGGGCCTGGTGCCAAGTTCACCTGGTCCCCTCTGGAGGTGCTCCAGGCCGTCCAAATAGAGATGGAGCCCATGACCGAGCAAGCCAGCAGGGCCTTGTCTCGGCTCAGGTGCAGGACTCGGCAGAGGCTCAAGCCCTATTTCAAATGGAGAAGCCTCAAGTTCCGGCGCATCCCTGGGTTCTGGCTCACAGCTGTATCCTTGAGGGTAGAGGAGCAGGATCACAAGGAGCATGGGACAGTGCAGGAGAACGGTGTAAGCCGGGATGATTCCCATAGAAAATAACATTGAGGACAAGCTCGGGGCAGTGCGATCAGTCTAGCCCAGGATCCTGGAGACACCCTCTGTCTTATACAGGCACCATAGAAGCGGTACCTGGGAGTCCAAAGGAAGAGCTCCAAGGCAGAGGCACGCATACACCAGGGGCTGAAGCCCGCAGACAGGGCTGTGTTGCACGGGCTCTTCTGGGACTAACTAATGCTGCCCTACAGGCCATCTGTATGTCCAATTCCTTAGTCAGAAGCAGGAATGTGTGATGTGTAACCTGTCAAGCCCTCAGCACAAAACAATCTGGTGGGCATCAGGGTCTGTCAGGAAACAGATTGGTGCTGTGGCCCTTGCTGCCTTTTATGGAGAAGGAGTGGCCTTAAGTGAAGGAGAGTCCAGGCCAGGCTGCTCTTTCTAGTTGGTCCATGCCCAGCTCCCAGGGTGCAGGCTCTTTAACCCACAGCAGTTTGTCAACCACCAGAGTTGTTGGCCATGTCCAGCATCAAAGATGACAACATGCACGGGCACATGATTGATTTGAAGGTCAGACCTCCTCTTCCAAGGAGTGGTGGAAGGCAGGTGGGGAAATGGCCTGTCCCTGAAAACAGCTACAGGCAGGAGCCCTGGGCTGCGACTTCAATCCATGGATCCACTTGCCTTCTTCAGGTGAGGGAAGTCAGGCATCCCTGGGGTTGCTGCACCATTAGCCTGTGCTACCGCAGCAACCCCTGCTTCTGCAACCATGTGATTGTGAAGGAGTATCTCATCACCCTCACAGGTAAGAGGAAGCTCCCTGCAAGGGCTGCAGCTGGTGGTGGGCAGGGTTGGAAGGCCATTTGCACAGCTTCACATACCCATCTCCTGCAGGATACAGGGTGTCCCGTGCCACTCCCATTCAGTGGTCCCAGCATTGTGAATGAGAAGCCTCCAGCCACAGGCTCCAGGACAGCAGCGCCAGCTTCTTCTACTGGTTCTCTGACCACAGTGTGGCAGGATCAGGCAGGATTGCTGAGGTGGGATGTCACTGGCCATGCCAGCATACAGCTTCTTGTGTCTGCCTGCTGCTTGGGTTTCTATTTGGGTCCGAGTACTCCCCTGACCCAGGTCTGTTTGCCCTACCAGATCATCAGCAAGGACCTGTGATTCAATCCCCTGAAGTACTATGAGAGGCTGATGGGCCCAGTGAGCAGACAGGACGGGTGAGGAGGGACTGCCTGGGCTCTCCCTTGGTGTGCTGCCAGGTTCCTGGGCCATTACTTCTCTCTCACGGGGACACCTGGATGCTGGGAGGGATACAGCCTGTAACACCAGGTCCCTAGTGTATGTGCCTGAGGCAGGAACTACCAGTCCAACAAGGGCAGTGCAATTCCAGCTCAGGCAGGGGGGCTTAGGCAGGAGGAGGGAGTGTGCATGCCCACTGTCACTCAGAGTCAAAGCAGATTCCTTGAGCCACTCCTCTGAACTCTCCCTCTAGGCTGCTCACAGCACCTTCAGGCCTTGACACCTGCCCCTCAACAGGGGCTGGCATGACACGTTCTTCCTATACTCCTTTCCACAGGTGTCTGCGAATCTTCCTCATGCTGAGGCCTAGGATGCTGTGCTGCCGCACCGCATTGCTCTATGACTGCTCACCACCATCTCCTATTTCCCTAAGGTCTCCTGTTCCTCCTGGGGCCAGTGGGAGAGGCCTGCTCCTTATCAGTATCTTAGGGTGCAAAGTGTGGGCCACAGAGCTGGAGCAATCCTTGTTTTGCAGCCTTGTCAGAGGTTCTTCAATCCTTGTATCCATTTATGGTTCCAAGGAGAATACCTCATTTGTTTACCCTCCCTAACTGGATAACAGGGCAGCATGCCATGACGAAATAACACACTGCTTCATTTTGTATGCAGTTCACCTCAAAGACTTTATGCACTTATGGTCATAGACACCCTGGGAAATTTAGGGCCATGAATATAACTCACCATCCAATGAGATTGCTTTTATGTGTTTGTAGTAAAATCTGACAAGAAATCCCATGTTACAGAACACTTTCTTCTGAAAATTTTTTGTAATGTTAGTGTTTAAGGTTTTACAAATAGTAATACATATGTCTCTTTCTTTTTTTCTACTGACCTCCCCCGGCCTCCCCTATCCCTAGTTACTTGTTCTCGTCACCCACTCCCAGTGTCTTGCCTCTGTTGGCCTCTTGGTTGTGCTTATATTCTGAATATTTTAACAATAAAATATGTAAAATTTAAACATTTAAGTATATTGTAATTTAAATCAGCACTTATGAAACAACCTTGAATTATTCAAACCTTGCCTCCAATCCTGAAACTTCATAATGGTACCTACAATTCTTGATGCTTCCCCCAACCTACCATTTGCTTTTAGTCATTCTTAAATAACAGAAGCCAAATTCTTTACAATACAATGTTGTCTGTACCTTATCATTTTTAATTCCAGTGTCTAATTCTTCTGTCACAGGAGCTTCCCCCCTGAATCCCCGAGTGCGCAGTCAGGTGAGCTACTGTACTGCATGATTCACTCTCTCTTGCGTACATGGTGTATCCCTTGATCGCCGCCAGCACCACACTCAGGACCTCTTACAGGGGTGTCACATCGGCTATTGCAGTAATTGCTGTGCCCCCATCATACCCATCTCCTGTGTGGCTGTAATAATCATCACAGGGACTGAAGTACCATAAGTCAGAGGGGCCCTTCGTGCTGGTGGTGCTCCAAGTGAATCTCTTGTAAAGTCAGTGACCAAATAACAATACTTGAACCTCTTTACGAATAATTTTATGTCAGTATGACAGGACACTAATAAAGTCTTAACTATTTTGAAAACCTATGCTTTTATCTTCCTAAGCTAGAAAGGTGTCAATGAGGCTGAGGTAGACAATGGAGCTTACGTTCATTTAAAATACAGCTGAAGAATAATGTTTTAACTTAAGTAATTTATTATGAATGAATATGAATGCACATTCTCATGAAATGGGCTGTAATTCTGACCTTCATGTTATTTCTATGGTTCATGCTGTCCAATGATCCTTCTGATTAAAAATGTTAAATTACCCCCTTGGCTGCTGTGCCTAAGTTGGTGGAGCACCAGCCTTGGCACTTGAGGATCCCGGATTTCATTCCAGGTCAAGGGCATGTTCCTGGCTTGTAGTTAAACAATGGATGTTTCCTTCTCTCCCTCTCCTTCTCCCTCTCCCTGTCCCTCTCCCTTTACCTCTCCCTCACACCTTCCCTTCCATGCTTTTTGTTGAAAAAGGTCAACAATGGAAAAGATCCTCTAATGTGGATTAGTAACAAAACACAAATGCCACTTAAATATAATAAAACCAACATTGAAAAAATTCTCCAGGCGCCTAAAAGTGACTGAAAATCCCAATGCACCAATGTCTAAGGGGAAAAGAGATTGAGAGGCTGCAGGGCCACAACACAGGTGTAGAGTTGGTAGGGGCCTTGAAAGAGGCTGGTGACCCAACTTCCTGCCTGAGGAGGTCCTTATGGTACAGAGCCCCAGTTTTAGTTTTCAGAGTGGTGGTGTTGACTTTAATAAAGGGAGATCTGCTCACTGCTTCTGCAATAACACAGAGGCCCCCAGCTTTCCCCTACCTGTCTCCTGTTCCTCTGCTCCTTGCTCATCCCTCCCTCAGGCATGATGTTCATCTTTCATATTCACCTTGCCAGGCCCTTCCCTGCCTCAGACTGAGGGTCAAAATATGTAGCAACAGGAACTGACATCGACCATCTAGCGACACCACCCTGCCTAGAGCTTCAGAGCAACAGCCCCCCTCTGACTGGGAAAACACCATGCCCTGGGATGTCTTGGAG
The DNA here is from genome assembly GCF_963259705.1 of Myotis daubentonii. Classification (NCBI taxonomy): domain Eukaryota; kingdom Metazoa; phylum Chordata; class Mammalia; order Chiroptera; family Vespertilionidae; genus Myotis; species Myotis daubentonii. The sequence continues at coordinate 10,852,448 of NC_081862.1, read as the reverse complement.
GCTTGGGCCCAGTGGCCTCCTCTCACCACCACATGCAGGTGGATGTGATATTCCTCCTTTGGGCCCTCTGCTTGTGCTTAAGCTCCAAAGTTATTGGGAAGTGGATGTCCTCTGTTCCAGACAGGGATTCTGCCAGGATATGGCGGTTGGTAGGGGATCCTCTGCTAAAAGGCACACCCTCATCTTGTCCATGAGTGCTGTTTCTGTGTGAGGTGGGACGTCTGGGGGTACAAGATGTATCAAAAGAGATTTTATTCCCGACACCTGGGTGCTGGTGGGTTGAGACAGAGAAAGTCATCAGTCATGAGAGCAGAGAGAGAGTTTTTCTGTATGTTTTCTGGCTGCAAGCTGCTCTGCTGACATGAGGGTCTGGTCTGTCCTTGGTTCCTCCCATGCCAGGTGTCTTCTGATTATCTGGGCTATGCTGTGCTCAAGGCTGCAAGCTTGCTACAAGAATCTGCTAAGCAAAATAAGGTTTTCTCTGCCCTGTTTTATTCTCTTTAACCCTTTCTACAGCCCCTGGGAGGGGAGAAGTAGACGGCATAAAATGGAGTACTGGGATGCCTGTGTGAAAAGGAAAACTCACAGCACCCACAAAGTGGCTCAGGATGACTATCCGTAACAACTGACCAGGGAGAGGTAGACAAGGCATGACAGAGGATGGCAGGTGGGTGATGCCTGGTGGTTGGCACCCAGGACAGATAATGGTTGAAGAGATGATGCATGCAGACAGAGAATGGATGGGTGCTAGGAGATGATATACACACAGACATAAGTGTAGTCTTTTAATAAAATTCTAGCACTGTGGTTCAAGTAATAGTATTTCCAGGGTTCCGTCTTCTTGTTTTTAAAGTTTGATAATGCCATATGAGCCATGATTATTTAGCCATCACTATACTTTTTTTTTTTTTTTTTTTTTTTTTTTTTTTTTTTTTTTTTTTTTTTTACAAAAGTGCTGGACTGTGGGGTTGGAAGGATGTTGAAATGTCCGTTTTGTGTAGCAAAATAGTACATTAAGCTTAGTTACTTTAGGATATGAATACAAATGGAATCGGGCTTTAAGCCTTCAAACCACCTTGTAATTTAGATCAGCCTGCCCTCCCCACACATATATTGTCAGCAGAAATCAGGTCACTGTTGGTAAGAAGCTAATACAATTGATGCAAACATTTCCATAGCATTACAAAAGGTCTTGAAAATATGGTATGCGTAGTCCCTTTACCCTCAAGTTGGTATACCTTTTGAAAAAAGTATTTGTATTGATTTCATAGAGCAAGGGAGAGGGAGAGAGAAACAAAATCATGAATGATGAGAGAGAATCACTGAATGGCTGCCATCTCCTTGTCCCCCACTGGGTATTGAGCAAGGGGCTTGGGCTTATTCTTTGACCAGGAATAGGACAGTGACCTCCAGGCTCACAATTGGATGGTCAACCATCACAGAGTCACAGCAGGTGGGCTAGGTGTTTAGTTTTTCAAGACAGGAACTGATGTGAGTTAGGACATTGGGTTTGCCATAACTAATTAACCTTCCCGCCCCTAAGTAACTTTTCTCTGGTTCATTATTTTTGAATCGGGCAACCAGACTGATTTTTGTAAAATATATATATCCTGATTTATTTTAAAGTAGTGGATAAGAGTTCGTTTCAATGAGTCTTTAAAGTACTAGTGAGGGAAATAGTCTTATTTCTCTTTAATCTTCAAGTCTGGCCAATGTAAGTGTGTCCCATATCCCTCAAAGTTGCCGGTGCTCCTTGCACAAGTATTTCTTAATATTACCCTGAAAGTCACACCATTTGGGCATCGTTTGGGGTACATATTTTCTTTGGTTCTGTTATATTTTCAGATATTTCCAACATATCATACCATTATTTTAAGCTACGTTCTTTTGGATTTATTAAGAATCACTCTTCCCTGGGACAAGGTAATATATGCAGATTTCTATGTCAATAACCACGCTTGTGCTTTGGCTACACTTTTGATCTTATATTTAAGTTAATTTGTGTGTATACTGGTTATGCCATATATTAAGTTGTTGATCTTCAATGACTTTTAGTACATAACTCACTTATGTCCCTGTCCTTTATTTGGAGAGCCTGTTTTATGATACATTGAAGGGGGTCAGTACATATAGACCCTTTTACTTTACCTGTATCTTTTAGGGTTTTTCAATAGCCAAGAGTTGGATTTGTCTCATGATTTTTCTTGAGTTCAGAAGTCCATTTATTTGATTTATGAAGAATGGTTGATATTGTTTCCCTAGTTTCTAAGCAGAAGAAATGTAGTTTGGGTAGGTATTATACCTAAGTGTCTTCTTTCAAGTGATATTTTGTAGCCTACCCAATCATTCTGAATAAGACAGAATCCCTACTTATTGGGCACTTCTTTTCTATGGTAAAAATAACAAACATGCAAGGAAATGTAAATAAGTACAATCATGCACAAAAAAGATAAGAGGAAAAATATAGGGGGTAATTATTTTTAGAAGTTGTATTGGTAGGAGATAGTTTTTCTATTCATAAAGTTAAGGGGATCAAGGGATGTTTGTTGAATCTCAAATGTCAGGAAGGAGGCCGTGGTGTATAAATCTGTGAAAAACATTTTGGACATAGAAAGCTCAAGTGATTCCTTAAGGTGGGAATTGTTTCCAGTGGCATTTTAGTTTGTGTTGCTGCCCATCAGTGCCAGACATCTTGGTGGAATATGCGACTTCAGATTTGTTTACAAAAATAGTTCCAAACATCCAAAGAGTTGTATGTGGAGTAATTACAGTGACCTGAGTTATGTTTACACATGCCATGTTGATTTAGCTAAAAGATCAACCATCATGAAGCTATTGGGAGACTGGGGAATTTACATATGCATGTTAATCAAATTACTGTATTTAAAAGGTAAAATTCTAGGAACACATTTTTAAAAAAATTCTTTATGGTTTAGAGGATTACATAGAGTATTACATATGTCTCCTTTTCCCCGTTGTGCACCTGCAACCCCAGCACATGCCCTTTCCCCTCCTAGTGTCTATGTCCATGGTTAGGCTGATAGGCATGCATACAAATCCTTTGGTATTTCTCTTACCCCCTAGTTCTGCCTTCCCTCTGAGGTTTGACCATCAGTTCCATGCTTTTCTGTCTCTGGATCTATTTTTGTTGAATAGTTTATTTGTTCATTGTATTCCACAAATGAGTGAGGTCATGGTATTTATCTTTCTCCAACGGGCTTCTTTTGCTCAGCATGATGCTCTACATGTCCTTCCATGCTTTGGGGAATGGTAAAAGTTCTTTATTTTTTACAGCAGTGTATTGTTCCTATGTGTATATGTGCCACAAATTTTAATCCATTTATCTGCTGATGGACCCTTAGGCTTCTTCCAAATCTTAGCTATTGTATATTGTACTGCTATAAATATGTGGGTGCACAAGCCCTTTCTGATTGGTGTTTGTTTATTCTTGGGATATGTTCCTAGTAGTGGGACTACTGGTTCAAATGGGAGCTACATTTTTTAAAATTTTTGAGGAAACTCCATACTCTTCTGCATAGTTGCTATACCAGTCTGCATTCCCACCAGTAATGCAAGAGGATTCCTTTTACACCCCATCCTCTGGAGCACTTGTTGTTTGTTGAATTATTGATGATAGCCATTCTGACCAGTGTGAGATGGTATCTCATTGTCCTTTTGATTTGCATCTCTTGGATGATTAATGGTTTTGAGCATATTTTCATGTGTCTCTTGGCTTTCTGTATGTCCACTTTCAAAAAGTGTCTTAGCCCTATGACCATTTTTTTATTTGAACGTTGATCTTCCTTTTGTTTAATTGGATGAGTTCAGTATAAATTTTGCAGAATAGGTCCTTATCAGATATAACATTGGCAAATATCTTCTCCCAGGCAGTGGACTTCCTTGTTTTTTTGTTGTTGTTGTTGGTGGTGGTGGTGTTGGTGGTGGCTGCTTCTTCTCTGCAGAAGCGTTTTAATTTGACATCGTCCCATTTGTTTCTTTCCTCCTCAGTGTCCATTGCCCTAGGAGCTGTATCAGTAAAGGTATTGCTGAGACAAATGCCTGATATTTTGCTGCCTATGGATTCTTCTAAGATTTTCATGGTTACCCACTTACGTTTAAGTCCTTTATTCATTCCCAGTTTATACTTGTGTATGGCGTAAGTTGGTGGTCTAGATTAATTTTTTTGCATGTGTCTGTATATGTCCAACACCAATTATTATTATGTTTTTATTTTGGCTTTGTAATATCTTTAATGAAACAAAATAAAATTTCCTCTATGTTAATTGAGTCATACTTTCTCTAAATCTGGCCTTTAAATAAATCCCCTGGGGCATAGTCCCATCTGTTCTTTGATTTTCTTTCCACTGATCCCAAACCTCGGCTGTAGTCTGTGTCCTTTCAAAGGTCAAAAGCAGAACTGGAGGCCTCAGAGCCGCCTGCAGCAAGCTCATGCCCGTGGGAGGTACAGCACCCATCACCACCTGGACCATGGATGTAGGGGACAGTCAAAGCCTGCGAATCAAAGTGGCAGCATGTCATCGCCTTCACCTGCCTCTCTCCAGCAGCACAAAACCAGTCCTCCCAGCCAGCGCTCTGGGGACCAGCCGTCAGGGCGATGTGGTGGCGCCATCCCCTGGCAGCCGAGCGTCCCAGGCTTCTCTTTGGGCAGGACTGTGCCAGGGTCTTCGGGGATCTCTGTGTCCATGGTATAAATCGAGTGAGATCAGACACAATGTTATCAATGATTGGCTTGGTAAGGTCACCACTAAACACCTGCCACCATGGCTTCTCAGCCTCGGCGCTGCGGGCACCTGGACCCCATAGACCTGCAGGGCCAGATGGAGCACCACCTCTTCTATGTGCTGAGCCTGTACCAGAAGCACAGCCCCCCCGCGGTAGCTGTCCCGCAGCAGGGCCCAGGCAGTGAAGGAAATGGGAGTCCATTGCAAGCTGTAAGGATTCAGCCAGTTCTTGAGAGAAATCAGGTAGTGGAGCAGGTACCTGTGTGGGTGCTGAAAGGAGACTTGGAAGCGCAGACCTGCAGCACAAGGAGCTGGCACTGCACAATGCTGTCCCGGATCACACAGAATCGGGAGTCCAGCTCCAAGGGCTCCCTGCCTGTGAGGAAGTCCCTGTTGGACACGTTGATGATGTCACGGGTTTGAGGGGCTGTTCTTCCAATTTGCCAGCCAAGTAAAGGGCAGAAATGGTGACCAAGTAGGGGTCATAGGCGTCCATGTTGATCTCGCAGAAGAACTTATGGTAAATGGCACGGGCGGTGGCGAGGGGAATGGACTGCATCCCTAGCTTGACACCTGCCTCCATGTGGAACCTTGTCACGCGGAAGTGCACCCTCACCTGGGGTGCGGGCCACCCCTTGGGCCTTGCGCCATGTCCTCCTCTCTGCAGCTGTCCAGGCTAAGGTCCGCCATGGGGCCCCGCCCTGAGGCCCCAGACCCTGCTGAAGGGCAAGAGTCCCCAGTGCAAGTCCAACACCAGCATAGTCCTAGCGCCAGGCGCTGACATCCCAGCCCCACCCCGCCCAGGCCAGACCTCCACCCAGGTTCCAACACCAATTATTAAAGAGTCTGTATGACTCCATTCTATGCTTTTGCCTCCTTTGTCAAATATTAATTGGGCAAAATGGTTAGGGTCAACTTCTATGTTCTCTGTTCTGTCCCATTGGTCTTTTTGACTGTTTTAGTGCCAGTAACAGGCAGTTCTGAGAATGGTGGCTTTGTAATATAGCTTGATATCTAGTATTGTTATCCCTCCAACTTTGTTCTTCTTTGTCCAGATTGCTGTAACTATTTGGGGTCCTTTTTAATTCCATATGAAATTTTGGAAACTTTCTTCTAGGTCTGTGAGATACACCATTGATATTTTAATGGGAAATACATTAAAACTGTACATTGCTTTGGGTACTATGAACATTTTAATGATGTTGATTGTACCAATCCATGAATATGGTATGTTCTTCTATTTGCTTTAGTCTTACTCTATCACTTTTTTCAATTTCCTGTAAGTTTCCAAGAACAGGTTTTTACTTCCTTAGTTAAGTTTAGTCCTAAGTATCTTAATTTTTTGTTGCACTGGTAAATGGCATTTTTTTTTTTTTTTTTTTTTTTTTTTAGTTTCTCTTTCTGTGAGTTCATTATTGGTGTATCAAAAAGCCATAGATTTCTGGGTGTTAATTTTGTACCCTGCTACATTGCCAAATTCATTTGTTAAATCTGCTAGTTTTTTTATGGAGTCTTTAGGTATTTCTATGGACAGTACCATGCCATGTGCAAATAATGACAGTTTTACTTCTTCTTTTCCACTTAGCATGCCTTGTTTGACTTCTTCTTGTCTGATTGCATTGTCTAGCACTACCAGTACTCTGTCGAACAGAAGTGGTGAGAGTGGGCATCCCTGTCTTGTTCCTCTTCTTAGAGTAATTGTTTTTTCCCATTGAGTATAATGTCTGTAGGTTTGTCACATAAGGCTTTTATTATGTTGAGGTATGATCCCTCTATGCCCAGTTTGCGTAGAGTTATTATCAAAATTGGGTGTTGGATTTTGTCAAATGCTTTTCCTGCGCCAATTGATATGAATCTCTCTCAATTTGTTTATGTGATGCATCACGTTTATTGATTTCTGGATGTTGACTCATCTTACTTCCCCAGAATATATCCGCTTTGTCATGGTGTATGCTCATTCCAATGTAATGTTGCATCAGATTTGTTAGAGTTCTGTTGAGGATTGTAACATCTAAGTTCATCGGAGATATATTGGCCTGCATCTTTCTTTCTTTGTATTTTCTCTATCTGGTTTTGGGATTAGAGTAATGCTGGCTTCATAGGAAGTGTTTGGAAATGGTACTTCCTTTGAATTTTATGAAATAGTCTGAGGAAGAAGGTTTTAGTTATTCTTTGAACACTTGGTAAAACTCCCTGTGAAGCCGTCTAGCCCAGGCTTTTGTTTGCTGCAAGTTATTTTTGTGACTGCTTGAATTTCCTGAGTAGTTATTGGCCTAGTCCTGTTTTATTCTTCCTACTTGAGTTTAGGAAGATGGTATTTTTCTAGGAATATATCCATTTCTTCAGGGTTGATCAGTTTGTTGTGCCGGGGTCCAACCCCAGCAGGTCCAGGGGTTCCCAAAGGCGTAGACGGAGTTGGCGAAGAAGGAAGGACACGGAGACAGTGTTCAGTTGATCAGCAGCCTAGCCAGGATCTCTAGCCAGGATCTCCAGCCAAGTTCTGGTCTGGATCTCCAGAGAGGTTCTGCTTAGGATCTCCAGCCAGGTTCTGTGGCCATGTTCCCTCGCTAGGTTCTCCAGCCAGGTTCTGTCCAGGTTCTCCAGCCAGGTTCAGTCACCAGGTTCTAGTCAGGTTCTCGTGCCAATTTCTGTAGTCAGGTTCAGTCCAGGATCCCTTGCCATGTTCTCTCCAGCGAAGCTCCTCCATCTCCAGGTTCCGCGTAGGTTCTGTCTTCTGAATTCTGTCTGTTGTTGTCTTGTTGCATCTATTTTTATACCAGTTCATTTTAATCCTGTCAATCTCTATTACAAAGGTTAGGGAGTTTCTTATCTCTATTCCAGGGAGTAAAGATTATGTAGTTTAAGCATGATTTTTCGTAGTTAAAGTGATTAATTACCTGCCTGGCACTTAGTTGAGGGGCTTTATTCCCTCCCTAACTTCAGGGGGAAATCCCTACTTGGGGATTCAACCTTTCTGGGAGAGGTGACCTTGCTTAAAACACAGCACCAAGAAGGTGAGCAAACATATTAAGAACCGTATGCCATATATGCCAGGTCCCTTGAAACAGCAAGGATGGACCGGCTCCCGGCAAATTCCCCCTTTTTTATTTTTTAAAAGCAAGCATTAAAAAGAAAAACCTCAAATGCTCTCTTATATCCATTTTAAGAGTAGGATTGGCACTTTCTGCTATTACCTGAGTCCTGATCTATCATCCCAGGGAGAGCTTGCCAATCCTGAACTTTCCCGGGGTGGGAAGGCTGCAGTGGGGTTAAGGATAAGGCTCCTTGGGCCTACCTTCTCCCATGCCTCTACATTTACCTTTCCGGCACCTTTCCTTCCTCAGAAAAGCATGGACATATTTCTTGTATAAAACGTTCTGTCTGACTGGGAGTAACCTTAATTCCTCTGCTAGCAAGCATATGTGTTAAAAGATCAATACAGAGTCTTCTTTCTTTGGACTCAGTATGGCACATCTTCTCAATCTAAGTTCTGTACTATCCACCTTCTTACCCTACTTATCCTCTATAGGGGGGTCTGCAGTACCCTGGTGGAGTCCTATCCGTCCCGAGTGTGGGGTTCTCAATGGGGGGGGGTTACCTAGGGGAATCCTGTTCCAGGGGTTCCCAAAGGTGTGGATGGAGTCGGCGAAGACTATCCACCCTTTTCCTATGGTGGAGTCCTATCCGTCCCGAGTGCGGGGCGCTTACCTAGGGGTCCCTGTTCGGGCGCCATATGATGGGGTCCAGCCCCAGCGGGTCCTGGGGTCCCCAAAGGTGTAGACGGAGTCGGCGAAGACTATCTACCTTCTTCCTATGGTGGAGTCCGATCTGTCCCGAGTGTGGAGGTTCTCAATGGGGGGGCTTACCTAAGGGAATCCTGTTCCAGGGGTTCCCAAAGGTGTTGACGGAGTCGGCGAAGACTATCCACCTTCTTCCTACGGTGGAGTCCGATCCGTCCCGAGTGCGGGGCGCTTACCTAGGGGTCCCTGTTCGGGCGCCATATGCCAGGGTCCAACCCCAGCAGGTCCAGGGGTTCTCCATAGGTGTGGACGGAGTCGGCGAAGAAGGAATGACACGGAGGCAGCGTTCAGTTGATCAGCAGCCTATCCAGGATCTCCAGCCAAGTTCTGGTCTCGATCTCCAGAGAGGTTCTGCTTCGGATCTCCAGCCAGGTTCTGTCTGAGATCTCTAGCCAGGTTCGGTCACCAGGTTCTAGTCAGGCTCTCTTGCCAACCTCTGCATTCAGGTTCAGTCCAGGATCCCTTGCCATGTTCTCTCCAGCGAAGTTCTTCTGTCTGTAGGTTCTGTGTAGGTTCTGTCTTCTTGGCTCTGTGTTCTAAGTTCTGTGTTTTTCTGTCTTGTTACATCTGTATTTATACCAGTTGATTCAATCCTATCAATCTCTATTACAAAGGTTAGGGTGTTTCTTATCTCCATTCCAGGGAGTAAAGATTATGTAGCTTAAGCATGATTGTTCGTAGTTAAAGTGATTAATTACCTGCCTGGCACTTAGTTGAGGGGCTTTATTCCCTCCCTAACTTCAGGGGAAAATCCCTACCTGGGGATTCAACCTTTCTCGGAGAGGTGACCTTGGTTAAAACACAGCGCCAAGAAGGTGAGCAAACATATTAAGAACCATATGCCATATATGCCAGGTCCCTTGAAACAGCAAGGATGGACCGGCTCCCGGCATTGTTGGAGTAGAGTTGTCCATAGTATTTATTTACAATCCTTTTTATATCTGTGGGGTCTTTTGCTATTTTGCCTCTTTCATTTCTGATTTTGTTTACTGGGGTCCTGTTGGTGAGCCCAGCTAGAGGTTAATCAATCTGGGTTATGCTTCCAAAGAAATAGCTCATGTCTTTATTAATCTTTTGTGGGGTTTTTAGATCTCTATGTAATTTATTTCTGCTGTGATCTTCATTATTTCCTTCCTGCTGCTCAGTTTGTGCTTTGCTTGTTGCTCTCTCTAACTTTTTAAGTTGTGGGGGTTAGATAATTTGTTAACTGTTTTTCTTGTTGAGTTAGGCCTGTAATGCTATGAAGTTCCTTCCCTCTAAGGACTACTTTCAGTGTGTCCCTAGATTTTGGATTTTTATTTTATTTTATTTTATTTTTATATTTTATTGATTTTTTACAGAGGAAGGTAGAGAGATAGAGAGTCAGAAACATCGATGAGAGAGAAACATCGATCAGCTGCCTCCTGCACATCTCCCACTGGAAATGTGCCCACAACCCAGGTACATGCTCTTGACGGGAATCAAACCCAGGACCCCTCAGTCAGCAGGCCGAAGATCAATCCGCTGAGCCAAACCAGTTTTGGCTGGATTTTTATTTTTAATTGTCATTTATTTCCAGGATGATTTTAATTTCTTCTTTAATCTATGTGGTAATCCAGTCATCTATCTTTGTACATAAAAGCCCTGTGACCAGAATGGCAGAATGACCAAAATGGCTGGTGGCTAGGACTTGCATTGCGGCAGCCAACCAGCCTTATCTGGACCCCAAAAGGCTATATCCCTGACAGGCCTGGCCTACCATCGGCCCCCAACCCCCTATTCGGGGCCGGACTGATAAGCAAACCACCCCTGGCCTTTCCCCCTGGTCAGCCACACCCCCTGTATGCGCTACCGCCCAGATTGGAGGCATGGCCTTCTGTTTAACTGCCAATGGCCACTAACCCCTGGCAGCCTGGCCCCATGTGCCCCCATCTGGGGATTTCAACCGGACTGCTTCCTTACAGGAATTTGTACCCTGGGCCTCCATTTATTTAATAAAAGACAATTTAGCCTCCAAGTATTTGAACTTTGTTACATTTTATTTTGCTTTATTTGTAAAATTAAAGGCCCAGTGAATGATCTTTGTACACTTGGCGGAGTCCCTCACACTCTGGCAGTCTGGGAGACCTCAGGGGATGTCCAAGTGATTAAGCCTATGTCAATTTAGGATTACTCCCAGTTGCCAAACATTCTTAGCACTGCTGTGGAGGTGGGAGAGGTTCCTGCCACTGCTGCTCCACTTGCCAGTCCTCAGCCCTGCTTCCGACTGAGTGGCGCTCCCCTTGTGGAAGTTCACTGACCACCAAGGGCAGCTCTTGCATTGAGAGCCTACCCCCTGAGTGTCAGAGCACATCATAGCAATCACTCTTATCTCTTTTTTATGACCTGTACTTTGAGATTTCTTTTTTCTTTTTTTAATTTTTTTTATTGCTTAAAGTATTACAAGGAGTATTACATATTACTCTTTTTTTCCCCCCGCCCTTGACAATCTCCTGGCCTCCCCTAACCCCCAGTGTCTTATGTCCATTGGTTATGCTTATATGCATGCATACAAGTCCTTTGGATGATCTCTTACCCTCCCCTCTTGCCCCCCAAAACCCCCTGGCCTTCCTGGTGTAGTTTGACAGTCTGTTCAAGGCTGTTCTGCCTCTTTGTCTATTTTTGTTGATAAGTTTATAATGGTCTTTATTATCCAGAAATTAGTGAGATCATGTGGTATTTTTCCTTCATTTACTAGCTTATTTCACTTAGCATAATGCTCTCCAGTTCCATCCATGCTTTTGCAAATGGCAGGAATTCCTTCTTTTTAGAGGAGCATGGTATTCCATTGTGTAGAGGTACCATAGTTTTCTAATCCATTCATCTACTGATGGGTACTTAGGCTGTTTCCAAATCTTAGCTATAGTGAATTGTGCAGCTATGAACATAGGGGTGCATATATCCTTTCTAATTGGTGTTTCTGGTTTCTTGGGATATATTCCTAAAAGTGGGATCACAGGGTCAAATGGGAGTTCCATTTTTAGTTTTTTGAGGAAACTCCATAATGTTCTCCATAGTGGCTGCACCAGTCTGCATTCCCACCAGCAGTGCAGAAGGGTTTCTTTTTCTCCACATCCTCTCCAGCACTTGTGGTTTGTGGATTTGTTGAAGATAGCCATTCTGACAGGTGTGAGATGGTACCTCATTGTTGTTTTGATTTTCATTTCTCAGATGATTAGTGACTTTGAGCATGTTTTCATATGTCTCTTGGCTTTCTGAATGTCCTCTTTTGAAAGGTGTATATTTAGGTCCTTTGCCCATTTTTTGATTGGATTGTTTATCTTCCTTTTGTTAAGTTGTATGAGTTCCCTATAAATTTTGGAGTTTAAACCCTTACTGGTGATTACATTGGCAAATATGTTCTCTCATGCAGTGGGCTTTCTTGTTGTTTTGTTGTTGGTTTCTTTTGCTGTGAAGAAGCTTTTGATTTTGATGTGGTCCCATTGATTTATTTTCTCTTTAATTTCCAATGTCCAAGGAGCTGCATCGGTGAAGAAATTGCTTCGGCTTATGTCTGAGATTTTGTTGCCTTTTGATTCTTCTAATATTTTTATGGTTTCTATCATACATTTAAGTCCTTTATCAATTTTTAGTTTATTTTTGGGTATGGTGTAAGTTGCTGGTTTAGTTTCATTTTTTTTTTGCATGTATCTGTCCAATTTTCCCAACACCATTTATTGACGGGACTATCTTGGCTCCATTGTATGTTCTTGCCTCCTTTGTCAAATATTAATTGAGCATATTGGTTCGGGTCCATTTCTGGGCACTATTCTATCCCATTGATCTATATGTCTGTTCTTGTGCCAGTACCAGGCAGTTCTGAGAACCGTGGCTTTGTAATTCAGCTTGATATCTGGTATTGAGATCCCACCTACTCTGTTCTTTCTCAGGATCACTAAAGCTATTCAGGATCTTTTTTTATTCCAGATGAATTTTTGGCGAGTTCATTCTAGGTCTGTGTAATATGCCATTGGTATTTTAATGGGAAGTGCATTGAATGTATACATTGCTTTGGGTAGTATGGGTAGTATGGACATTTTGATGATGTTGATATTACCAATCCAAGAACATAGTATATTCTTCCATCTGTTTTTGTCTTCCTCTATCTCATTTTTCAATGTCCTGCAGTTTTCTGAGTAGAGGTCTTTTACCACTTTAGTTAATTTTATTCCTAGGTATCTTAATTTTTTTGGTGTTATGGTAAATGGGATTGTTTTTTAGTCTTTTTCTCTGTAAGTTAACTATTGGCATATAGGAATCCTATAGATTTCTTGGCATTAATTTTGTATCCTGCTACATTGCCAAATTCATGTATTAAGTCTAATAGTTTTTTGATGATGTCTTTAGGGTTTATTATGTATAATATCATGTCATCTTTGAATAAGGACAGTTTTATTTCTTCTTTTGCAATTTTGATGCCTTTTATTTCGTCTTCTTGTCTAATTACAATGCCTAATACTTCCCGTACTACGTTGAAGACGAGTGGTGAGAGTGGGCATCCCTGTCTTGTTCCTCTTATTAAGGGAAATGGTGTTAGATTTGTCCATTGAGTATGCTCTTGGCTGTGGGTTTGTCATATATGGTTTTTATTATGTTGAGGTATGATCCTTCTATTCCCACCTACGAGAGTTTTATCAAAAATGGGTGTTGGATTTTGTCAAATGCTTTTTCTGCATCAATTGAGATGATCATGTGTGTGTGTTTTTTTTTCTTTCAATTAGTTTATGTGATGTATCACGTTTATGTATTTGCAGATATTGTACCGTCCTTGCATCCCTGGGATAAATCCTACTTGGTCATGGTGTAGGATCTTTCTGATGTACTGTTGGATCCGATTAGCTAAGATTTTGTTGAGGATTTTGGCATCTATGTTCATGAGGGATATTGGCCTGTAATTCTCTTTCATTGTGTTGTCTTTACCTGGTTTTGGTATTAGGGTGATGCTGGCTTCATAGAATGAGCTTGGAAGTGTCCCTTCCTCTTGGATTCTTTGTAGTAGTCTGAGGAGGATAGGTTTTAGTTCTTCTCTGAATGTTTGGTAAACCTCCCCTGTGAAGCTGTCCGGTCGTGGGCTTTTGTTTGCTGGAAGCTTTTTGATGACTGCTTCAACTTCTTCCCTTGTCATTGGCCTTTTGAGATTTTTATACTCTTCCTGATTGAGTTTTGGAATGTTGTAGGTTTCTAGGAATTTGTCCATTTCCTCCAGGTTGTCTAGTTTGTTGGAGTAGAGCTGTCCATAATATTGTTTAACAATCATTTGTATTACTGTGGGGTCTGTTGTTATTTCACCTCTATCATTTCTGATTGTGTTTATTTGGGTCCTCTCTCTTTGCTTCTTGGTGAGTCTGGCTAGAGGTTTGTCAATTTTGTTTATCCTTTCAAAGAACCAGCTCTTGGTTTCATTGATTTTATGTATCATTTTTTGGGTCTCTACGTCATTTATTTCTGCTCTAATCTTTATTAACTCCTTCCATTGCTCACTCTGGGCTTTTCTTGTTGCTCTCTTTCTAGTTCTTTGAGATGTAGGGTTAGATGATTTACTACCATTTTTTCTTGTTTTTTGAGATAGGCCTGTAGAGCTATAAACTTTCTTGCATTGCTGGCTTGGTGGTGATAAACTCTCTTAGCCATTTTTGTCTGTGAACTTCTTATTTCCCCTTCAAGTTTGAATGATAGCCTTGCTGGATAGCGTATTCTTGGATTCAGTCCTTTGCTTTGCATCACTTTGTAAATTTCCGTCCATTCATTTCTGGCCTGATGTGTTTCTGTTGAGAAATTATTTGATAATCTAATGGGAGATCCCTTGTATGTAACTTTCAGTCTCTCCTTTAGCCTTTAAGTTTCTTTTTTGTCCTGAACATTTGCCATGGTGATTATGATGAGTCTTCCTGTGGGACTTTTCACGTTCACCTTGTTTGGGACTCTATGTGCTTGTGTGACTGTTTTCTTCCCCACCTCATGGAAGTTTTCTGATATTATTTCTTCAAATAGGTTTTCTAAGTCTTGATCCTCTTTCTGTTTTTCTGGAACCCCTATTATTCTTATGTTGTTTCATTTCATGTTTTCCCATAGCTCCCTTAGGCCAGTCGTGGGCAAACTATGGCAGACATGTCGGATCCGGCCCGTTTGAAATAAAAAAACAAACAAACAAACAAAAAGTACCCTTTTATGTAATGATGTTTACTTTGAATTTATATTAGCTCACACAAACACTCCATCCATGCTTTTGATCCAGCCCTCTGGTTCAGTTTAAGAACCCAATTTGGCACTCGAGTCAAAAAGTTTGCCCACCCCTGCCTTAGGCTCTCCTCCTGCTTTAAATTTTTTTGCCAATTGCAATTCAGTTTGGGAGTGTTTTGCTTCCCTGTATTCTAATTCGCTCATTCGGTCCTCCGCTTCTCGTAGTCTATTGTTGAACCTTTCAATGGTGTTTTTTTTAATTGCCGCTATATAACTCTTCATTTCTTTTGGTTCTTACATAATTAATTGATTTTTTTACATCCATTTCTTCTTGATTCTTGCATAAATTGTTGATTTTTTCCTCCATCTGGTTTATGCATTCCTGGACCCTTAATCTGAATTCTTTTTCTGTCATGCTGCATGCCTCTGTTTCACTTAGCTTCTTTTCTGGCAAATCCTCCCCTTATTTCCTTTGGGGGTTTAGTTGTCTACCTATGTTTGATCTCACCGACATATCTAGATGTTGAGTCATTCAATGGCTGCTCCTCGGATGGCAGTGTCTCCTCGGGCTGTGGTTCCTCCTTGGGTGGTTGTGGTAGCAGCTGCTCCTCAGTTGGGAGCCGCTCCTCTGGTGGGGGCTGTTCACAGCTCTGGTGGCTCCTCTGGCTGGTATTGGTGGCTTCACACACAGCTGCTGTTCCTCAGACAGAGGGTGTACTGATCATGAAGCCGCTGTTCCTTGTATGGGGGCGGGCTACACACGCAGTTGCTACTCCTTGATCTGAGGCCAACTGCTCACATGGCTGCTGATCGTTGGATGGGGCCTGGCTGCACGCTGCTGTTGTTCCTCTGATGTGGTGGGCTGCTTGTGGGGCTACAGCTCCTAGGACTTGGATAGGTTGATTTCAAGTTTACTGCTCCTCAGACGGGGATGGGCTGCTTGGGAGGCTGCTGCTCTTTGGATGGCAGTGAGCTTCACGCGTGGCTGCTCCTCCTGAGATGGGAATTTGCCACTCACTCGTTGGCTGCTAATCGGACAGGTGCATGCTGTTGGGGCTCTGCTCCTCGGACTGGTGTGTGCTGCTCAGGTCTTCCACTCCTTGGAAGTAGGCGGTCTGCTCGTGTGGCTGCTGCTCCTCTGACTGGGGTGGGCTGGTGTAGCTCCTTACATGGGGCCTGGCCACTCGCAGAACTGCTGTTCCTCAGATGAGTGTGGGCTGCTCACCCAGATGCTGTTCCTTGAATTGGGCAGGGTGCTCGTGCAGCTGCTGCTGCTTGGCCAAGGGCAAGATGCTTGTGCAGCTGCTGCTCCTTGGACTAGTGCAGGGTGTGCGCAGCTGCTGCTCTTTGATTGGGGGCGGGTTGCACAGGGCTGTCGCTCCTCGGAAGTAGGAACATTGCTCATGTGGCTGCTCCTCCTCGGACAGGTCGGACTTCACACATGGTTGCTGCTGCTCGAATGGGGAACCGGGCCCTCACATAGCTGATGCTCCTTGGACAGGGGCAGGTCACATGAGGCTGCTGCTCTTAGGCTCGAATCAGGCTGCTAATGGGGCTGATGTTCCCTGGACAAGAGCATGCTGCTCACATGGATGCTGCTGACGTGGCTGAAAATATAATGGGAAAAGAAGTAGTACATAAAGGAACAAACAAACAAAAAGAAGTCGAACAAAAAAGTATGCAAAAAAAAAAGCTAACAAAAAAGTAATAAAAAATAAAAATGAAAAATTGAAATCTCATTCCTTTGGCTGGCTTAAGATCCCAGTTTTCAGGAATGTCTGTGCTTTCTGTTGTTGTTGTTGTTGTTGTTGTTGTTGTTGTTGTTGTTGTCATTGCTGGGACAGAAAGCCCTGCTATAGGCCAGACCCTGTTCACTCCCAGGGGCTAATCATATTATTTTAATCCTTCATCTCATTCAGGGTTGAATCTGGTTGTGGCTCTATTCCTTCCCTGGGTCCTGGAGGGAGGAATTATAGCCTCAGGAGAAAATGGCTGCCCAAGTCCTGGGCTCAGGGGTGACTCAGAACTCAATTTACTGCCACTTCTCCTGGCCCCCCTTCTCTCCCCATCCTCTCCCCAGACTCCACTTATGCACACCTTCTCGTGCTATTCAGCACAGGTGAGTGTCTGTATCCAAAATGTCCTATGAACAGGGTTCAGTGAAAACAAACAAACAAACGCCAACCACAGAAATGGGGAAGGCTGAGTCTCTGTAAGCTCCTCTTACTGGCACTGCATGGTCTGGTCAGCGCTTCAGGCTGCCCCTTTAGGCTCAGTCCTCCATAATTATGGAAAACAGATCTCAAATTCCCCTGCACCAACAGTCCCGGGGATCTCCTTTCCACAGTCAGGGGCTGTGCCTGTTCCATGAGTGGTGGCTGTGTGCCGCATGGTGACCCTCTGGGCTCAGAGGTGGGGCAAATTTCCTGCCCAGATCCCTGGTTTTTACCTTACCAGAGGAACTCTGCCCTTCCCAGCTGCAAACTGTCTCACCACCTGAGTGTACTTCACCAAATCGGGGTGAGCATTATTAGTTTCAGCTGCTTACTCCATTTGCTCCAGGACAAGCCCTGGGGCACGTCTGCCTATTCCGCCACCATCTTGGCTTCTCGAGATTTATTTTTTCAAATATAATTATTGCTCCCCTAGTTTTTTCCCCTCCTTTGCCTGAAAAATATTTTCTCTCCTTCCACATTCAGTCCATGTGAGTCCCTTATTCTGAGGTGAGCCTCTCATAGAGAGCATACACATGGGTCTTGTTTTATTATAATTTTAGCCATTCTATATCATTTGAATGGAGTGATTAATCCAGTTCGGTTTAAGGTTATATTGATAGGTACTGATTTGTTGCCACTTGTTTTCTTTATGCCTGTGTTTCTTCTGTCTCTTCTATTCCTTCTTTTTATAGCAGTCTCTTTAGCATTTCTTGCATTGATGGTTTAGTAGTGAAACACTCCCTTAGATTTTTTTTTTTTTTCTGTGAAGACACTGAATTCCTCTACAGTTTTGAATGATAGCCTTGCTGGATAAGTATTCTTGGATGTGGTCCCTTGTTTTGCATCACTTTGTATATTTCCTTTCATTCCCTTCCTGCCTGATGTGTTTCTGTTAAAAATCATTTGATCATCTAACAGGAGAGCCTTTGTAGGTAACTCTCTGTCTCTCTCTTGCAGCCTTTAAGGTTTTGTTTGTGTCGTTATTGTTTGCCATTATAATTACAATGTGTCTTGGTATAGGACTTATTGGGTTCATCTTGTTTGGAACTTTCTGTGCTTGTGTGACTTTTTCTTCCCAAGATGAGGAAGGTTTTGTGATTATTTCTTCTGATAGGTTCCCTAATCCTTGTTCCTCATCTTGTCCTTCTGACCCCCTTAATATACACATGTTACTTTGTTTCATGTTGTCACCAATTTCCCTTAGGATATCCAACTGCTTTCTATTTCTATTTTTCTCTCTAATTGCTGTTCAGATTGTGTTGTTCATGGTGTGTTACACTTCCCTGTCTCCTAAATCACGGATTCAATCCTTTGCTACTTTTAGTCTACTACTGAAACCTTCCATTGTATTTTTTATTGTAGCTATTATCAATTTTTTCATTTTTCCTTGATTCTTACCTAAGTTGTGGATTTCCCGGGCATCTGGTGTATGAACTTTATGACCCTTATTCTGAATTCCTTTTCGAACATATTGTATGCCTCCATTTAGTTGAGTTTCCCTTCTCGGCAATTCCTCCTTTTCTGTCCTTTGGTGTTTGTTTGTTTGTATCACCATTTTACCTATCATTGCAGAACCCAGGTGCCAAGGTGCGAGTGGCCAACGGCCACAGAGTAGATCGGCAATTCAATTGTGCACTCCAAGACTCACAGGAGGTAGTGGAGGTGGTTGGGGGCTGAGTCCCGGTGTCCGTGGGTCTGCTGTTGCCATAAATGGTCTTTGGCCAGAGTGGCTCTAGGATCTCAGGTGATGTCTGAGGCCCATCTGGGTGGAGGTGAGGCTGGGTTCCTAGTCATAGCAGTTCTCTCCTTCAAGATGGCTTGTTTTCTTAGAACCATATTTAACAAAACAGTGTATAACATAAAAATACTAAAGATTGTGCAAGAAGCCTATTAGAAATAGAATGAAGAAACAAATCAGAACTATGTAAATACTGAGTTGCAGTCATACTGGACATGTTCTCTTTCATTTTAACTACAGAAATAATAAAAGTAAGAAATATGAGAGTTGGTAGAGGAGGAATAAAGTACCTAATCATTTTGAATGAATGATTTTTGTTTTAAAAAATAGTTTATGTAAGACATGTACCCTGGAAAAAATGAAATAGATGTTGTCAAAACAAAAATGGAGTAACAGACACATTCTAAAAATTAATCCACATTGCCCTGTCATTATCGCTCAATGGTTGAGCATAGAATTGTGAAGCAAGATGTCTCATCATCTATTCCTGGTCAAGGCACATGCCTAGGGTGCTGGCTGGTCCACCAGTATGAGACATTTAAGGAAGCCGCTGATCAATATATTTCTCTTTCATCTATGTTTCCATCTCTCTATCCCTCTCACTTTCTCTCGCTCCAGAAAACCAAGCATAAGCCTATTAAAAGACAAGAATGGAATGTATGTTTTTTTGTTTTTTTTTTCCTGGAATGTGAGACATTTTAGTGCTTATTACTAAAGGTCTTTGGAGAACTTTTATTAACCAACATATATGGTTCTGTGTTGAATACTTCAATGGAATATTGTTAATAATGAATGTTTCATAAACTTACCATGAGAAAGGATTCTATCATTTTTGAAGGAAATGCTTTGTTTGGGAGAAGAATTTGAGGTAGACCTTGATTTTAGTTGCAATAATAAGTAGGTTTCAAACAGTTGTTCATTTGTTCAGGTTAAATGTTATGTAGTGTTCATATTATGTGTACTTTTTAGTCTGTGGGTGGAAAAACAATTAAAGTAGACTACACCAAGAAACCATCTTTTCAAAGTGGGGGTGGGGAGAGGGCACC
The DNA here is from genome assembly GCF_963259705.1 of Myotis daubentonii. Classification (NCBI taxonomy): domain Eukaryota; kingdom Metazoa; phylum Chordata; class Mammalia; order Chiroptera; family Vespertilionidae; genus Myotis; species Myotis daubentonii. Next base: position 10,832,708 of record NC_081862.1, on the reverse strand, counting down.
ACTTCCATCAAGAAAGAGAGGTGATATAGGAAGTCTGAGAAGTGAAAGAGGAGGAAGTAAGAGAAGCAAAAGGATATCCCTCAGGTGGAAATAACTTAGGTAATGTTTCAAAATCTAGGGATAGTAGGAGATCTGACTTAGGTAAACACATAATGCAATACGCAAATAAGTTATCATAGGCTTCTGTACATGAAGCCTATGTGATCATATTAACTCCTATAAATTCAATAAAGAGTGCAGAAACTGTCAGTAACTCAAATGTTTTTAAAAAAATTAAAAAATAAAAGATATGAGCATGAAACCATTATTTATGTGAAAACAGTGACATTCAATGAAGAGATACACCTCAATTTCATTCATATCTTTCAAAGCAATAGAAATGATACCATTCATTAGATTGAGAATGTATACTGATGATCAATATGATTTGTAATTGCTAAAGAGGTATAGCACTTATAATAATGAATGAAATATGTAATGTGTAAAAAAAACTCATAATGACTTACAGGGATAGAATTTAAACCTCAAGCTAAATTCAGTCTATTTTAGAATTACGTTTGCCTCTAGTCACTTCAACAGTTCTCCGAAGAACTCAATTCTATTGATCTTATGTTATAATGTTACACTTTAGGAACAAGAAGCTATGTAGGTTTAAAGTTAAGATTCATACTTATTGAACAACAGTAATTATTCTGAAAGTACACTTCTTTTGTCTCAAAAAAGGACATCAGTTCACCTTTGAAAATATCCACTGTAATAAAAGTTAGTCTAACTATATAAACTTAAAGGACACACACTTCATTATTTAGAATTGGATTTGAAATACTAGATTTGAGTATAGGAATGTGCAACCCTGTACTGTGTAAAATAAAAATCTCTATTATTATTTTGATAAGAGGATCTTGTACCTATGTTTGCTGTAGAGAACTTTCATTTGGAAACTACATACGGGAGATGTCTATAGTATTCAATAGATAAACCAAGGGGTCTCTGACTCAGGAAAAGGCTAAAAACCAATGGTTCACCACGTTTATTGATCTTTCTTTCTTTCTTGTATATAAGAAATATGAAACATGAATGAAAATGTTGATGAGCTATTTTCAGGGAAGTTGTCTTGTAATTAATTTATCTATTTACTTATTTTACTGACTATGAAAGGAAGGTATATTCATTTCAATATATATTTAGCAGGAAAAGTTGGTTTCATATTAACCAGTTTTCCCAATTTCAAATATTTAGTGTTCATTTGTGATAATTAGGTGTGTGACATTTCATGGGAAATTTCCTAAAGTGTTATTGCAGAGTTTGTGCAAGATGAAGGCGGATGTACCTGTTTTTCCCACTGAGGTGATACTGAGAAGACTTTGCCAGTTCATATTTGGCCACATATGAGGATGCTCATAGTTCTTCATTCACAATACAAATTACAAAATTGGAAGATAAGCCTATTTTCTATTTAAAAATGAAAAAAAAATGCTTTCACACAGTGAAGTATTATACAGCTATAAAAATGGATTCCGAAGATGGTGGTGATATATGCAGACACGTCCCAGGTCGTGTCCTGTAGCAAAAGGAGTAAGCAGCTGAAACTAATAACACCCACCCCAAATTTGCGAAATTACTCAGCTGGTGAGATGGTTTGCGGCCTGGAAGGGAAGAACTCCCATAGAAAGGTAAAAAAACAAACAAAAACAAAACAAAACAAAAAAACAGGGATCAGGGAAGGAAAGTTTGCCACACCTCTGAGCCCAGAGGTTCAAAGGGAGACCACATGGCAGACATGCGAGTCCCTTGGGACAGGCACAGCCCCTGACTGGGGAATGGAGATCCGAGGGATTCCTGGCACAGGGGGATTTGACATCTGGGTTCTGTGACCATGCAGGACTGAGCCTAAAGGGGGAAGCCTAAAGAGCTGACCAGAGCATGCAGTGCCAGTAAAAGAAGAGCTTACAGAAACTCAGCCCTCCCCGTTTCCGCGGCCTGCAATTGTTTGTTTGTTTTCACTGAATCCTGTTCAAAAGGCATTTTGGATATAGACACTCACCTGTGCTGAAGAGAAGGAGAAGGTGTAGACACGTGGAATCTGGGGAGAGGCTAGGATAGAGGGAGGGCCGGCAGAGGTGGCAGTGAATTGTGTGCTGAAACACCCCTGGACCCAGGATCTGGGCAGTCTTTCTTTCCGGATGGTGGGACTCCTCTTCATAGCCCCCAGGTAAGGAGCACAGGCACACCCAGATTCCACCCTGAAGGAGATCAAGGATTAAAACAATCTGATCAGTTCCTGGGAGTTAACAGGGTCTGGCCTATAGAGGGATTTTCAATCCCAGCAATAACACAGAGCAGGGTAATGATTAAAGAACCAGCTCTGGACAGTTGACCTCCCCAAACCAGTTTTAAGTGCAATCGAGAAAATAAACCCTTGCTACTGGAAAGAAAAGCCATATAGCCTCAGAGGCCAACCCAAAAACACTGCCTCCCAGAGGCTGAGCCACAAACTGACTCTTAGCTAAACACAAATTAAGGCAGTCTGGGACACTAATACGGCCTGCTTTAAAATCAGGATTGTGGTTTACAACACAGAGGAAAAGTGTATCGCTGGGAAATTCAACACTCTCCTGAATACCTGGCAGAACCAAGGTGAGCCAGACTGATGAGTAGAATAACCAAAGGACCTTCACTACTGCATTTTTTTTTTCTTTTTCAGCTTTTAACTAAGAAATCATTTTTTTTCTTATTTTTCCAACATCTGATTTTACCCTTTTAATTACTACATTTTTATTTTTAACCAGTATTATTACTGCTACCACTTTACCATTTTTTTAAAGTGCCATTTTAATTTCTCTTTATTTTATTTTGGGATTAGTGTTCTCCATTCTATTTTCATTCTTCCTTTAGCATCAAATTTCCCTACCTCTATTTTACCTTTATGATAAAGCCCTCTCCCTCACTTTTCCTCTTTTGTTGTCCTGTTTCTCTTACCCTATTCCTGCTTTAGACTTTCCCTATTCCTTCTGTTTACCTCCTGTCAAAATTTCACCCTACTTATATATCCTATTTCCAATCCACTGCTCTAAATCCTTATACATATATCCCTTATCTTTCTTTACTATCCAATTTTTTTCTTCTTTTATCTTTCTATTGTTTTGTTGCTGTTTGCTTGATTGTTGAGTATATTGGTTTTTTTCTGTTGTTTGTTTGTTTGTTTGTGTGTGTGTGTGTGTCTGTGTGTACGTGTGTGATTTTTAGGACTTGTTGTGAGGATTTTTTGCTTTTGCTTTTTTTTTTTTTCTGCTGGTTTTTCTCCTCCCTACAACCCCCCCACCTCCCTGCCCCCCGATTATTTTTGTGCTTCTGTTTTCCCTTCCCTCTCTTGATATTATTTGTTGTTTCTAGTTTGCATTCATCTCCAGGGAGCTGTTGCAGGAATTTGTTGGGATTAGTGGTGGTTCTATTGGAGTTTTGTCCTCCTATATATAGTCTCATCCCCTCTTCTACTTTATTCTTTCTTTTTGCTCTTTTTTTCCTCTTTTCCCCCCTCCTTTTCCCAATTTCATTTTTGCACTCCTTTATTTTTCTATTTTTCTTTTCTTCTCTTTTTTCTCTTTATCGTTTTCTTTCTTCCTTATCCCCTAATTCTCTTAATTTGGGTGGTCACCTTTATTTGGGGTTATTACTATCGTGAATATATTTGTGTTCAGTGCCTGGTACGTGGTGGTGCCTTGTTGTGTTGTATTTTCTCCCTTTAAATCAACGCAGTAGATCCAAGAAACAGCAGCCTCCTGAGCACCACACCCTCTGTCTGAGGAACAGCAGCTGTACGTGAAGCCTCCCCCCACCAGCCAGAAGAGCCACCACAGCTCTGAACAGCACCCACCAGAGGAACTGCTGCCAACTGAGGAGAAGCTGCTACTGCAACCGCCCGAAGAGCAACAACAACACAAGGAGCCACTGCCATGCAGGGAGCAGCCATTGAACGACTCAATGTCTACATATGACAGTGAGGTCAAACATGGGTAGACGAAGAAACCCCAAAGGAAAGAAAAGGAGGACTCCCCAGAAAATAAGCTAAGTGATACAGAGGCATGCAACATGACAGAAAAAGAATTTAGAATAAGGGTCCTAGAGTGCATAAACCAGATGGAGAAAAAAATCAACAACTTATGCAAGAAGCAAGAAGAAACAGATGAAAAAATCAATAACATATGCAAAACGCTAGAAGAGACAGATGAAAATATCAATAAATTATGTAAGACCCAAGATGAAATGAAGAGCGATATAGCTGCAATAAAAAACCACCATTGAAAGTATCAACAGTAGACTAGGAGAAGTGGAGGACCGAGTTAGTGAATTATAAGACAAGGAAGCATAACACGCCCAAACTGAACTGCAATTGCAGAAAAAAATTAAAAGACAGGATGAGAGCCTAAGGGAGACTTGGGACAACATGAAAAGAAACAACATGCAAATAATAGGGGTTCCAGAACAAGAGAAAGAGGAACAAGGATTAGAAAACCTATTGGAAGGAATAATATCAGAAAACTTCCCTGAGGTGGGGATGAAAAAAATCACACAAGCACAGAGAGTCACAAACAAGGTGAATCCGAAACGACCCACACCAACACACATCATAATTACCATGGCAAATGTTCAGGACAAAGAGAGAATCTTACAGGCTGCAAGCGAGAGATGGAAAGTTACATACAAGGGATCTCCCATTAGATTATCAAATGATTTCTCAACAGAAACACATCAGGCCAGAAAAGAATAGACAGAAATTTACAAAGTGATGCAATGCAAAGGACTGAATCCAAGAACACTCTATCCCGCAAGGCTATCAATCAAAATTGAAGGGGAAATAAGAAGCTTCAGAGACAAAAAAAAAAAAAAAAAAAGGCATAGGGAGTTTATCAGCACCAAGCCACCAATGCTAGAAATGTTAAAGGGACTGGTGTAAAAAGAAGAAATAAAAAGCTCAGAAAGAAAACAGCCACACACAAAAATAGAAATGGCTACAAACAAGCACCTTTCAATAATAACTTTAAATGTAAACAGACTAAATGCTCGAACCAAAAGACATTGAGTGCCTGAATGGATTTAAAAAAAAAAAAACATGACCAAACATCTGCTGTCTACAGAGACCCACCTCAGAAAAAGGGACTCACACAGACTGAAAGTGAAGGGATGGAAAAATATCTTTCAGGCAAAAGGAAAGGAAATAAAAGCTGGGGTAGCAATATTTAGACCTCAAAGTGAAGGCCATAACAAGAGATAAGGAAGGCCACTTCATAATACTAAAGGGACCAATACAACAAGAAAATATTACCCTGGTAAACATATATGCACCCAATGCAGGAGCACCCAAATATATAAAAAAAACTCCTGGAAGATATCAAAGGAGAGATCGACAACAATATAATCATAGTAGGGGACTTTAATACTCCACTGACATCACTTGATAAGTCGTCTAGACAAACAATCAGCAGAGAAATAGCAATCCTAAATGACTCACTAGATCAGATGTACTTAATTGACATCTTCAGAACACTTCACAGCAAAGTTGTGGAATATACATTCTACTCAAGTGCTCATGGGACAGATTCAAACATAGACCACATATTGGGTTAAAAGAAAAGCTCCCCAAATTCAAGAAGATTGAAAACATAAAAAGCATCTTTTCAGACCATGATGGCATAATATTGGAACTAAACTACAATAAAAACAACTCAAAATACTCAAACACTGGAAGCTGAATAGCATTTTATTAAATATTGATTTGGTTAACAATGAGATCAACGAAGAAATTAAAAACATTCTGGAAACTAATGACAATGAAAACACAACAATCCAAATCCTATGAGACACAATGAAAGCAGTCATGAGAGGGAAGTTTATAGCTCTGCAGGCCTATCTCAAGAAACAAGAAAAAATGATAGTAAAACATCTAAATCTACTACTCAAAAAATTAGAACGAGAGCAACAAGAAAACCCCAGAGTGAGCAGAAGGAAGGAGATAATAAAGATTACAGCAGAAATAAATGACATAGATTCCAAAAAAACTATACAGAAAATCAATGAAACCAAGAGCTGGTTCTTTGAAAGGATAAACAAGATTGATGTACCTATAGCCAGACTCACCAAGAAGCAAAGAGAGAGGGCCCAAATAAACAAAATCAAAAACGATAGAGGCGAGGTAACAACAGACCACACAGAAATACGAATGATTGTTACAAAATACTATGGACAGCTCTACTCCAACAAACTAGATTACCTGGAGAAAATGGACAAATTCCTAGAAAAATACATCATTCAAAACCTCAGTCAGGAAGAATCTGAAAATCTCAATAGGCCAATAACTATGGAAGAAATTGAAGCAGTCATCAAACAGCTTCCAGCAAACAAAAGCCCAGGACCAGACGGCTTCACAGGGGAGTTTTACCAAACATTCAAGGAAGAACTAAAACCTATCCGCCTCAGAATACTACAAAAAATCCAAGAGGAAGGAACACTTCCAAGCTCATTCTATGAAGCCAGCATCATCCAAATAACAAAACCAAGTACAGACAACACAATGAAAGAGAATTACAGACCAATATCCTTCATGAACATAGATGCCAAAATGCTCAAGAAAATCTTAGCAAATCAGATCCAGCAGTACATCAGAAAGATCCTACAACATGACCAAGTAGGATTTATCCCAGGGATGCAAAGATGGTACAATATCCGCAAATTAATAATCATGATATATCACATAAACAAATTGAAAGAAAAAAAAAAGGTCATATCAATTGATGCAGAAAAAGCATTTGACAAAATCCAACACCCATTTTTGATAAAAACTCTCAGCAAGGTGGGAGTAGAAGGATCATACCTCAACATAATAAAAGCCATATATGCCAGGCCCACAGCCAACATCATACTCAATGGACAAAAACTAACACTATTTCCTCTAAGAACAGGAACAAGACAGGGATGCCCACTCTCACCACTCCTGTTCAACATAGTACTGGAAGTATTAGCCATTGCAATTAGACAAGAACAAGAAATAAAAGGCATCCTAATTGGAAAAGAGGAAGTAAAACTGTCCTTATTTGCAGGCAACACGATATTAGACTTACAAAACCCTAGAGAATCCATCAAAAAACTCCTAGACTTAATACATGAATTGGCAATGTAGTAGGATACAAAATTAACCCCAAGAAATCTGAGGCATTTCTATATACCAGTAGTGAACTTTCAGAAAGAGAGATTATAAAAACAATCCCATTTACCATCGCACCAAAAAGATTAAGCTACCTAGGAATAAACTTAACTAAAGAGGTAAAAGACCTCTACTCAGTAAACTACAGGACGTTGAAAAAAGAGATAGAGGAAGACATAAACAGATGGAAGAACATACCGTGTTCATGGATTGGTAGAATCAACATCATTAAAATGTCCATACTACCCAAAGCAATCTATAAATTCAACGCACTTCCCATTAAAGTACCAACGGCATACTTCACAGATCTAGAATGAACTCTCCAAAAATTCATCTGGAATAAAAAAAGACCCCGAATAGCTGCAGCAATCCTGAGAAAGAACAAAGTAGTTGGGATCTCAATACCAGATATCAAGCTGTATTACAAAGCCACTATTCTCAAAACTGAATGGAGCTGGCACAATAACAGACATATGGATCAATGGAACAGAATAGAGAGCCCTGAAATCGGCCAGAACAAATATGCTCAAATAATGTTAGCCAAAGGAGGCAAGAACATACAATGGAGCCAAGATAGTCTCTTCAATAAATGGCGTTGGGAAAATTGGACAGATATATGCAAGAAAATGAACTAGACCACCAACTTACACCATACACAAAAATAAACCCAAAATGGATAAAGCACTTAAATGTATGACAGGAAACCATAAAAATTCTAGAGAAATCCAAAGGCAACAAAAACTCAGACATACCTTGAAGCAATTTATTCACTGATACAGCTCCTATGGCACTTGAAACTAAAGAGAAAATGAACAAATAGGACTACATCAAAATAAAAAGCTTCTGCACAGCAAAAGAAACCATCAACAAAACAATGAGAAAACCCACTGCATGGGAAAACATATTTGCCAATGTCATATCTGATAAGGGCCTAATCTCCAAAATTTATAGATAACTCCTACAACTTAAAAAAAAAGAAGATAAACAATCCAATCAAAAATTGGCAAAGGATCTAAATAGACACCTTTCAAAAGAGGACATTCAGAAAGCCAAGAGACATATGAAAACATGCTGAAAGTCACTAATCATGTGAGAGATGCAAATCAAAACAACAATGAGGTTCCATCTCACACCTGTCAGAATGGCTATCATCAACAAATCCACAAAGGACAATTGCTTTGGAGGATGTGGAGAAAAAGGAACACTCGTGCACTGCTGGTGGGAATGGAGATTGGTGCAGCCACTATGGAAGACACTATGGAGTTTCCTCAAAAAACTACAAATGGAACTCCCATTTGACCCTGTGATCCCTCTTCTAGGAATATATCCCAAGAAACCAGAAACACCAATCAGAAAGGATATATGCACCCCTATGTTCATAGCAGCACAATTCACCATAGCTAAGATCTGAAAACAGCCTAGGTGCCCAACATTAGATGAATGGATTAGAAAACTGTGGTACATCTACACGATGGAATACTATGCTGTTGTAAAACAGAAGGTACTCTTACAATTCGCAATGGCATGAATGGAACTGGAGAGCATTATGCTAAGTGAAATAAGCCAGTCAATGAAGGTAAAATACCACGTGATCTCACTCATTCATGGATAAGAGAGACCATTATAAACTTTTAAACAATAATAGATAAAGAGGCAGAGCTGCCTCAAACAGATTGTCAAACTGCAGCGGGAAGGCCAGGGAGGGTTGGGCGCCGGAGGGAGGGGGTAAGAGATCATCCGAAGGACTTGTATGCATGCATATAAGCATAAGCAATGGACATAAGACACTGGGGGGTAGGGGAGGCCACGGGATTTTCAAGGGCCGTGGGAAAAAAAGGACACATACGTAATACCCTTTGTAATACTTTAAGCAAATAAAGAAATCAATAATAAATAAATAAAATAAAATAAAAAGGAAAACAGTGATTTTTAATTATGTATTATTCAACATGTTTTCTTTAACTACTATTTAAATATAGTATTCTGATCGAAGAATTATTTTATAAATGAACTGTAGGCATTATATGATAACATACCTTAAGTAACACTTTTTTGTGATGCATCATGTTTTGACTGTATATTTTAATTTTTATCTATGACATTACATGTTTTAAAAGATTTAATTAAGATGAAACTAATTTGAAGACTAGTTGAGACTCTTTTCTTGTATGTTAAACTTCTTTCACTTACTATATCTGGATTCTCTGCATTCAAATTCTGATATGTGTGTGTGTGTGTGTGTGTGTGTGTGTGTGTGTGTTTTGTTTCATTTTTGGCAAGTATATATAATGCTGCTTCAGTTTGTTCTCGGTTATCCAAACTGATTTTCAATAACTCTGAGCACTGTACTGAAGACATGACAAGATAGTATTTTATCATTTTGGGCTAACCAGCAGACTTATGACCAGGATCCTGTTTAGGAAAGATTTATACACAATAACCAGACTTGACCATTTAAAAAATGTTGACCCTACTCAAGTAGAATGATGTTATTTATAACACAGAGGGTGGTAAACATACAATTAATCTTCACAGCAGTGGCTCTATGGATGGGTTTCCTTCCACTGAAAAGGGCTCCATCTTCAAGAAGTTGGGATCCTCCACCTACAAAACCTGCCCATTCTGTTCCAAGGCAAAGCACTACTGAGATGTGAAGTCAAGGTACATGGTACAGCCTCTCATGAATTAGAGTAATGAGCTGTTTGAAAAGGAATGCTGCACCTTAATTTCAGGAAGCCATGTGGAAAGTGAGTAGTGGATGGGCATCTGTACTGAACACTATCTTATTATTTCATTGTTAGGAAATAATTCTTCAGCTTCTAATGAGTGAGGTAATAAGTAGATAACACCAGAGTGAGGAATGCATTCCTTTTAATCCATGTTGATACAGTGTCCCTCTTTTTTATATTTACTTTTTTAATATTTTAAGAAAAATGATTTTAGTATCATAATGGTACATTCAATGAATGTTAATATTTCCAGAAAATCTATTTTAAATGTAATAATTGTACATGCAATAAGCATTAATATTCCAAGAAAAACTATTTTAAATATACTAATACTGGAGAACCAGTGTACAAATTCGTGCATGCGTGGTGTCTGGCCTTCACACCCCAATCGCCGGGTTGGCCAGGGGAAGGCGATGCAGGTGTTTGACTGGCTGGCCCAACCCCGATCGAGTGGGGGATCAGATGGGGGAATATGAAGGCTAGGGGAAGGGGCTGTGGGAAGCTTACTGGCTGGCGGGTCCTCAATCATTGCAGGGGGTGGGGGGGGCGGACAGAACAGTGTGGGGCTGGCTCGAGGGTGCAGCCGGGACAACAGCTACACAGTCCCACCCCATGGTTGATCTCCTGGTCAAACTCCTGTTTGAAGGGACAATTTGCATATTAGACTTTTATAATATAGTGTTACATGCAATAAAAATTAATATGTTAAGAAAAAAAAATATAATATTACCAAAACAGTGCAAACCTATTTTATCAGAAAAGTTGTAGGAATTATTAAATATCTGAAAATAATAGGATTCCTTCTACTGTATTCTAAAACATATTTTTTTTTACTCTGGCACTATTTCATTCATCTCTTTCATCTTTTTTTTTTGAAATATTTTTTATTGATTTCAGTGAGAAAGGGAGAGGGAGAGAGAGATAGCAACATCAATGATGAGTGAGAATCATTGATCCTCTGCTACCTGCACGCCTCACACTGGGGACCAAGCCCACAATCCAGGCATGTGCCTTTGGCCAGAATCAAACCTGGGACCCTTCAGTCTGGAGACCAATAATCCATCCACAGTGCCTAACCAGCTAGGGCTTTTTTTTTTCTTTATTGATTAAGGTATTACATATGTGTCGTTATCCCCCATTTGTCCCCCCTACCTCCTACTCATGTCAACACCCCCACTGGTGTCTGTGTCCATTAGTCAGGCTTATATGCATGCCTATAAGTCCTTTGGTTGATCTCTCCCCCTAACCCCACCTTCCCCTACCTTCCCTGTAGCAACCGTTTGCAGCAAAGATTCAGGATCTGGAAAAGTGGATGAACTCAAATAAATACACTAGAAAACAATTACAAATTTACAAGGCATGGGGAGCCAGGTGAAGATATTTCTCTCTAGTAAAGAGGCTCTCTGAAACCCAGGATCCATCAGCTTTTATTTACTTGAATACACATTTGCCCTTTAGCAAAACAAACAGGCATATCGATGGTAAAGTTTGGTAAACCATCAAAATATTATCATGGTGCGAGGTTGCTTTCAGCCATTTTGCGAAAAGCAGGGTAACAAAATGCTGATTTTCAGCCATGCTGAATATCAAAGTCCATTCGCCTTCTGTGGGACTTCTCTCATTGATATGTTCACTACTGTTGGTCTTTCCTCTACATTTCCCACTTTTTGCTTTCTTAATTAATTTAGAAAGGTGTATGCCATTAGCTGGGCTCAGATCCTTTTAGGACTTCATTCTGCATCTTCAGACTGGAAGCAAACATAGAAGAACAAGAAAGAAAGACACTAGCGGTTATTCTAAAAAGGAAATATAGGGAGATTCGACGACAAAAATTGAGTTCTTTCATGTCCTTCTAAATATTATTGTCAGGTATTTAAGGAATTCATTCATAGTAGGCTTCGTTTGGAGCCATTAGATTTTTATGGATCCCTTTCCCAGGCACTGTTAGCTTGTGACATGACAGCAATGATGTTCGAGTTCTGGATGGTGGACAAATGGTGAGAAATGACAATGCATGTCTGACCTTTTTTGGCTTTGTCATGGGCAACCTGCACCAATGCACAGCTGATGAGTGCTAGCATGGCAAGCCGTCTTCACCATCCCCCATCTCTGGATGTTTTCCTCTGACTCCTCAGTGTTTTGCTTGGGGACACTGCTATCTGTGGTTGCAGTAGTCTGGTCAGTTCCTCTCTCAGATTCATGTTGCAGGAATTGGAGAAGTTTTCTGGAAAGACACAAGTATATCCTCAACCAAAGGTTAATAAAGGGACCCTTGTATAAACCAGACTCAGTATCTTTCCATTTAACCAGAACATTTTCCTTTAGCTTACTCTTTCACTAGTGTCTTTCCATAGGTGTCTTTCCATGAGCATTACAAGGGAAAAATTAAAAGTAATTAAGGCTTTGTGTAGTCTACTTATAGGAGATTTCACTATTCCCCCACTTTTGTTTTTCAAGTTGGGATTTAGAGGCCCTTGTAGCAGATATAACATGCAAGGGGGACATTTCTTGATAATCTGTTTTGTCTGCTGTACAATATTTTGGCAGACTAATGTAAAAGTTGATGAGATTCCCCTGACCTGTTTCTTTAAAATAACTAATTGATAGGCATATTCATTTCCTTTCGTTAAAGGACGAGGACTTGTTCAAATAGTAGAGATAGGCGTAGGTCACAGCCATTTAAATTGAGTAGTTGCAGTTCTGTTTACCAGGCTGGCAGCATAGGCAGATCTGCCGGGAGCCGGTCCGTGCTTGCTGTTTTCAAGGGACCTGGCATATATGGCATACTGTTCTTAATATGTTTGCTCACCTTCTTGGCATTATGTGTTTTAACCAAGGTCTCTGAGAAAGGTTGTTTCCCCAGGTAGGGATTTTCCCCTGAAGTTAGGGAGGGAATAAAACCTCTTAACTAAGTGCCAGGTGGGTAATTAATCACTTTAACTACGAACAATCATGCTTAAGCTACATAATCTTTACTCCCTGGAATGGAGATAAGAAAGGCCCTAACCTTTGTAATAGAGATTGATAGGATTGAATCAACTGGTATAAATACAGATGTAACAAGACAGCAAGACACATAACTTAGGAGACAGAACTTAGAAGACAGAACCAAGAGAGACAGAACCTAGGCACAGAACCCACACAGAATGTTACCTAGAGACAGAAGAACTTGGCTGGAGAGAACATGGCAAAAGATCCTGTACAGAAACTGGCAGAACTTTGCTGGAGAACCTGGAGAACCTAGCAAGAGAACATGGACACAGAACCTGGCTGGAGATTCGAAGCAGAAACTCTCTGGAGATCAAGACCAGAACTTGGCTGGAGATCCTGGCTGGAGATCCTGGCTAGGCTGCTGATCAACTGAACACTGTCTCCGTGCCCTTCCTTCTTCGCTGACTCCGTGTACGCCTTTGGGAACCCCTGGACCTGCTGGGGTTGGACCCCGGCACAGATCAGAGATAATATGAAGAGGCTTTTGGAAATCCTGCAAGTCAGCATTGATCCTTTCTAATTCGATTCTTTGCACAGAAGTATGACTGGTCTGAATGACTTGATCTGAATTCATTGCATTATAAGCAGCTTTACCATGAGATGAACTATCAGTAAAAACAGTGACTGCTCCAGGAATAGGTTTCTGCCTATTACAACTAAGTTCCCCTGAATATTCTTTTATTTTCATTTGCTAATTTAAATCAGTCTAACATAAGGCTTCTTTCCTAACTTCCTTTGTCATTGGGTGGGGACAGTCAATGACACTAATAGGGTTTCTGCTATCAGTCTTTGAGTATATTGACATAAGCTTTCTTTAAGGAGGCAAAATGCAAATTGTTTACTTTTCTTTCTGAGGCCTAATACATTTATTTTTAATTACAGTTTTCTAGATATTTGAAGGGAATCTCCTTCCGTTTTTTCTTCCAGAGAAATTTATAGGCCACAATTAGGGAGTTTCTTTTCAAAGCCTTTTTCTTTCTTTTAAATAGAGCTACAAACTTGGTTCCTTTTCAGAAATACCTATAAGAGAGACGTATGCTGGCCAATAGTGCAGTGCATTCAGATTAAGTAAAAGTAACTCTCTTTTTTTATGGTTTCTTACTAATGGTGAGATTTAATGTTTGAATAATAACTCTTTGTTTACCTTGTAAATAGCAGAAGAGATTTAAAAAATTCTCCTTTTTATTAAGCTTCAAATTGACTTTTAAACGGCATTCTTTTGGCTAGTGCTCATTCGCATAGGTACAGAAATTTTACTCTGGACTGTGTCAGAACCAACTGCTAATCAAATCTCTGCTTCTCGTATAACTGAGTTTATATGAGACCTTGATTATATTATAAAAAGCTAATGTGTTAAGTGACTAAAGTATGCATCTTTATTGAGAAAGCAAAGTAAGTAAACTTATACGTTTGACCTATGAAGTCCAGATGTTGCACTACCCCCTGGCCTATCTAAACATCAGGCTGTCAGGGCTCCGATGTTAAAATTCTGCTGCTGAATAATCCAATGTTGCTTAAGAAGTATTCAGCAACTTTGTCCTGCCCTCCCTTAGAGGTTGATACTTTTATAACATTTAAAATATGTGTATGTAAAGAGAACACAGTTATTAATTTTTATTTGATGAAGCTTCAAGTGATTTCAAGAATATAAGATCGGCGTAAATTGGTTTAAAAATATTTCTTTTCCAAAATATTTCTTTTAAGAAGAGTAAACCCTTGAATTATCCCAGGGCACTTGGAAAGTTTCAATGCTATTTGTTGGTTAAAGTCTTGAAATTTAACATGGAAAGACTATCACAAATATGTGTAACCCAAACATTACATTATACATTTGTTGTAAGTATTCTAAAATAGATCAATTAAATTTAAACTGGTTTTTATATTAAAAATTTGGTTCAGACCAAAGAATTATTTCTCTTTTTTAATCAATCCAATTAAATATTATATCCTAGGATGAAATTTTACCACACATGGTACACATAAGTACTACAATATATTTTGTACTACTATTTTTTTCCAGAGAAGTCCCAGGAATTCTTTTTCTTTTTTTTTTTTTATTCTTCATTTTGTTTTGTTTTTTAATTAAATCATTATTGTTCAGATTATTACATTTGTTCCTGTTTTTTTAACCCATAACTCCCCTCCTCCCAGTTCCCGCCCCACCCTCCTCCCTCACTCCCCACCCACTGTCCTCATCTATAGGTGCACGATTTTTGTCCAATTTTTTTCCAGTCTCTTCCCGCATCTCCCACACCCCTTTCCCCACCAAGAATAGTCAGTCCATTCTCTTTCTATGTCCCTGATTCTATTATGATCACCAGATTATTTATTCACTTGATTCTTAGATTCACTTGTTGATAGATGCATGTTTGTTGTTCATAATTTGTATCTGTACCTTTTTGTTCTTCTTCCTCTTCTTAAAGGGTACCTTTCAGCATTTCATATAATGCTGGTTTGGTGGTGATGAACTCCTTTAGCTTTTCCTTATCTGTGAAGCTCTTTTTCTGACCTTCAGTTCTGAATGATAGCTTTGCTGGATAAAGTAATCTTGGTTGTAGTTTCTTGGTATTCATCACTTTGAGTATTTCTTGCTATTCCCTTCTGGCCTGCAAAGTTTCTGTTGAGAAATCAGCTGATAGTCGTATGGGTATTCCCTTGTA
The DNA here is from genome assembly GCF_963259705.1 of Myotis daubentonii. Lineage (NCBI taxonomy): Eukaryota > Metazoa > Chordata > Mammalia > Chiroptera > Vespertilionidae > Myotis > Myotis daubentonii. The sequence continues at coordinate 10,817,130 of NC_081862.1, read as the reverse complement.
GGTAACTGAGTTTCTTCCTCTTGCTGCTTTTAAGATTCTCTCTTTGTCTTTTGCTCTTGGCATTTCAATTATGATGTGTCTTGGTGTGGTCCTCTTTGGATTCCTTTTGTTTGGGGTTCTCTGCGCTTCCTGGACCTGTAAGTCTATTTCTTTCACCAGGTGGGCGAAGTTCTCTGTAATTATTTCTTCAGATAGGTTTTCAATATCTTGCTCTCTCTCATCTTCTGGCACCCCTATAATTCTGATGTTGGTACGCTTGAAGCTGTCCCAGAGGCTCCTTACACTATCTTCGTATTTTCGGATTCTTTTTTCATTTTGCTTTTCCAGTTGGGCGTTTTCTGCTTCTTCGGATTTCGAATCTTTGCCTTGATTCTTGCGCTCCTCTGGTCTGCTGTTGGGTGTCTGTATAATATTCTTTATTTCAGTCAGTGTATGCTTAATTTCTAGTTGGTTCTTTATCACAACATTGAGGGTCTCATTAGATTTCTTGAGGTTCTCACTACATTTATCGGCGGCTTCTAGACAGTTCTTGAGAGACCTTAAAAGTGTGGTTCTGAACTCTATATCCTCCATGGACAATTTTGTCCTGTTTCTTTGTCTCCGCATTTTTTATGCTTTCTTGGTGCACTCCCTAGTGTTCTTTGTGCATAGTCTTGTTGTAGTTAAGCCTTGATTGTTGTTGGCAATACCGGGGGTGATTTGACCTCCAGGCTAACTGGCTATGAGAATCTGCTGTGTCTGCAGTGGGAGAGCTTCTGTGCTGGATCTCTAGGGCGGTGCTAATCTAGCATTTGCCTGAGGCTATCCCGCAAATGGCTGTGTGCAGGGCTTGGGCGGGGCGGGTCCCCGGGGATCTACAGGGCGTGCCGGAGCAAGCAGTTATGGCTGCTCTCAGTTCCGTCCCTGGGGGGTCTGCCTCACAGAGTCCCAGCAACCACTGCAAACCTCAGAGAGAAAGCTGTCTTCAAGTTCTGACCGAAGCCAGACAGTCCCGCTTCTCCCGTTTGAGTCTGGGTCCCTAGAGACTCGCCTGGATCTGGAGTTCAGAGTCTGAAACTCCCTCCCGATTGAAAACAACAACCGCGCCCTCCGCTGCCAGCCCGCTACGCGCACACTCCACACCTGAGTATTTCACTTCAGCACTGCGCCTCCTCTGAGTCTGGGTATGATATTCTCTTTCCTCCTAGTTGTAGAATTTCCACTCAGCCAGCCTTCCTGTGGTTCTGGATGATGTCCATTCCATCTTTAGTTGTTTTTTGAAGTGGTTGTTCTAGGCAGCAATCTGCGGCGTTAACCTATGCCACCATCTTGGTTTTCTCTCTATCTATTTTTCTTGATAATGAATTTCTATACTTTATGCATTTTATCATTACAACCATATAATTTCTCCCAATTTAATTTGAACTTTTAACACTTGGAAGCCTTAAACTTTAGGTGACAAGTTAAATACTTAGCATTTCTTAGATTAGTAATACCTTCACATTTTTAAGGATATATTTCCAATAAAATTAACAAAGACTTATTTAATTAATACATTCAAATCTTTCCTTTATTTTTTCATTCTAGGCAAACTCAAATTAATATTTCAGTAGTTTGTTACTTCAAAACATTTAGAGATTTAATAAGTTTTATTCCTTAATGTAACCAACTCCAAATTTTTAAGTTACCAAAACTTTACAAGTGTATGTTTACACATATGAGGTTGCCAAAGGAGTAGGGGGAGAAGGGAAGAAGGCCTGTAGGCATTTGAATTTTAAAACCACCACATTTTTCCTTCAGAGGTTAGATATAAGGTTGCTCTGCCAGGTTCCCTGCTTTTACAGGGAGAAGATCCACTGGTCCTTTCCTCCAACAGAGAGTGCAGTCAGCCTCTCCTTAGTGACTGCACCCTCACCATCAATATATTAATTTATCATTACTACTGAAAAGCTTTGCCACAAAGCCTTCATATTAGTTATATCTATCTATTTAACTTTTAACAATTTTGAGATTCCAAAGCCAGTTATCACCATCTAAGGCGTTTTACTTTGGCAAATTTTGCAGCAGAGAAAACTTACTGGCTTTCATTGGCTTTAATGTTAACCTTGGAATATGGTCCATTATTATTTAAGAACTGCCCTTTATTATGGAAACACTAATCTTATTGCCTAAACACAGCCTGTATATTTTCCTTGTGTCATTTTCTCCATCTTATAAAGAAAAACAGTCTTGGGTTTGTACTATAGCATCTGTGAGGAGATAGGGGTCAGTCCAAGAGGCCACGCAAAATCGTGTGGGATGCGACTTCCCTTAAGCCAGTGTTTTTCTCTTCACGGATACAGAAACTCCAGAGATATCCCTTAAATTGTGAGGAATGTCTCATCTATCCAAATTTCAAAAGACGGTCTGGGAAATAAAATGAGGCTTTTAATAACACTCTCGAGAGTGGGCATACATTTTACGGGATCACCAAAAGACTAGTAATTAATGGGTTGGGAGGTGTTTTAGATATTAATAATGACCTGTCCGTCTACTGTTTCTTTTCTTATTAAATTAAATTGAACGCATGCTTAATAGACTAACAATAAAAAACCAAGACAGATTGATTATAATCAACAGACCAGTGCCCATAACATAGAGACAAGGCTTCATAAATCAGAGTAGTTTTCATAGGTCTTATCGTATTCTGCTCTTCATGGCATTGACTGTACTCTAAAGTTATTTTTGATAAAATCTGCCTGTCCCAAGGTGTCATATGGTCATTTTCAGACAAAGCATTAAAGAGTCCTTTTTTAAAATGACTGTTAACCCCATTTTTTCTAGCTGCTGAGCCTTTCCACACTAAAGGTGGAGGAACCAGGGCTTAGGTATTACAGACTTTTGATCCCCAATACGAATTAGGCATAATGCAGTGCGAACAAGAGCCCACATAGTTTAAGATGAGAAGGTTACCTTTTTTCCTTGAGCCTGATTTAAGAGAGTATCTTTTGATATTTTAATTTCTTTATCCTTGAGCATGCAAGTAAATGTTTACAATTATTATCATTATTATTATTATTATTATTATTATTATTATTTATTTATTTATTTTTTATTTTTATTTTTTTTTTGCTTTATACTCAAAGTTTTCCTCATTATTGCCTGGCAGAAATAAAAGATTTTCCACCCATTTTATGTTTCACAGTTTCCAAAGCTGGCATGGGCTTTGTGCACAGAGAATTTTCCCCTCCTTTTCAGTGCACTTCTCAGCTTTCTGGTGAAATGTCTTCCTTTTTCACTCTGGTGAAATTTCTTCTCCAGATGCCCCACATTGGGCGCCAGAATGCTGCAACCTTTTGCAGCAAGGATTCAGGATATGGGAAAGGAGGTGCACAAAAATGAATACACTAGACAACAAATATAAATTTAGAAGACATTTGGGAGCCAGGCAGAGACCTTTCTTTCTAGCGGAGAAGCTCTCTGAAGCCCAGTACCCATCAGCTTTTATTGACTTGGCTTTACATTTCTCATATATGCCCTTTAGCAAAGCAAACAGGCATATCAGCAGTCAACTTTGCAAAACATTAAAAGGGTTATCAGGTTAGGAGATTACCTTCAGCCATTTTGCCAACAGCAGGGTAATATAATGCTGATTTTCAGCCCTGCTGAATATCAAAGTTCATTAGCCATCTATGGGAGATACATATACATATACATATACATATACATATACATATACATATACATATACATATACATATACATATACATATACATATACATATACATATACATATACATATACATATACATATACATATACATAAATGTATGTAGGTATGTGTGTGTGTGTGTGTGTGTGTGTGTGTGTGTGTGTATACTAGAGGCCCAGTGCACAAAAATATGTTCACTGATGCAGAGGTGTCCCTCAGCCCCACTTGTGCCCTCTCACAATCTGGGACCCCTCAGGAGATAACGACCTGCTGTCTTAGGCCTGCTCCCATATGGCAGAGGGCAGGCCCAATCTCTAGGTGCAACCTCTGGTTGGGCTTAAAGCAGGGCCGATTGGGGAGTTGGGACGCTGCCCACTGTCATATACAGAGCAGGGCGGATCGGGAGGTTGTGATGCCACCCCCAATCATGCTCAGGGTAAGGCCGATTGGGGTTTTGGGGTGCCACCCCCTGTAGCACTCAAGGCAGGGTTGATGGGGAGGTAGAAGCACCACCCACTGTCATAGACAGAGCAGGGCCCATCAAGGGGGTTGGGGCTCCATACCCTGTCACACACAGAGCAGGGCCAATCAGGGTGTTTGGGAGCTCCCCCCTGTCATGCACTGAATAGGGCCTATAGGGGAGTTGGGGCACCGCCCCCTGTCACACACAGAGCACCTCGGATCAGGGGGTTGGAGCACCACCCCTGTCACACTCAGAGCAGGGCCCAGGAGGTGGTTGTGGCTCCACCCTGTCACACACAGAATAGGGCCCATGGGGGGTTCGGTGCCTCACCCTGTCACACACAGAGCTGCAGGGCGATCATGGGTTTTGGGCACTGCCCCCCCTCAGGCTGCTTCAGGGGCCAGGAGGACTCATGGCTCTGGTGATCAGAGTGCTGGGAGGCCTCGCAGCTCCGCTTGACACAGTGTCAGTGAGGACTTGCTGCTCCTTTGATCCCTTTGCTGTGAGGCTTTGCGGCTCCGCTTGACACAGGGGCAGTTAGGACTCACTGCTCCACTGATCTCAGTGCTGGGAGGCCTTGCGGCTCCCCTTGACACAGGGGCAGTGAGCATTCACTGCTCCACTGATCCAGGTGCTGGCAGGCTCCACTGATCCCGGTTTCAGGAGGCCTCACTTCTCTGCTCATCCCGGTGCTGGGAGGCATATTACCCTCTTACTATGTAGAATAGAGGCCTGGTGCATGGTGGGGGCTGGCTGTATTGCCCTTAAGGGTGTCCTGGATCAGGGTGGGGTTCCCGTTTGGGCGCCTTGCCAGCCTGGATGAGGGGATGATAGCTGTTTGCAGCTGGACACACCCCCTTCAGGGTCGGGGTCCCCACTGTGGTGCCTGGCCAGTCTGGGTGAGGGGCTGAGGGCCGTTTTCAGGTTGGCGGGTGACTGAAGCGCCCAACCTGTCCGTTTTTTCTTTTTAATTGTGGGACTTGTTTACCTTTTATGGCTGTCACTGGAACTGAGAGCTAAATTTAGCTCTGAGGCTTGGCTCCAACGCGGAGGCCTCGGCTGCTGAAAGCAGGTATCTGGGTTTCTTAGGGTTCTATTATCAAAACTCTGTTGCAACTCCAGTTCTGCCGGCTGGCTGAAAGCATGGGGTTTGTTTAGTGTCTATAATTGCAACATAGTTGCTTAGAGTGCAAGCACACAGCCCAGCAGTGGCAGGCGGGGAACCTTGGCTTCTTCCTTCACTGGAGCAAGATTGCCTCCTGTTCGCTTCAGCTGCCTGGCTGCCAACCAACATCATGGTTGGCAGTTAATTTGTATATTGCCCTGATGAGCCAATGGGAAGCATGTCAGAGGTACGGTTAATTAACATCTTTGTCTGTTATTTAAAAGGATATGTATATGTATATGTATATGTATATGTATATGTATATGTATATGTATTAACTACTGTTGGTCTTTGCCTCCAGCACCTTACTCTGAGGTTTGATAGTCTGATCGATGCTTCTTTGTGTCTGGTTGTCTTGTTGCCCATCAGTTAGCATAGTTCATTATATTCCACAAATGAGTGAGACAATGTGATATTTATCTTTCTGTGACTGGCTTATTTTGCTTAGCATAATGTTCTCCAAGTCCATCCATGCTGTTGCAAATTATAAGAGTTCATTTTTGTTATAGCAGTAGAGTTTTCCATTGTATAGGTGTTCCACCGTTTTATAATCCGTGCATCTGCTAATGGGCGCTTAGACTGTTTCCAAATCTTAGCTATTGAAAATTGGGCTGGTATGAACATACAGTTGCATATATCTGTCCTGATTAATGTTACTCATTTCTTGGGATATATATATATATATATATATATATATATATATATATATATATATATATATATATATATATATATATATATGAGGGTACTTAATCAAATGGGAGCTCCATTTTCAATTTTTGGAGAAAACTCTATACTATTTTCCACAATTTTTGCAGCAGTCGGCATTCCCACCAGCAGTGCACAAGGGTTGCTTTTTCTTCGCATCCTCTCCAGCTCTTGTGTTTTTTATTTTTTTCTGACAGCTATTCTGACTGGTGTGGACTGGTACTTCTCTCCTTTTGATTTACATCTCTTGGACTGTTAGTGCCTTTGAGCATTTTTTCCTATGTCTCTTGGCCTTATGTAGGTCCCCTTTCAAAAAGTGTCCATTTAAGTCCTTTGCCGATGTTTTAATTGGATTGTTTATCTTCCTATTGTTAATTTGTGTGAGTTCCCTGTAAACTTTGGAATTCAACACTTATCAGAGATACCACTGGCAAATATGTTCTCCTATGCAGTGGGCTTTCTTGTTGTTTTGTTCAGGATTTAGTTTGCCGTGCAAAAGATTTTTATTTTGATGTAGTCCATTTGTTTATTTTCCCCTTTGTGGGCATTGCCTTCGAAACTGTGTCAGTAAAGATATGCTAAGACATATGTCTGATATTTTGCTGCCTATGCAATCTGCTAAGATTTTTTTTATATAGATTCCCAACTAATGTTCAAGTCTTTATCCACTTTGAGTTTATTTTTGTGTATGGTGTAAGGTGGTAGTCTGGTTACATTATCTTGCATATTTCTGTCTGATTTTCATCATTTATTGAAGAGACTGTTTTGACTCCATTATATGCTCTTGCCTCCTTTGTAAATTAACAATAAAGCGTAATGACTTGGGTCCACTTCTGGGTTCTCTGTTCTGTTTCAGTGGTGTATATGTCTTTTCTAGTGCCAGTAGCAGGCAGTTTTGAGAATGGTGGCATTATAATATATCTTAATATCTGGTATTTTGATCCTTCCACATTTTTTTCTTTTTTTATTTCTTAAAGTATTACAAAGAGTATTATATATGTCTCCTTTTTTCCCCCCGCCCTTGACAATCCCCTGGCCTCCCCTACCCCACAGTGTCTTATGTCCATTGTTTATGCTTATATGCATGCATACAAGTTCTTTGGTTGATCTCTTACCCACCACCCTCCTGCTCTCCCACTGTCCCCAGCCTTCCTGCTGTAGTTTGACAGTCTGTTCGAGGCAGCTCTGCCTCTGTATCTATTTTTGTTCATAAGTTTATAATGGTCTTTATTATCCAGAAATGAGTGAGAACATGTGGTATTTTTCCTTCATTGACTGGCTTATGTCACTTAGCATAATTCTCTCCAGTTCCATCAATGCTGTTGCAAATGGTAAGAGTTCCTTCTTTTTTGCAGCAGAATATTATTCCATCGTGTAGATGTGCCACAGTTTACTAATCCATTCATCTACAGATGGGCACTTAGGCTGTTTCCAGATCTTAGCTATGGTGAATTGTGCTGCTATGAACATAGGGCTGCATATGTCCTTTGTGATTGGTGTTTCTGGCTTCCTGGGATATATTCTTAGAAGTAGGATCACAGGGTCAAATGGGAGTTCCATTTGTAGTTTTTTTGAGGAAACTCCATAGTGTCTTCCATAGTGGCTGCACCAGTCTGCATTCCCACCAGCAGTGCACAAGTGTTCCTTTTTCTCCACATCCTCTCCAGCACTTGTCGTTTGTTGATTTGTTGATGATAGCCAGTCTGACAGGTGTGAGATGATACCTCATTGTTGTTTTGATTTGCATCTCTCAGATGATTAGTGACTTTGAGCATATTTTCATATGTCTCTTGGCTTTCTGAATGTCCTCTTTTGAAAGGTGTCTACTTAGATCCTTTGCCCATTTTTTGATTGGATTGTTTATCTTCCTTTTGTTAAGTTGTATGTGTTATCTATAAATTTTGGAGATTAGGCCCTTATCAGATATGACACTGGCAAATATGTTTTCCCAGATAGTGGGTTTTCTTGTTGTCTTGTTGATGGTTTCTTTTGCTGTGCAGAAGTTTTTTATTTTGATGTAGTCCCATTTGTTTATTTTCTCTTTAGTTTCCAATGCCCTAGGAGCTGTATCGGTGAAGAAATTGCTTTGGCATATGTCTGAGATTTTGTTGCCTTTGGATTCTTCTAGTATTTGTATGGTTTCCCGTCGTATATTTAAGTCCTTTATCCATTTTGAGTTTATTTTTGTGTATGGTGTAAGCTGGTGGTCTAGTTTTATTTTCTTGCATGTATCTGTCCAATTTTCCCAACACCATTTATTGAAGAGACTATCTTGACTGCATTGTATGTTCTTGCCTCCTTTGTGAAATATTAATTGAGTATATTGGTTCGGGCCGATTTCTTGGCTCTTTATTCTATTCCATTGATCTATATGTCTGTTATTGTGCCAGTACCAGGCAGTTTTGAGAACAGTGGCTTTGTAATACAGCTTGATATTTGGTATTGGGATCCCACCTACTTTGTTCTTTCTCTGGATCTCTGCAGCTATTCGGGGTCGATTTTTATTCCAGATGAAATTTTGGAGAGTATGTTCTAGGTCTGTGAAATATGTCATTGGTATTCTAATGGGAAGTGCGTTGAATTTATAGATTGCTTTGGGAAGTATGGACATTTTAATGATGTTGATTCTACCAATCCAAGAGCATGGTATGTTCTTCCATCTCTTTATGTCTTCCACTATCTTTTTTTTCAACGTCCTGTAGTTTTCTAAGAAGAGGTCTTTTACCTCTTTAGTTAAGTTTATTCCTGGGTAGCCTAATTTTTTTGGAGCGATGGTAAATTGGATTGCTTTTATAGTCTCTCTTTCTGCACATTCACTATTGGTGTATAGAAATGCCATAGAGTTCTTGGCGTTAATTTTCTATCCTGCTACATTGCCGAATTCTTTTATTAAATCTAATAGTTTATTTATGAAGTCTTTAGGGTTTTTTAAGTATAATATCATGTCATCTGCAAATAAGGACAGTTTTACTTCTTCTTTTCCAATTTGGATGCCTTTTATTTCTTCTTGTCTAATTACAATGGCAAATACATACAGTACTATGTCGAACAGGAGTGGTGAGACTGGGCATCTCTGTCTTGTTCCTGTTCTTAGGGTAAATGGTGTTAGTTTTTGTCCATTGAGTATGATGTTGGCTGTGGGTTTGTCATATAAGGCTATTATTATGTTGAGGTATGATCCTTCAATTCCCACCTTGCTGAGAGTTTTCATCAAAAATGGGTGTTGAATTTTGTCAAATGCTTTTTCTGCATCAATTGCTATGACCTTGTGGTTTTTTTCTTTCAATTTGTTTATGTGATGTATCACGCTTATTTATTTGTGGATATTGTACCATCCCTGCATCCCTGGGATAAATCATTCTTTATTTATATCTATGATCTTTCTGATGAACTGCTGGATCCGATTTGCTAGGATTTTGTTGAGGATTTTGGCATCTATGTTCATGAGGGATATTGGCCTGTAATTCTCTTTCATTGTGTTGTCTTTATCTGGTTTTGGTATTACGGTGATGCTGCCTTCATAGAATGAGCTTGGAAGTGTTCCTTCCTCTTGGATTTTTTGTAGTATTCCGAGGAGGATAGGTTTTATTTGTTCCTTGAATGTTTGGTAAAACTCCCCTGTGAAGCCGTCTGGTCCTGGGCTTTTGTGTGCTGGAATCTTTTTGATGACTGCTTCAATTTCTTCCATAGTTATTGGCCTATTGAGATTTTTAGATTCTTCCTGATTAAGTTTTGGAATGTTGTATTTTTCTAGGAATATGTCCATTTCCTCCAGGTTGTCTAGTTTGTTGGAGTAGAGTTGTCCATAGTATTTTTTTTAACAATCATTTGTATTTCTGTGGGATGTGTTGTTTTTTTTCCTCTATCATTTCTGAATTTGTTGATGTGGGTCCTTTCTCTTTGCTTCTTGGTGAGCCTGGCTAGAGGTCTGTCAATCTTGTTTATCCTTTCAAAGAAACAGCTCTTGGTTTCATTGATTTTCTGTATTGTGTTTTTGGTCTCTATTTCATTTATTTCTGCTTTAATCTTTATTATCTCCTTCCTTCTGCTCACTCAGGGCTTTTCTTGTTGCTCTCTTTCTAATTCTTTGAGCTGTAGATTTAGATGATTTACTACCATTTTTTCTTGTTTGTTGAGATAGGCCTGTAGAGCTATAAACTTCCCTCTCAGGACTGCTTTCATTGTGTCCCAAAGGTTTTGGATTGTTGTGTTTTCATTGTCATTAGTTTCCAGAATGTTTTTAATTTCTTCTTTGATCTCATTGGTAACTCAATCAATATTTAATAACATGCTATACAGCTTCCAAGTGTTTGAGTATTTTGAGTTGTTTTTATTGTATTTTATTTCTAATATTATGGCCTTGTGATCTGAGAAGATTCTTGGTATGATTTCAATCTTCTTGAATTTGGGGAGACTTTGTTTGTGACCCAATTTGTGGTCTGTTTTTGAAGATGTCCCATGAGCACTTGAGAAGAACGTATATTTTGTGGCTTTGGGATGAAGTGTTCTGAAGATGTCAATTAAGTCCATCTGATCTAGTGAGTCATTTATGATTGCTGTTTCTTTGCTGACTTTTTGTCTAATTTGATTTATCCAGTGATGACAGTGGTGTATTAAAGTCCCCTACTATGATTATATTGTTGTCGATATCTCCCCTAATATCTTCCAGGAGTTTTCTTATGTATGTTGGTGCTCCTGCATTCGGTGCATATATGTTTATCAGGGTTATATTTTCGTGTTGTATTGATCCCTTTAGTAATATGAAGTGGTCTTCCTTATCTCTTGTTTTGGCCTTCACTTTGAGGTCTATTTTGTCTGATGTAAGTATTGCCACCCCACCATTTTTTTCATTTCCATTTGCCTGAAAGATATTTTTCAATCCCTTCACATTCAGTCTGTGTGAGTCCCTTCTTCTGAGGTGGGTCTCTTGTAGACAGCAAATATATGGGTCATGTTTTATTTTTTTTTTCCATTCAGCCCCTCGATGTCTTTTGATTGGACCATTTAGTCCATTTATGTTTAAAGTTATTATTGAAAGGTAATTGTTTGTAGCCATTTTTTTTGTGGCTGTTTTCTTTCTGGGATTTTCATTTCTTCTTTTTACACCAGTCCCTTTAGCATTTCTTGCATTACTGGCTTGGTGGTGGTAAACTCCCTTAGCCTTTTTTTGTCTGTGAAGCTTCTTATTTCCCCTTCAATTTTGAATGATAGCCTTGCTGGATAGAGTATTCTTGGATTCAGTCCTTTGCTTTGCATCACTTTGTAAATTTCTGTCCATTCTTTTCTGGCCTGATGCGTTTCTGTTGAGAAATCATTTGATAATCTGATGGGGGATCCTTTGTAGGTAACTCTCTGTTTCTCTCCTTCAGCCTTTAAGATTCTGTCTTTGTCTTGTACATTTGCCATCGTTATTATGACGTTTCTTGGTGTGGGTCTTTTGGGGTTCACCTTGCATGGGACTCTCTGTACTTGTGTAACTTTTTTCTTCCCCATATCTGGGAAATTTTCTGACATTATTTCTTCAAATAAATTTTCTAATCCTTGCTGCTCTTCTTGTTCGTCTATCAGCCCTATTATGTGTGTGTTACTTCATTTCAAGTTGTCCCGAAGCTCCCTTAGGCTCTCCTCCTGCTTTTTCATTTTTTTCTCCAGTTGCTGTCAGATTGAGCTTGTTTCTCTGCCTTATCTTATAATTCACTAATTCAGTCCTCTGCTTCTTCTAGTCTGCTGTTGAAACTTTCCATGGAGTTTTTGATTGTAGCTATATCATTTTTCATTTCTTCCTGATTCTTGCATAGGTTGTTGATTTTCTCATCCATCCGGTGAATGAATTGTACAACCATTATTCTGAATTCTTTTTCTGTCATTTTGCATGCTTCCACTTCTTTAATGTCCTTTATTGGTGACTCCTCATTGTCTTTCCTCTGGGTGTTGTTTCGTCTCTTCATTCTGATTATCTCCCGATGGTTCAAACGTCGAGTTGCGTGGGCCTGGACCGTGGGCAGTGGGAGCCTGCCACCCCCCTAGTGTCACTGAAGAGCTCTGACACTAAGATGTGTGGTTGTGGTTGGTTGGTGGGAACCAGGCTCTCTCAGAGTCAGTGTTGTCAGCGCTCAATGTGGCCTCATAGGCGCACTTAGAATCAGGGACCCTGCCTGCACCATGATGAAATAGAGACCCCCCTGAAGCGTGTTGAAAACCAGAGCCCCCTAGCGTGCGCTAGGTGTCAGAGTTCCCCAGAATCCTGTATCAGAGTCTCTGTTGCTTCCCACACCCTTGCCTTGAGAATCAGGGCCCCTGTGTGACCTTGCACCAGGAATTGGAGTCACTGGCTCTTAGTATGAATGCACAGGGAATCAGGATCTCAGGCGCAGGTGATAAGAAACAAAGTTAAGTACCTGGTACTTGGTGCTGCCTCCTGCCCAGAGAATCGGGGTCCCTGGGCCTGTGATACGCTGTTCAAATTCCCAGTGTTCACGTGATTGCTCCCAGCCCAGGGCTCAGAAGCCGGCCCTAAGTGGGATCAGTTCCTAGGTGCTCATGCACTTCCAGGCTAAAGTTCCTGGAGCACTGAGTCCCTGGCAAGGGTGGGTCTATCAGTTAGTTACTCGGGCTCTGCCTGGAAGCCTGCAGGAAGGGGGGATGGGCTCTGTTACTCAAGGTTCTGCCACGGGGATTTCTGAACTTTTGGTACCCACAGGTCTGTTGCTGTGATCAAAGGTCTCTGTCCCCAGAGGCTGCAGGGTCCTGGTATGCTTCTGAGATCAGACTGGGTGTTGCTGAGGCCAGGATCCTAGTCTGAAGCAGCTCTGTTTCCCAGGATGGCATGGTCACCGTGCCTGTGCTGGCCACCCAGGAGTGTCTGCGCAGGGAGCGGGACTCCGCAGCCTAAGACTGCCAGGATTAGCAGCCCCTTAGAAGACCTGCAGAATCTAACTATCCCTAGCTCATACACACACACCACACGAGTCCACACACTCCTCTATCACTTCCTTGTGCTCTCACACTCTCTCCCTCCTTACCTTTCTGCTAGTCACCATTTTCTCGAAAGTCAGATTTTTTTCTTGTTCCCTGGATTACTGAGGCTATTTTTACGCCATATGAATTTTTGGAGAGTTTGTTCTTTGTCTGTGAAATATTCTGTTGGTATATCAATGGAGATTACACTGATTCTATAAATTGCTTTGGGTAGTATGAACATGTTAATGATGTTAGTTCTACCAACCCATCAACACGGTATATTAGTCCATTGGTTGATATCTTTATCTCCGTTTCAATGTTCTGTCGTTTTCCAACTGCAGTTATTTTACTTCCTTCATTGAGTTTTTTCCTTAATTCTTTTACTGCAATGGTAAGTGGGATTCTTTTCTTAGTTTCTCTTTTTGTGAGTTCATTCTTGGTGTATCTAAAGACAGATATTTTTGGTTGTTAATTTTGTATCCTGATACGTGACCAAATTCATTTATTATCTGCTTTTCCGGTTGGGATGACTTTTATTTCTTCATGAACACTATGGTAGCACTTCCTGTACTATGTTGAACAGGAATGGTGAAAATTGGCATCACCGTCTTTTTCCTGTTCTTTCACGGGAAATGGTTTTAGTTTTTGCCAATTTAGTATGATGTTGGCTGTGGGTTTTTCATATATGGCCTTTATGATGTTCAGGTATGCTTCTCTATTACCACATTGCTGAGAGTTTTTTATCACAATTGGGTGTTGGGTTTTTTTTCAATTCTTTTTCTGCATCTATCGATATGATCACGTGATCTTTGTCTCTCAGTTTGTTTATGAGTTTTATCATGTTTATTGATTTGTGAATATCATACCAGCCTGGCATCCCTGGAATATATCCAACTTGATCATGGCATTTGGTCCTTCAATATAATGCTGGATGCAATTTGCTAATACTTGGTTGAGGATTTTAGTATCTGTCATCATCAGCTATATCGGCCTGTAATTCTCTTTCTTTGTAGTGTCTATACCTTGTTTTGGAATTAGAATAATGCTGGCCTCCTACCAAGAGTTTGGAAGTATTCTTTCCTCTTTTCATTTTCTGAAATAATTTGGGGAGTATAGATTGTAGTTTTCTGAATGTTTGGTAGAACTCCCCTTTGAAGGTGTCGGGCCCTGAGCTTTTGTTGGTTGGAAGTGTTTTGATTACTGCTTCTATTTCATTAGTTGTTATGAGTCTATTCAGGTTTCTTCATTCTTTCTGAATCACATTTGGTAGATTGCATTTTTTACTGACTTCATCTATTTCATCCACACTGTCCAGCATTTTGGCATATAGTTGTTCATAGTATTTTCTTACAATCCTTTTAATTTCTGCGGTACCAGTGCTTACTCCTCCACTCTTGTTTCTGATTTTACTTATTGGAATCATGTGTGTTTGTTTCTTAATGAGTCTGGCTAATGGTTTATCAATTTTGTTTATCCTCTCATGGAACCAGCTATTGGTTTCATTGAATTTTTTGTCTCTGTTATTTTTTTCTGCTATAATCTTTATTTTTCCCTTCCTTCTACTTACTCTGCACTCTTCTTGTTGGTCTCTTTCTAATTCTTAAATTGTAGGGATAAATAGTTTATTGCTGATTTTTGTTATTTTCAGAGATATGTCTATAGTGCTATGAACTTCCCTCTCAGGACTGCTTTTGCTGATTCCCAGAGATTCTATGCTGTTAATTGTTCATTTTCCTTTTTTCCAACAGGTCTTTGATATTTTCTTGAACTCATTGTAACAAATTCATTGTTTAATAGCATGCTATTTAGCCTCTAAGTGTTTTAATGTTTTTGGGTGTTTTTACTCTACTTGATTTCTTATTTCATTCCACTGTGATCCAAGAAGATGCTTATATGATTTAAATCTTCTTGAACTTGTAGGGACTTGTTATGTGTCCTACCATGTGGCCTATCTTTGGGAATGATCCCTGTGCACTTGAGAAGAATGTATATTCTGCTCTGTTGGGGTGAAACGTTCTAAAATGTCAATTAAATCAATCTGATACAGTGTGTCCTTTAGAGTCTCTGTATCATTATTTTGTCACATGGAAGACCTATCCAGTGAAGTCAGAGGAGTGATAAAAGTCTTCTACTATGACTGTCCTGCTTTCAGGCTCTCCATTAAAGTCCTCTAAAAGTTTCATTGTTTGTTTTTTGTTTACTCATTTGATTGTTTCATATATATATATATATATATGACTGACACAAGTCTACCCTCTTAGCCAATAGTTAAGAAATAAAGGCCACCAAGATTCTTCCACCCTAAGCTGCCTTTTGGGATATTGATTTTCAGCCGTTTATTTAGAAACCAAGAGTCAGAGAGCACCTTTGGGCAACCCCTGCCTGCTCCTGCCCAAATGATTCAGAGCAAGAGACCCTCTTCAGAAGTCTGTTGCCTTTGCCTGATTGGAATGAAACATGATAAACAGGAGGGCTTCAGCAGATGTCTATTAGCTAGATTCCCCTCCTCCCCTGTGACACCATCAATCAGGAGTGTGGGAGCGGTTCACAGTCATTGTTGTTCCCAAGAAGCAAGGTTATAATTTCCAGCATCTGCAGTTCATGTCACCCAGCGCACCCAGCACACCTCCTGAGCCACAGCTGGACAAGGCAGGACCTGGAGAAGAGGGGGAAAACAGAGGGGGGTGACTCAGGTGAACCTGGAGGGGAGGGAGAGGCATCAGTGCAGGTACCCACAGGAACTGTCCTTGGGAAAGGTCACCTGTGTCCTGAGGAGAGAGAGGGGAGTAGAGCCCAGCCATGGGGGAGAAACCTCAGGGCTCTGCCCACTGACACTCTGACACGTGGAAGGACACTCAACACTGACTCTCTCATCCCCTCCCCAACCAGGTTGGCAGGGGAGGAGGGATCTCCATGCAAATTGATCCTGAACTCTGAGGATTCTAAGTATTTTGTTACAATCTTGAGGCTTATCAATAAGAGGAGGTACCAGTGAACACCCTTTCTAGGCAGGACTGGACCAGGTCTGGTAGGGCAGCCTACATCGCCTTCCCAAAAAATTGCTTTGAGGCTGGGCCAAGGCCCTGGAGCTGTGAGAGCCCCCGCCTGTCAGTGAGCAGCTGGCTTTCAGCTGAGGGTTCCTCTCCACACACCCAACCTCTCCCCCAACAGTTACTCAAATTGGGATGGCTCTATCCTGTTCAGGTCCAGTCTCTGTGAGGCCCGAATCTGGGAGAAGGGATGCCGCCCAGGGGTGAAGGTTCCTGCCTTTCCCTCTGGGCTCCTAGATAGATATGCCAAAAGAATTTTCAAAAGGTGTGGTTCACACAAATTGGGACACACACTGTGGCGAATGCACTCTGGACACCCGGAATTCTCTCCAAGACCTTTCACATCGGCTATTCTTGCAGAGAACTGGGCGTCCAGAGTCCATTTCATGTGCCTGTAAGGACATCAGGAGCCTGTTGTACAGTGGGTGTCATGGAAGCAAAAATCAGCCCCAAATTCCTTCTTGATTTGCTCTCCCTGCTTTGGACCACTGTTTATTCTTCCTCTTCTTATTGTCTCCACCTGAAAACAACTGACAGCATTAAAGTTCAAAATGTCCTGGCATGAGTCTGGCTACAACATCAAAAGGCTAAGTTCTTAGTCAGTAAGGACTGTAGGTTTTATCCACGTAAAGCATGCTTAGTTTGAGAATGCAGCTTCTTTCCCCCTTAGGCTTACTGTAGGTGATTGTAGAAAAAAGGATTTACCCCTTTCACCTCATCTCTACTTCATCCCCTCACAGGACAGGCTAGACTCAGCCTCTCTCAGCTGTGCAGGAGTGTGTGCGCGCACACACACTCACACGCACACTCACACACACACACACACACACACACACACACAGACAGCAGCTCCTTCAAAAATATTCTAGCTTCCCTCTCTTCCATCATTGAAGGGTTTTTAAGTCACAAGGGTGATCATTACAATGCAGTGCTGGTTGATTGACACATTTAATGTTTCTAAAATGAAAACAGCTCTACAGCACTAGTCCAGGACAGGCAATTGTGATAGAGAGCCTTGTAAAAAAATAACAGGAAAATAATTTACAATAAACTAGCATTAGCATTTTTAGTGGACATGTGGACTGCTTTAAGAGATTCATAAATATGAATTGCTGATTTCCCAGGAGAGTGGGGCCCAGGAAATTTCATTCCCCCTTCCTTATGCAGCCTTACTGTGACCTAGGAACATAGTGAACATTGTGAGGCAATGGGTGAAGGACTGGAATATATGAATGTTACATTCAAATTTAATTTTAAAAGAATAGGGTTGTATTATGTAAAAAGTCGGGTGGCCTGCATTTTGCTTTTCATATAACAGACCTTGTCTTTTTAGTGCATCAACATCTGCAATGCTGACAAGCAACCGGATCATCATGAACATAAGGGTGGACAAACTTCAAATAGATTCCCTTTGAATTTCACCTTCCAGGATGCATCCATTGCGGTCTGTGTCACTCTATAACCCTCCCCTGTGCCCCAGTGTCCCTTGCATTCTCAAATTGGCCAAGCACTTTACTCTCTCAGAAATTGTGCAGTCTGTCCTCACGCCCTGAACAGGATCTTTCTAAGCCCCTGATGGCCCCTACTTGTACAACCCTCAGGCAGGAGTCTTCCTGCATCTGTATCTTTCCATACCAGGACCTTTGTTTTCATGAAAGAATTAGTTACAAAGAGCCATTTGTAGACAATGGTCTTCTTGGGATTTGCTGTGTTTGATTGTGTGTGTGTGTGTGTGTGTGTGTGTGTGTGTGTGTGTGTGTGTGTTTTCTATTTTCATCCTAAACTCTGTGAGGAGAGACTCTGTGTAGCTCCGATCATGATATTAGCAGCCACCCCAGGTCAAATAGTTGCCAAATGCATCTAGGAGAGAGGGGGGAGGGCTAGGCTGAATCTCTAGTTCCCAGGTGAAATAGTGGAGTTGTTTCTGTTTCTGCTTTTTATCTGCTCTGCTCTAGGTGACAATCCCAGATCAACTGGGGCTGAGTGCAGTCGCCTCATTTGTCCTCATTCCTCCATCTATGTAGCTGGAAAAGTTACACTCTGCTAGTTCATAGGCATGGGGAACCTCTGGAGGAATGGCAGTGTAGGGACACACAAGAACCCAGCCTCACCACCCTGCTGTTACGCTCCGCCCCCACGACCTCCCCATACCCTATGGTAAAGAGATGCAGCGTCACCTGCATGACAGGGACACAGTGTCCTCTGCCCACTCTCCCTCTCAGATAAGGTCTCACAGTTTGCAGATTCTGAATATTCCCCAAGTCTGAGTGAGGAAGAGCAAGGCAGCACAATGTGTCTGAGGTTGCCTGTCACTAGTAGAGCCAAGTTAAGCAGAGACAGGGTTGATCCACACAATGAGTATTTATCCAAGGATGCGGTCAGTATGGGGAGAGCAGTTGCTCACCCTGGAAATTCGGCTCTCAGCCACTAAAGAGTGAAGATAGCTACCTGTAGCTGCCAGCTGCAAGTGTAACATGGAAAGGGGAGGGGAGGGCCTGCTGTCTAGCCCTTCAGGAGCTCAAATCTGACCACAAGATGGCTAAACTTCTATGACTTTAGGATCATCTGAGGCCCTTCCTGGGATGAGATTGGAATGGTCAGCCTTCCTGAGAAAGACACCAGGAGGGGGTCAGGATGTGGGCACTGCTGCCAAATCAAAGCCTGTCCTGTGCCTGGTCTCTTCCCAAAATGCAATTATTTTCTGAATAATGGGCCATGGAGGCAGCCTATGTTTTCAGTAGAGACTGTTTCATTCTCCAGTGTCCCAGGGCCGTGTATTTATAGTTTGCAAGTAATTATTAAACAACTGTGGCTCTATTCTTATTACAAGTCCTTCTCCACTATGAGAAGCTGATTTCCAAAGACCCTCAGGAGATGCCTCAGGCCAGCTTGGATGAAAGGGCTGGGCCTCAGCTTTGCTCTTCCCCTCTCCCTCTCTCCTCACAACCCTGAATTTATCTCCTAAAGAGTATGGAAAAGCAGGCAGCAACACTTGTCAGACAGAGCATGCCAGGACCCCTGTGCCCCTTGGAGGTGCCACCTGAGTGGATAGCCCTTGGTTAAGTTTCAGCTAAGGGGCAGCTCTGCCAGAGCCTGAGTACCAGGCTGTGGCTAGTGCCTTCCTACCTCTCCTCAGCTTTGTTGGCCTGCCCACTCCTTCTGCTTTCAGGCCCAGGTGTGACTTTGCCACAGGGATTTGTTGGTGAGAGGAGAACCCCTTCATGAGGGGGGAGGAAGGCACGTAGGTTGCCATCACCTGAAGGCTTAGGGAAGGTAAGCAGAGCAAAGGCTGGATTCAGGGCTTGTCAAAGAGCTCTGGTGACCCAAACCTCAGGGGAAGTCTGAGGAGAGCACCTGTGGAGAGAGACAATGTAATTGCATCTGTCCAGCTCTCCTCTGCCCCGGGAGTTACTAACATGTCCCCATCCAGACAGTAGGGACAGTGGACTAGCCCAGGGCAGGGAGCTCTTTTCTATACAGAGGGTTTGTGGTGGGGTGGGAGTGGAGAGCCAAGCCTGGCCCAGGAACAAGGTAGGTAAGTGGCAGCCACACCCACAGAGGGAAAGTGGTCCCCAGAAACACAGACCAGGTATGGTGAGTGGGAGGTTAGCTGGGGGTCGCAACCTCCTCTTTCTCCCTCCATATCTGAGACCGCCCCCACCCTCATACCTGGAAGCACAGGGTCCCCCTATCAACCACCCACCCTCTGCCAACCCTTGCAGCCTGGTGGGTGTAGCACAGCTGCCCCTGTCCCCACCTTCTCTTGGCCTGTTTAAACACAGCCCCCCTCCTGCCCCCGGTACTTTGTTTGCTCCTGATCTTGTGATCTCAAGAGATTTTGCCCACAAAGGAACCAGTGTACAGACCCAGGATGCTTGCCAGGTGCCACCTGTCACCGCTTCCTTCCTGCCAACCTCTCTGCTGAGCGGGAGACCACCTGGTGGGAAGCATGGACTTTGGAAAAGGTAAGCACAGACTCTGGGTTCTTGCTGTCTCTGGTGGTGAACTTCCTGTCTCCAGGGGTGAACTTGCTCTCATCACTGGTAACCCGCAGCACCTCCCCCGCCAGCGTTTTCCATCTGAAAATGAGTTCCTACCTGTTTGGAATGAAGGCCTGAGGTCTAAACCAGGCTCCCTGGGGTGAGGCTGTCCACCTGCTGTGCCAGAGTGGGAGCTCGCTGAGAAGACTTACACGCAACAGTTCATGGAACTCGGGCATTTGCCTTTATTGTGTGACCTCAGCTGGCCGAGTTTTCACTTGACATAGGGGGTCCCCTCAGCCCCCGGCGCCAGCTCCCCAGGGATCTGGCTCCTCAAGCCTGTGGGCTCTCAGTCCAGCCCAGCCCTGCTCAGGGCGAGGGGGACAGAGAAGGGGTAGAAAAGTGGCTGCTGGACAGTGGGCAATGTCCAGGAGTGAGAGGTCGCTTTCCGCAGAGCAACAGGCCCATCACTCATCCTTGTCCTCTGGTTCAGCTGGTGAGAAAGCAGTGGCCAGGCTGGGAGATAAGAGGTGATTCCCACTGAGAGCTGCAGAGCCCTTTCCTGGTGTGAGTGTGCCTGTGCCTGGGTGTGCATGAGTATGAGTGTGTGAATACTCACCTGATCTTATGTTCCTGGGTTCCTTTTCTTTCTGTCTTATTATTGATTAAGGTATTACATATGTGTTCTTATCTCCCACTGCCCCCACACTCCCACCCCGAAGCCCGCAAGCATGCCCTCACTCTCACCTCCTGGTGTCTGCGTCCATTGGCTAGATTTATAGGAATGCATACAAGTCCATTGGTTGATCTCTCCCCCTCAGTCCCACCCTCCCTTACCTTCCCTCTGAGGGTTATGGTCTGATCCATGCTTCTCTGTCTCTGGATCTGTTTTAGTTCATAAGTTTATATTGTTCATTATAATCCACAGATGAGTGAGGTCATGTGATATTTATCTTTCTTGGACTGACTGGCTTTGCTTAGCATAATGCTGTCCAGATACATCCATGCTGTTGCAAATGGTCAGTGCTCCTTCCTTTTTTGTGGCAGCATACCATGCCAGTGTGTAGATGTACCACGGCTTTTTAACCCACTCATCTGCTGACCAGCACTTAGGCTGTTTCCAAATCTTAGCTATTGTGAATTGTGCTGCAGTGAACATAGAGGTGCATGTATCCTTTCTGATTGGTAATTCTAGGTTCCTGGGATATATTTCTAGAAGTGGGATCACTGGGTCAAATGGGAGTTCCCTTCTTAGTTTCTAGAGGAAACTCCATACTGTTCTCCATAGTGGCTGCACCAGTCTGCATTCCCACCAGCAGTGAAGGAGGGTTCCTTTTTCACCCTGTCCTCACCAGCACTCGCCCTTTGTTGATTTGTTGATGATAGCCATTCTGAAAGCTGTGAGGTGGTACCTCACTGTCCTTTTGATTTGCATCTCTCAGATGATTAGTGATTCTGAGCATGTGTCTCTTGGCCTTCCTTTAGTCCTCTCTGGAAAAGTATCTTTTTAGTTCCGTTGCCCATTTCTGTGATTGGGTTGTTTATCTTCCTTTTGTTAAGTGGTATGAGTTCCCTGTAAATGTTGGAGATGAAACCCTTATCACAGAGAACATTGGCAAATATGTTCTCCCATGCAGTGGGCTTTATTGTTGTATGTTGATCATTTATTTTGCTATGAAGTAGCTTTTTATTTTGATGTCGTCCCATTTGTTTATTTTAACTTTATTTTCCATTGCCCCAGGATCTGGGTCGGTGAAGATATTGCTTCAGCATATATCTGAGACTCTGCTGCCTGTGGCTTCCTCTAATATTTTTAGTTTCCCATCTTATGTTTAAATCCTTTATCCATTTTGAGTTTATTTTTTGTGTATGGTGCAAGTTGGTGGCCTAGTTTCATTTTATGCATGAATCTGACCAAATTTCCCAGAACCATTTACTGAAGAGACGGTTTTGTCTCCATTGTATATTTTTGCCTCCTTTGTCAATATTAATTGAGCTTAGTGGTTTGGATTGGTTTCTGGGTTCTCTGTTCTATTCCATTGGCCTATATGTCTATTCTTGTGCCATTGTCAGGCATTTTTGAGAAGAGTGGCTTTGTAAAACAGCTTGATATCTGGTACTGAGATCCCTCCTACTTGGTTCTTCTTTCTCAGGATCACTGCAGCTATTTGGGATTTGTTTGTTTCTTAAACATCTTTTATTGATTTTTTTATAGAAAGTAAAACAAAGGGATAGAGAAATAGAAACACTGATGAGACAGAAACATGGATCAGCTGCCTCCTGCACACCCCCTACTGGGGATGTGCCCCCAATTAAGGTACATGCCCTTGGTCAGAATTGAACCTGGCACCTTTCAGTCTGGAGGCCGACACTCTATCCACTGAGCCAAACCTGTTTGGGCTCAGGGTCATTTTTTTATTACAGATGGATTTTTGGAGAGTTCAATCTAGGTCTGTGAAATATGCTGTTAGTATTTTAACATGGAGTGTATTGAATCTATAGTTCGTTTTGGGTAGTATAGCCATTTTCATGATGTTGATTCTACCAAGCCATTAACATGGCATGTTCTTGCATCTGTTTTGTCTTCCTCTATCTCTTTTTCAAAATCTTGCAGTTTTCTGAGTAGAGGTCTTTTACTTTCATAGCTAAGTTTATTCCTATGTATCTTAATTTTTTTGGTGGGATGATAAATGGGATTGTTTTTCAAACTCTCTTTGTGTAAGTTCATTATTTTTGTATAAAATGCCATACATTTCTTGGCATTAATTTTTTACTCTGCTACATTGCCAAATTCATTTATTAAGTTTACTAATTTTTTGATGGGGTCTTTGGGGTTTTCTATGTACAGTATCATGTCATCTGCAAATCATGACAATATACTTGTTATTTTCCAATTTGGGAGCCATGTATTTCTTTTTATTTGTGATCACTGTGGCTAGCAGTTCCAGTACCATTTTGTACAGAAGTGGTGTAAGCGAGCATCCCTGTCTTGTTCCTGTTCTTGAGGTAAATGGCTTTAGTTTTTGCCCATTGAGTATGATGTTGGCTGTAGGTTTTTCATATAAGGCTTTTATATGAGGAGGGATGATCCTTCTATTCCCACTTTGCTGAGTTTTTTTATCAGAAAAGGCTGTTGCACTTGGTCAAATGCCTTTTCTGAATCTAATGATATGATTGTGTGGTTTCTATCTCTCAATTTTTTTTATGCGATATATCATGCTTATTGATTTGCAGATATTGTACCAGCCTTTCATCCCTGGGATAAATCCCACTTATTCATGATGTATGATCTTTCTAATGTAATACTGGATCCAGTTTGCTAGAATTTAGTTGAGGATTGCAGCATCACTGTTCAACTGGAATATTGGCTTGTAAGTCTCTTTCTTTGTGATGTCTTTTTTTATTTTTCAGATTAGGGTAATGCTGGCTTCATAAAAAGAGCTCAGAAGCGTTCCTTTCTCCTGAATTTTTTGAAAGAGTGTGAGAAAGGTTGGTTTTACTTCTTTTTGAACGTTTGGTAAAACTCCCCTGTGAAGTCACCTGTACAGGGATTTGTTTTCTGGAAGCTTTTTGATTACTGTTTCAATTTTATCACTAGTTTTCGGCTTGTTCACGTTGTTTGCCTTTTCCTGATTTTGTATTGGAAGAGTGTATTTTTCTAGGAATATATCTATTTTGTCCAGATTGATGAGGGATGTTTAATGAACCAAAGACGCAGAGGTAAGACGGCCATATAGGATGATTGATGCCAGACAGAGGGCTACAGCTCGCTTAGGAATGTAGCAAACTCTGCACTCTCACCATTGCTTTTATTGGTGTTTGGCACAAGGTCAGTGCATCAGCAGTTAATCAATTAAATCTTGTTTTGTTCTCCATTATTACAAGAGCTTATTGAGGACAAATTGCAGCTGTGCCCTCCCTTTCTGTTCTACACCCATGACTATTTAATCCTAGCCTTTCTCATGGAGGCAAATGTTCCTGGAACTCAAGATTGTGTGCAGTGTTGACCCAGCATGACTCGCTTGCAAGTCACGCTGTGCTACTGATAGAACATTCACTTCTTCTTGGCAGGACTTCAGATCCTGGTTTACATATGTGCAGCTACAAATCCACCTTTTTTTCTTGCTTCATTTGATGGAGAATCAGAGATAACACAGGTGTTTTTCTCTTAATTTGTTGCTTGGCTTTCCGGAGTCCTTGTAAGACTAAATATAAAATGATACAGAGATAGAGTATTAATAATAGTATTCCAGCAGAAGCTCCTAAAGTGGCTTGTAAATGGGGTATAGGATTTAATTGTTGCAATTCCTTAACCATATTTTTAACACATTTTGCCCAGTTAATTTATGCAATTTCTTTTGAAATATTTTTTGTATATGAGATTGTAAATTAATGAATTTCTTTTGTTAGATTTTTATGATTGAACAAATGTTTTTTAAACTTTTCCCATGGAAAGAGACTTTCATTCTAAGGTACAGGAGTAATGCAAATTGATGAATAATTCTAGTTATATTTCATATGCATTTGTCTTTGCAGACTTACAATTTGATCTTCTATCATTAATAAAAATGGTAATAGAACACAGGCTTGTACAAAGGCAGTTTTGATAGCATAAAATTGTAAGGTGTAATTCCCAGAGTTATTTTTATAGATTTGCTTATTTTATGCAAATATATGTTTTCAAAGAGTGTAAGGCAGACCCCAGTTTCCATAAATCAGATTCAACAGGATGTCCTTCTTGATGAGGTGTTTGGGGAACAAATCCTCCATCATGCCATACAATGCTCACATTCCCTTGTGTGGATATGGGCTTGTTATCTCCTCTACGCTGTCATATATCAGCTCCATTGGCTTTGGAATGGGCAGAACCTGAAGGGCTCCAATCAACGACGCTTCCATAGGAAATATTAGATGAAAACAGAACTGTCTTTCCTCGACAGGATTCCCAATGGACCCAATCAGACAAGTGCATAAACGTTGGAACATGACATGGGGGAAGTAATGGATGTGTACTGTTGTTATCCCAACTAACATTTTTAAACCCATGGTCCCTCAGAAGAATCAAATGCCTTTTTTTCTTGTTTCAGTAGTAGTGTTTTCAAAATGTTCAGCAGGGCTTGTGCCTGTATTGTTAAACAGTGGTCTCCTTGACCTAAGCATATTGGCACTCCCTGCGTTCCAGTGGTAGGATTTTCTATGACTCTACCTTAATCTTCTGGTTTTAATGGACCTCGATCATCATAAGGTCCGGGTAAGCAATTTGAGTCATTAACATAAATTCGAACCTTTGAATCCAACCAAGAAACACCTCTATTTAGTGGGGGATTAGGAATGTAAGCCCAGTATGTGTGATTATCAGCATTTACCTGAGTGGTTATTAGTGCAAGCATAGCAAGGAAAAAAGTCTATGGCGTCGCTTCTTTACCATGACACCAAACCAGTTCTTCTCCCTCTTGGGTAAGCTTCTTCACCTGACCCCAGGTTGGTACAGATGAATGTTGCATTGACCTTAGAGCTTTGCGGGTAGGAGGCCCCGTCAACGTCATCTCTGAGAAATCCTTGGTCAGATCACTTAAGTAGAACTTCCTTTTGGTTCCCATGTCTCCGCTTAAGACGCCCCTCAGGAAGCCAGAACTTTTCTTTACCTGTGGAAATATAAGCATAACCTTGTCCCCATCGTAGGATCCATGCAGGATCCCACGACTGAGAGGTCTCATTATGATAAAACACAGGTTGATTGAATTCTTGTGAAACTTCCTTTACCCAATGTCGCTGAACAGCAGTCCTGTCAGTCTCATCTTGATTTAAAAAATTAAAGTAAATAGAGCAGTTAATAGTCTTCATTTAGGGGATTCTCCCCCTTTTTGTATTTTGAGCATTTCCTTTAAGGTGTGATTTTTGTCTTTCAATAATAGCCGGTCCTGTATTGTTACAAGGGATGCCAGTGATGTGAGTGATATGATGAAATTGAAAAAACGTTTGACATTTTGTAGATAGATATGCAGAACCATTGTCAGTCTTAATATTTTGAGGTATTTCCATTACTGCAAAAGCTTTTAGTAAGTGAATAATTACTGCATATTGAGAATCAGTGACAATACTTACAGCTTGAGGAAAATGTAGTAATAAAGCAATGGCAAATAGTTCCGCGCATTGTACTGAAGTGTATGGAGAGTGAATTACCTTTGCTAGCTGTTGAAAATGAAAACCCGAGCTATTCCTAGCTTGTTAGCATTGGTATAAACAGTAGGGCCTTGAATTGGTTCATTAGCTATAATATGATGAGGCCATATTCATTGAGTTTTCCTAAGAAATTGTAACCTTTTCTTTGTAGGATAATGATTATGTATTTTCTCTAAAAAATGAGCACAAGCAGTTTTCTAATTGTCACATGTTTGAAATGATTTTTGAATTTTTTTGACAGTAAAAGGTACTGTAATTTCTTATGGATCTAACCACATAATGGTCTTAAGCTTAATCTTCCCTTGTAAATAATTTG
Organism: Myotis daubentonii; assembly: GCF_963259705.1. Lineage (NCBI taxonomy): Eukaryota > Metazoa > Chordata > Mammalia > Chiroptera > Vespertilionidae > Myotis > Myotis daubentonii. Next base: position 10,790,634 of record NC_081862.1, on the reverse strand, counting down.
GCAAATTGTTTGAATATGTCTTTTTTTTTGTGATTTATGAGGCAAGAAAATCTATTCAATAACAATACTATCTTGAACAAGTAACCCTGTAGGAGAATGCTCAGTGTGGAAAATCACTAATTTAAAATTTCTGTGGAAAAATTCTATTTAATTGTGTTTGTGGAATATGCTGTTCTATCCAAGTTAATTGTTTTTCTGCAGCAGGGATTAAAACGTGTGTGCTATTTAATTCATATGGCCACTTTAGTATTTGAAATAAATTAGTCAATTGATAAGTAGGCATATCAAGACTGGGTCTCAACCAATTAATGTCTCCTAATTCGTTTGAAAATCGTTTAGAGTCTCTATACTGTCTCTTCTAATTTGAATCTTCTGTGGAATAATGGAGACATCTGTTAATTTTTGTCTCATATATTTCCATGACTCCTGCCATTGTTTCCTTTCTGGGGCTACTTCTAATCTATAGTCTTAGAAATTTTCAAGGAGGTATTGGTAAATCTCCTGTAGTTGTGATTGAATTTCAGAAGCTATTAAAATATCATCCATATATTGATAAATTAGAGTATTAGGAAATCTTTTTTTGACTATTTCTAAAGGTTGATGCACATATGCCTGACATATAGTGGGACTGTTGAACATTTCTTGCGGTAAGATTTTCTATTGATACCTTTGAGTGGGTTGAGCCTGATTTAAAGCCGGGAGAGTAAATGCAAATTTCTCATAGTCTTGAGGTTGTAAAGAAATAGTGAAGAAATAATCTTCGTTACGAGGAAACGAGCGGCACCATCAACCTGGGCCGACTTGCCCAGATGCATGCCGTGCTGAAGCATATGCTTCAGGAGTTGGGTTGGCCCGGCATGGTCTGGCTCTGTGCTTACCCCTGTCCTCACTGTGGCTGTAGAACCTTCCATGACCCAACTCCCATTCTGTGATCCTGTTGCTTGAGTGTCTAGCTGGGTACACATCTCATAGGCTTTACTCTGGGCACTTGGGCACTGAAGCCCAGACATAAGTGTACCGTTCAGGAACACAGCAGCCAGTTGCAGACAGCTACTCAGGGTTGGGGGGAAATGCTCACAGGGGACTGGATGGTTTCTTTGGGGAGATTTGTCCTAAGGAGTTAGAAATATGCACCTGAATCTCTCAGGGGGAGGGATTGAGGCTTGGGTGGTAGATGCGGTGATTACCCTTGCTTGACTGGTTGTGAATAAATGTCAGTAATAAAGAGAACTGGATGTTAACCGTCTGATGTCCTCCATGACATTTTAACATGACTCTCCCACCTGCAGTTTCTGGCCAAGTAAGAAGGCATGTGCATCGTGATGCGCAGACACTAGGCTGGATGATGTTGGTTCCAGTAGATCACATCACTATGTATTCTTTCTGGTTTGGTGGTTCTTTCTGGTACACCTGTACTTACTCACTCACCTCTGTGATTGTTCAGTGGGACAGCGCACACAAGGTGTGTCCACAGGGACTGGAACAAGTGGCTTCCAGTGAGCACCAACAAGGTACAACTTCTCTGGTGCCGTCACAGGTAACTAGTCCAGTACTTGGACTAAAATTCTCACCACTGGGAGCCTCCATTGCTACCCTCTGGCTGCTCCATGGTAGGGCTTCCCTGTGCACAAGTCAGGCCCCCAGTCCTGAAAGGGACATCAGCCTGCCAGGGAGCCAGAGCCCTGGCCTCACAAGTCCATGCCTGTCATTCCCCTGGATCCAGCCCCTTCTTGAATTCAAGTTCCTGTGGCCTGTAAACACATTTACATTCTTTTCAGCAAAATACTGAGCTGGAATAAACCTCTGCTTTGTTCTGTGTCCTGTCCTAAGAATAGGACATCCTTTGGTAGAGGATGGTCTAATGTTCGAATACTTTCCCCTCATGATCCTCCTTCCCATCAATCAAGGAAATGGTAAAGCAAGTCTGAGCCAGTGACAGGCCCCGGGTCTGAAGAGTGGACAACCCAAGCCATTACCCGGAGAGCACTTAAGTGGACACAGGTGAAGGTCACCCCGGGGATATGGGGGTATGGAGGGCCACCCTGAGGGTCAATACAACCAAGTGAAAGAGAGATGTCCTAGTGTGCTGTTGGATCCCACAGTCAGTGGACAGTTAGCTGGCCAGGAAGGAACAGGCTTCCTGCCCACCTGCCACTGCATTCTGGCCGTAGGCTGTCTCAGTTTGCTCACTGAGTGGCCTGCCAGAGGAGCACCTAGGGAGAAGGCCACACATCCAGGCCCAGGTGCAGGCCTCCATTTGCCTGAATGTCTCCCTAATTGTGAGGAAGTCAGTCCTGCTTTTTCTCCTTCTACTTCCTCTCATTCAGTGCCAGCCACTCATGTGCTTGCTGCTCTCCACTGTGTGTCAGCAGCTTCCTAGCTTGTCACATACAGCACCTGGCCCTTTGTTCTCTTTTTATTGCCATTCCTTTCTTTCTCTTCAACCTTCCACTCTTCTAGCTTGGGCCCATCAGCTTAGGAGCTCATTTTTCTGTTTGTTAGTATATTTCTTATTGATTTCAGAGAGGAAGGGAGAGGGAGAGATGGATAAAACATCAATAATGAGACAAAATCATTGGTTGGCTTTCTCCTGCACATCCACCTGGGGATCCAGGCGTAAACTCCAGCCCCTGCTCCAACTGAGAATTGAACTTTGTCCTCTTGGTTCATAGGCCTACTGAGCCACACTGGCCGGGCCCACTCTGCTTCTTCTAGTGGGAAAAGAAAATGCTGAAGTCTCTGTAACTGTGGGTGAGCTCCCCACCCTCCAAAAAAGAGGATAAGAGAACAAGGGTCAGAAAATGCATATCTCTTACAGCAAACGCTCTCTTTCTCTTCCTCTCTATTATTTTCTCTCCCTCTCCTTCTCCCTGTCCCTCTGTTTGACATGCACCTTCTCTTCCCATCCCCACCTTGACATGGAGTAGTGTCCATAATGGGAATTAGAACCTCTGGCATTTGAGGAAAAGCATAAAAATTGGCAGGATATGAGGGAGGAAGGGCAAAGGCAAAATATCCTGTGGTCTGGGTGTTAATTCCTCCACACATAGAGATCATGCCCATTACCTTGTGGGGAGATTCACCTGTGCGGCCAACTTATGTAAAGCTCTTGTCAGCATGTCCTTCTCTGGAATTGCCCACTGTCATTAGCATTCTGTGCCTGTCTCTCTCCATTCACCTCTCTCTAAAGAATTAATTTTAAAAACCCAGCATATTAAGACACAACAAAAGAAAACTCACTGCTGCATGTTGGCTCTAAAACCAAGTGTCCTGCAGTTGACGTTTTATTTGTCCTGGAGACCACAACTGAGAAATCCAGAAAAATCCTATATTGCAATCTGGACTTTCCATCACAATATTCAGAAAAGCATAGTATCAAGGCAATGAGGCTTAGAAAGCTTAGATAGGAACTGCATCTATGAAGATGGGCACAGAAGAGACCTGGATAGGAGGTGACTGCTGGTGCACAGAGATCCTGTACATGAAGGCCCTATGGGCAGAGTCTCTAGGACATCAGAAAGCAAGCGGGGAGAGTGAGGCACACATAGTAGGTTCCTTACTACTAGAATGTACCCTAGAGTCCACCAATCTGAACAGCAGTCAGGCAGCCTGGATACAGGGCAGCTGGAGCACACGAATGTCAAATGGAAGACTCTGAATAAAGAAGAGCCAAAGCCTGGCCTGTTTGGCTCAGTGGATGAGTTTTGACCCGTGAACCAGGAGGTCAGGATTCAATTCCCAGGCTGGGACATGTCCCCATTGTGGGCTCTTAGCCCAGTAGGTGTCTTATAGGAAGCAGCCAACTAAGGATTCTCTCTCACCATTGATGGCTCTAACACTTTCTCCCTTTCCCTTCCTCTGGAAAGCAATGAAAATAAATATGTCTAAAAGTATGTACTTAGCTTAGGGTTTTGATACCCAGAATATCCGTTTAGAAATACGAGAAGGTGCCTTTTGTCATGGTCAGGATTTTTATGCTGTTCCTTCTTCCCCTTTAATCTTCCTTTTTAGTCCACTTCCCCATGGGATTGTATATAAAGTGATCTATTTCATGATGTGAATTTTGTATTGTTTGTCTAGTATTTCTCTATACCATAGTATGTTATCAGTACAAACCTACAGTGGTAAAATTAAGCTGAGTAAATTTGGCGTCCAAATGGCTTTATTAGGTATTTCACCAATCCAGCAGCATTCCAGCTGGCAATGAAAAAGGGGCTCACTGAGCCATACGGACCAGGGTTTGCCCCCCTACCATCCCCAACTTTGACAGGCTAGACATTAAGGTCCTTAAAAAGTTGAGGTTCCAGCTTCCAAAATTAATTTCCCATACAGTATTCCAGTAAAAATGACTTTAAGAAACCAAATATTTTGGGGGAGATTTTTAAAATTGAATTTGGAAGGCTTGTTGATAACTATACACTCAACAGTCCAACAGGTGAGTTTTTATAAATTTTCCCATTTGGGACGTTTGTTGACATTCACTCCTAAAAATACTGAGGCTTCAAGATAACTCGATGTTTGGAGAGCATATATTAAATGTCAAAAAGTTGAAGAGGAAGTGCAGGAGCATTTCTATAGAAAAATACATATATCAATCAAAGGGCACTTTTGTTTATTTAATTCAGAGGTATAGTCAGGAAAGCTTGTTAAGTGGCAAATTCTGTTTCAATCGTGTTATTCCCACTTCAGAAAGTGCTGATGTCATTTCAATTAACAAAAGGATGCTTACATTTAGACTGGTTCAAACATTTATATAATTCCACATGTAATTTTTCTTCCTACTTATACTATTCCTTTAAAGATTGAGGACGTACCAAATGCCACAGGAAGGAGGTGAACAACTGCTTTACAGCATTGTTGCAGGTGCTTCAATTCTTTTTTCCATTTAGGTTTTCCAAGAAGATGTCATTTGATTACCTCCCCCCAACAACTGGAAACAGGGCAGCATGCCATGAAGAAGTAACACAATGCTTCATTTTGTATGCAGTTCACTTCAAAGACTTCATGCACTTGTGGTCAAAGACACCTTGGGAAATTTAGGGCCAAGAATTCACCTCACCATCCAAACACATGGCTTTTATGTGTTTGTAGTAAAATGAGACAAGAAATCCCATTTAGTGGAAAACTTTATTCTGAATATTTTAACAATCAGATATTCAATTTAAACATTAAAGTATGTTCTTATTAAAATCAAAACTTATAAAATAACCTTGAAGAATTCAAACTTTGCATTCTATGCAGAAGTTTCACAAAGGGATCTAAAATTCTTGCTTCTTCCCAAGACCCACCATTTGCTTCTATTCATTCGTAAATAACAGAAGACAATTTCTTTTCAAATAAAAAGCCATCCATAACATAGCATTATTTTTAAATTCATTTTCTACTTCATCTCTCACAGGGACTTCCCTCCTGGCAGCTCTTGAGAATCCCAATAAGTTGAGCTACTGCTCTGCATGATTCACTCTCTCTTGCATAGATGGTGAATCCTATGATCCCCACCAGCATCACACTCATGACCTCTTACAGAGGTGTCCCATTGGCTGTTGCAGTAATTGTTATGCCCCCCAATCATACCCATTTCATGTGAGGCTGTAATAATCATCCCAGCGACTCCTTCCACCATAAGTCAGAGGGGCCCTCTGGTTGATGGTGCACCACCTGTGCATCCTGTAAAGTCAGTGACCAAATAAAAATACTTTAACATCTTAACGAATAACTTTATGTCAGTATAACATGACCCTAGTAAAGTCTTAAAAAGTTGGCAAACCTATGCTTTTATACACCTGTCAGTAAAGCTGAGGTAGACAAGGGAACTTACACTTATATAAAATTCAGCTGAAGAATAATGCTTTGACTGAAATAATTGACTATGAATACATATGAAGGCACATTTTCTGAAAACGGGCTGGAATTCTGACTTTCGTATTATTCTTATGTTTCACGCTGACAAATGCTCTTTCTGATTAAAAAATTATACAATACCCTCCTGGCTGGTGTGCCTAAGTGGGTCAAGCATCGGTCTTGGCACTGCAGGATCCCGGGTTCAATTCCAGGTTAAGGGCATGAGCCTGGTTTGCAGGGTCCATCCCAGGCCCTGGTTGGGGAGTGTGCATGGGGAAACCAATCGAAGTATCTCTCTCACATTGATGTAGCTCTCTCTCAGCCCCACTCCCTCCATCCACTCTCCCAAGATCAGTAGAGATATATCCTCAGGTAAAAAACAAAACAAAAAAAAATGTTGCACTTCATTTCTTTAATGAGGAAAATAAATGAGTATGATCCTTCACTCCTGAAAGATTTGGACTGTTCCAAATGAGCGACTAAGGAAAGAATACAAGACTTCCAAGGTAATACAGAACGCATACTGCATATAGTACTGCCTGTGGCAAATAAAAGTAAAATTCGAGTTAAACACAAGATGGCCTGTTAATTCCAATCCTGTCCCTTACATGCAGTATATCTGGACACTTACCACAGCTCTTATATGAACCTCTATAAAAATAGGAAAATGCAAATGGACAGAAGGCTTCAAGAGTTATTTCTACAAAGAAGATACCCAAACAGCTAACAAGCTCATGGAAAGAGGATCAAAATAATGGGTAGTTAGGGAAACGCCAACCAAAACCTAAGTGAGATACCACGTTATTCCTAAGTAGGTCCCAATGTTTGAAGAGGAAAACAGCAGGGCTTGTTGGGAATTTAGAGCCACTGGAATCCTGTGCACAAGGAACAGAAAGGGCACAAGGCGTGGCTGCTGTGGAAAATAATGGAAACTCCTACAACAAACATTTAACACTGAATTGCAATATGACTCCAAAATTCCACTCTAAATTTTGCACGGACAATAACTGGAGACTTCTATGAAATACTAGTCCAAAATGCTCACATCAGTCCTCTGGTGGAAACGACCCCAACGGTTGAAGTGGTAAATGAGCTGTGTGCACTAGAGCTGCAAGGGAATATTTAACCAGCCATTAAATTGACGGTGAACTGATTACTGCCACATGGATGACCCTTGGACACATTTATGGTAACGGAAACAAGCCAGACACAAAAGGTCCTATCCTGTTTCATGCTGATACTGTGATCTGTGGAAAACAGGTGAATCAATACAGACAGAACACCGGTTGCTGTTTCATAGAAGCTGGACTGAGGAAGAGAATGGTAGCGACTGCTTTACCTTCAGAGCTTTTATGTATGATAAAGAGCTTTACCTAAAGAGCTTTTATGGGTGATAAAGATGTTTTGGACCTACTCAGATATGGTGGTGGCATAAGACTCTGAATATACTATATGTTAGTTGGTCAATGGTGAATATTTAGTGTTATGATAGATGAATTTCACCTCAACAACAGACAGTGTATAGTATAGTTTAGGTGTCTTACGCTTTATTGCCCATTACCTATAACTAGTAGTGCAGTCATCATCTCTTGGAGATATATGGTAATTTCTCCTGGAAGGGATTGTCTCTTTGCAAGGAACGCCTGCATAACTCCCTCTCCCACGTGACAGCGTTCCTGTAAATGACAAGTACTTCCGTGAGGATATCATCTTGGAGAGCAATGTTTTAAGGGAAAACAATTATTCAAAACAACACTTTATTTCCTCTTTCCACAACAATGTTTAAATTTACTCTTAGGCTCTATTTAGGCTCATGCTTGTATGCGCTGTGATATGTTACTCTGGAATGTATTATCTTCTGACATCTTGCCCTCCCTGTACATCTTCCTTAATTTCTTAAATGACCATTAGTGGGAAAAACCTTTCTGATTCTGAACAAAGTGCAAGCAATTTCCATGATGTCCACATACATATTTATCAGTGCCTACCTATAGCTTGACAAGCCTCTATCAACTTTTCTCCTTCTCTACTTTGCTCTCTCTTGCTCACAATCTCTTGTCGACATTACTAAAAACTTCCTAATTTTCCCGTTACACTCACTTCTTCATGCACTTTCACCTAAGAACTAATAGTTATTTCGGTACGCAAGTATTGAATTAGTAGCATTTTGGTTAAAACACTTTCATTGCTCCTGGATGCCCACAATATAGAGGCAAGTTATGTCCATTTAATTTCAAAATTGACTGTCTCACTTACCTTAGAACTTTTACGCTACACTTTCAACTACATTTTGGACTCAGGAAAAGCCACATGTGCTAGTGGTGCACTTGGATTTATTCTAATACTTGCAAGATATCACCTGTGCATAGTAATATTTTATTGGGCCAGTACATGCCAAATTCATTCCACATATAATTTTATAATTTATCACCAAATTAGCATGGCTCTCTCCTAATGCTGACTAGTTTAAATGTATAACCTTAGTTTTGGTAATGATGGCAATATAAATTTTACTGCCTTAATCTGTATTACCAGCATTTAACAGCTCATGTGAAGAGCCCCGGATGTCCTTCAAAATATGAGAAATATTACATTTCCCATGAATATTACCATGTTTCAGTGCTAATTCTTATCCCAAATGTCCACAAATCAGCCTTTAATTTATGTGCTTACTAGCACATCCAAAATTTAAGTGGATAGGCTGTTTGTGTATATTCAACTGCAGAGACATATTGTTCTTAACTACACTGATTCCCTCAATGGTTTCAACTTTCCAACATAATAAATAGTGAGAGTCTCTATGTTAGACTTTAAGACATCTCTGTACTGATATGAATGAGTCACATTTGCCTTATTTTTTCACAACTATGTGCACTCTGTGATTTACCAACTTGCAATGCCTGACTCTTTCAAGTGTGCCTTTCCACCCTCATTTTTATTAAAAACAGACCCTATGAACCCACACATATTACTTTTCAGCCTGTTGACAAAATACTTATATTGTATTTATTAAGATGTGTTAATTTGGTTGCCATATTTCCTCAACAAGCATATGATCCTTGGAATCACAAAATATAACTTTATGGATATACCACTGGCCTGGTGCATGAAATTCGTTCACAGTAGTATGTGTCCCTCAACTTGGCCTGCACTGTCTCTAATCTGGGACCCTTGGGGGATGTTTGACTGCCAGTTTATGAATTGAGCCTAATCCAGAAGTCACATATCCCTCTTGAAATCCAGCACCACTGCCTCTTAACAGCTCGCCTGCCTGCCTGCCTGCCTGATCTCCCCTAACCACTATGCCTACTGGCCTGCTCACCCCCAACTGTCCTCCCACCCCCCAACCGCGCTGCCCTTCTCGCCCCCAGCTATCGAACAGGGAGAGACTGATGGATACTCAGGCATCCTCCTAAAGGAACAACACACAAATTTCCCTGTGCTCTGGCAAAGGGAGGGTGAAGTGCACTGGAGCTGTGAGGGAAGAAGCCAGGACTAGGGACTCAGGGGATACAGCTCAGAAGATAGATACCCAAGTCTCCAGTTATTTTCGGTGCAAAATATAGAGTGGAATTTCGGAGTCATATTGCAATTCAGTCCCGACTGTAAAACACTTTTCTCTAGGCCACTAAAGAGATTAAGAATGACAATTGGTCTCCAGTAGAAGCCACCACCCGCCATGTTGCAAAAAATCTCTTGCCTGAGGATGACTGCCTACAGGGGCAATTCAAGTCAGAAGCCTACAAGTGTGTAGCCAGAGGTGGTCTCCTGAGGCTTTGAGTCTTTGCCTGACCTAATTAGTCATAAACAGCCTTTAACACTGTCCAGCATGACAGACTGAGAGGTGTAGAACAGCGGTTCTCAACCTGTGTGTCGCGACCCCTTTGGCGTTCGGCCGACCCTTTCACAGGGGTTGCCTAAGACCAATCTGCATATCAGATACTTACATTACGATTCATACCAGTAGCAACATTACAGTTATGAAGTAGCAATTGAAATAATTTTATGGTTGGGTCACAACATGAGGAAGTGTATTTAAAGGGCCATAAGATGAAGAACCACTGATAGAGGATCTACATAACTCATCATCACAAACTCAAACAGAAAGCCAAAAGTAGGAAACAAAGAAACAATCCCAAAATGAAAGAACTAGAGAATTCTCAGAAGAGAAAAATGAAGTAGAGATAAGAAATTTATCTGAATCAGAGTTCACAGCAATCATGGTAAAAATGCTCAATAGCATGAAAAAAAATATAGTAGCTATAAAAAAAGAAAAGTTCTAGATTAAAAATATGACATAACACTAGTAAAGAACCAATTGGAAGAAATACACAGCATATTAGGGAAGCTGAGGATCAAATCAGTGAATTATTAGTCAGAGAGAAAATATCACTCAATTAGAAAAACCAGAAAATAAAACAATTAATAAACAGGAGCACAGGTTAAAGGAACTGTGAGGCTACCAGAAATGTAGCAATATAACAGCAGTGGGTGTGCCCAAAGAGGCAGAAAGGGAGAAAGGCATAGAGAAGGTGTTTGAAGAAACAATGGCAGAAAACTTCCCTAACTTCTTAAAGGAAAATGTCACACAAGTGCAGGAACCACAGAGAACCACAAACAAGAAGAACTCAAACAGGCCCATTCCCAGACACATAATAATTAAAGTGCCAAAAATTACAGAAAAAGTGATAATTGTCAAGGCAGCAAAAGAAAAGAAATGTGTTTCCTACAATAAAGTTCCAATGAGGGCTGACACCTGGTTTCTCATCAGAAACTCTACAGGCCAGAAGGGAATGACATGAAGTACTTAATGTACTGGAAAGCAAGGTTCTGAGACTAAGATTACTATATCCAATAAGGCCGTCATTCAAAATAGATGTTTAAATAAAGAGCTTCCCAGACAAAGAATGCTAAAGAATACAACACCACAAACCAGAATTATAAGAAATCCTAAAGGGACTGCTGTAATGAGAAGAAGAAATGAGAGGGAAACCTCGGCATACAGAATTAAAATGGCAATGAGTCAGTATCTATCAATAGTAACCCTTAAAGTAAATGGACTAAATGCACCAATCAAAAGGCGTAGGGTTGCAGAATGGATTCAAAAATATGACTCAACTATACGCTGTCAACAAGAGACCCACCTCAGAACAAAAGACTCATACAGAATGAGAGGGAATTTTGCATGCAAATGGAAAAGAAAAGAAAAGCTAGACTAGGAATAAACATCTGACAGAATAGACTTTAACATGAAGGTCACCACAGGGGACAACAATCCTAAACAGCTCACTAGATCAGACAGACTTAATTGACATCTTCAGAACAGTTCATCCCAAAGATACAGAATATACATTCTACTTAAGTGTACATGGGAGATTTTCAAAGATAGACCACTTGAGACACAAGCAAAGTCTCTTCAAATTAAACAAGATGGAAGCCATATCAAGCATCTTCTCAGATTACAAAGGCATACTGCTATATAATAAAGAGGTAATATGCAAATTATTCCTCACACCCTAACAAGATGGCTGCCTATGACCTGGCTGTCAGGGAGTTTAGTGAGAGACAACCAAATGACTGAACAAGCAGGCTGCATGGGGAGACCAGACTGGCAGCGGGAGGGGGGGGGCGCGGGAGGGGGGTGTTTAATGAGCCACGACCAAACGACTAGACAGCAGGCTACTTGGGGCGACCAGGCCAGTTGTGGCTTAGTGAGGGACAAACAAACAACTGAACAGAAAGTTGTGTGGGGCAACCAGGCCTGTGGGGGTGCTCTGAGGGGCAACCAGGAAGACAGGGGGACTGTAGAATGAAACCAGCGCATTAGGGGACCAGTTGAATGTGACAAGGCTAGCGGGTGATGGGGCAGTAAGAGGTGACCAAACTGACAGGGGGAGAGTTAGGGGTGACCAGTCTGGCAGGGGCTTCGTTGGGGGCGATTAGGCCTGCAGTGTGTGTGGGGGGGGTGGGGGGCAGTGAAAGGTGACTAGGCTGGTGAAGGGGCAGTTGTCGGCAACCAGGCTAGTAGGTAGGGGGCAGGTGGAGGTGACCTGGTCGATCACAGGGCAGTTAGGGGAGACCAGGCCAGCTGGTGGGGCAATTAGGTGTGATTAGAGCAGCAGGTAGAGGCAGTGAGGGTCGATCAGGCTTTAGGTGGGGCAGGGGGCAGTTAGGGGTGACCAGGGAGGGAGGCAGGCCGGCAGGTGAGCAATTAGGAGACAGCAGTCCCAGATTGGAGAGGGTATAGGCTGGTCTGAAGGAACACCACCACCCCTCATGGAAGAATTTTGTGCACTGGCCCTCTAATATTAGATATAACCTCCAATAAAAATTAACAAAAATTCAAATACTTGCAGGCTAAATAGTACATTATTAAACAATGTTTGTTTGTGTTATCAAAAACATCAAAAAAGAAATTAAAAACATCCTGCAAAGTAATGACAATGAAAACACAATAATTCAAATTCAATGGTATATACGGAAAGCAGTTCTGAGAGAGAAGTTCTTAGCATTTCAGCCACAAAAAAACAAAAATAACTGGTAATAAATTATATAACTCTACAACTTAAAGAATTAGAAAGAAAGCAACAAGAAAGCCCAGACTGAGCAGAAGGAAGGAAATAGTAAAAATCACAGCAGAATTAAATAACATGACTACCAAGAAATAAAAAAAAAAAATCACTACAAAATATCAACCAAACCAAGAGCTGGTTTTTTGAAAGGATAAATAAGATTGATGAACTTCTTTCAGGCTTACCAGAAAGCAAAGAGAGGGGACCCAAATCCCAAATAAACAATCAGAAATGAAAGGGGCTTAATAACAACTGACCCCAAAGAAATGAAAAGGGTTGTAAAAATACTATTCCAACAAACTGGTCAACCTAGAAAAAGTGGATGTATTCCTAGAAATGTACAACCTTCTGAAACTCAATCAAGAAGAATAAAAAAGTCTGAATAGATGGATAAACAGAAGGTAATTGAAGCAGTAATTGAAAAACTTCCAGCAACCAAATCCTTGGGCCAGACTGCTTCACAGGAGGTTTTACAAAACGTTCAAACTAAAACCTTTCCTCCTTACACTATTCCAAAAAATTCAAGAGGAAGGACCAATTCCAAGCTATTTCTAGCAGCCAGCATTACCCTAATCCCAAAGCAGATGTAGATACTGCAAAGAAAGAGAATTACAAGCCAATGTATCTCTGATGAACATAGATTCTAAAATCCTCAACAAAATCCTAGCAAATCAGAACCAGCATTACATCAGAAAGATCATACACCATGAGCACATGGATTTATTCTGGGCATGAAATGATGGTGCAACATCCCCAAATCAATACACATGATACATCAAATTGAGAGAGAAAAATCAACAAATTGAGAGATAAAAATCACATAATCATACAAATTGATGAAGAAAAAGAATTTGACAAAACCCAACACACTTTTTGGTAAAAACTCTCAACAAATTGGGAATAGAGGGATCATACCTCAACATAATAAAAGCCTTATATGAAAAACATACAGACAACACCCTACTCAATAGGCCAAAACAAAATCAAGTCACCCAAGAACAGGAACAAGACAGGGATGCCCACTGTCACCACTCCTGTTTGAGTGAGTACTGGAAGTGCTACCATATCAATCAGGCTGTGTGTGGCATGACCAAATTGAGGGATGACCGAAGGACTGGTTTGGGGCCGGGCTGGCCAGACTGCACCCATGCACAAATTTGAGCACTAGGCCTCTGGTAAAATATAACTACCCAATAAATGGGAGTTTGTCTTATTCATAATCATTATGCAGCATAGTGTGTATGCTACTAAATATCACTTGAACGAAGACACTTAGGAATAATGTGTACACAAACTACATTTTCTACTGCTTAGCACTTGAGAAACAACATCAACTATTCTTCATAAATCAAATAAATGGACTTCTGAGTTCAAGAAAAAGCATGAGATGGAACTGGAGAGCATTATGCTAAGTGAAATAAGCCAGTCAATGAAGGAAAAATACCACATGATCTCACTCATCCATGGATAAGAGAGACCATTATAAACTTTTAAACAATGATAGATGCAGAGGCAGATCTACCTCAAACAGATTGTCAAACTGCAGCATGAAGGCCAGGGAGGGTTGGAGGGCAGGAGGGAGAGAGGTAAGAGATCAACCAAAGGACTTGTATGCATGCATATAAGCATAACCAATAGACATAAGACACTGGGGGGTAGGGGAGGTCAGGGAATTGTCAAGGGCAGGGACGGGGGGGGGGGAAGGACACATATGTAATACCCTTTGTAATACTTTAATAAATAAATAAAAATTGAAAAAAGAATCATTGGGAAAAAAAAGAAAGATCAAGTAATTTACTCTATCAAAAAAAAAAAAAAAGACAGAAAAATCATGAGACAAATCCAAATCTTGGCTGTCGACAAATACAGATAAATGTAAAGTAAAAGGATCAATATGTATTGAACACCTTCAGTGTACCATAAAACAAGTTCTTCATTTAGTAAATGAATTTGGAAATGTACCAGAATACAAAGTTAACACCCAGAAATCTATGGCTTTTTGATACACCAATAAAGAGTTCACAGAAAAAGAAACAAACAAACAAAAACAACAATCCGATTTACAATTGCAACAAAAAAATGAAGATACCTAGGAATAAACTTAACTAAATAAGTAAAAGATCTTTACTCTGAAAACTACAGGACATTGAAAAACAGGTAGAGGAAGACATAAACAAATGAAGAATATACCATGTTCATGTATTAGTAGAATAAATCTCATTAAAATGGCCACGCTACACAAAGCATTCTACAGATTTACTGTAACCCCCATTAAAATACCACTGACATATTTCTCAGACCTAGAACAAAGTCTCCAGAAATTCGTATACAATAAAAAATAAAAAGACCTGCAATAGTCAGAGTAATCTTGAGAAAAAAGAACAATGTTGGTCGTTCACAATTGTGGATGTCAAGTTATATTTCAAAGCCACTGTTCTCAAGCTTGCTGGTACTGGCACAAGAACAGACGTGTACTAGTAGACCAATGGAACACACCTGAGAACATAGAAATAGACCTGAGCCTTTATGCCCAATTAATGTTTGACAAAGGAGGCAAGAGCATACAATGGAGTCAAGACAGTCTTTTCAATACAGGAGGTTGGAGAAATTGGATAGATACATGCAAAATAATGAAACTAGACGACCGCCTCACACCATCGAGGAAAATAAACACAAAATAGATAAAGGACTCAATTGTAAGATGGAAACCATAAAAATCTTGGAAGAATCCATAGGCAGAAAATTATGACACATATTTCAAAGAAGCCCTTTACCAATATAACTCCTAGGGTAATGGAAAATACGGAGAAAAGAAACAAAGGGGACGACATCAAAATAAAAATCTTCTGCAGAGAAAAAGAAACCATCAGCAACACACACGCACACAAACACACACACACACACACACACACACACACACACACACACACACACACACACTACAAAAAACAAACAAACAAAAAACAAAACAAGAAAGCCCATGGCTTGGGAGAACATATTTTCCTATGCTATATCCAGTAAGGGCCTGATCTCCAAAATTCATAGGGAACTCAGCCATCTTAAAAAAAAAAAAGGAAGATAAACAATGCAATCAAAAAATTGACTTAAATAGATACTTTTGAAAAGTGCACATACAGAAAGCCAAGAGACATATGAAAACATGCTAAAAATCCTTAATCTTCCTAGAGATGCAAATCAAAATGACAATGGGATACCATCTCACACTTGTAAGAATGGCTATCATCAACAAATCAACAGACCACAAGGGCTGAGGAGGATGTTGAGTAAAAGGAACCCTCCTGCACTGCTCGTGGGAATGCAGTCTGGTAAAACCACTGTGAAGAACAGTACTGAATTTCCTCAAAAAATTAAAAAGGAAGTGCCATTTGATCCAGTACTCCCACTACTAGGGGTCTTTCCCAAGAAATTAGAAACACCAATCAGAAAGCATATGTGCACCCATATGTTCGTTGCAGCACAATTTACAATAGCTAAGATTTGGAAACAGACTAAGTGCCCATCAGCAGATAAATGGATAAAAATGGTGGGGTACATCTACACAACAGAATACTACACTGCTGTAAAAAGGAAAGAACTCTAACCCTTCCCAAAAAGCATGGAAGGACATGGACAGCATTATGGTAAAGGATTTTACCGTATGTTGAGGATTTTAGAATCTATGTTCATCATGACCAAATTGAGGGATGACCGAAGGACTGGTTTGGGGCCGGGCTGGCCAGACTGCACCCATGCACAAATTTGAGCACTAGGCCTCTGGTAGAATATAACTACCCAATAAATGGGGAGTTTGTCTTATTCATAATCATTATGCAGCATAGTGTGTAGGCTACTAAATATCACTTGAAAGAAGACACTTAGGAATAATGTGTACACAAACTACATTTTCTACTGCTTAGCACTTGAGAAACAACATCAACTATTCTTCATGAATCAAATAAATGGACTTCTGAACTCAAGAAAAAGCATGAGATGGAACTGGAGAGCATTATGCTAAGTGAAATAAGCCAGTCCATGAAGGAAAAATACCACGTGATCTCACTCATTCATGGATAAGAGAGACCATTATAAACTTTTGAACAATAATAGATACAGAGGCAGATCTACCTCAAACAGATTGTCAAACTGCAGCATGAAGGCCGGGGAGGGTTGGAGGGCAGGAGAGAGGGAGGTAAGAGATCAACCAAAGGACTTGTATTACCTCACACATTTGTGGAATATAATGAAGAGAAACTGATCAACACAAATAGATCCAGAGACACAGATGTATGGGACTGACTCAAAATTCAGAGGGAAGGCAGGAGGCTAGGGGAGGTAAGAAATCAAGCAAAGGATTTGCATGCAGGCAAATAAGCATTACCAAGGGACACAGGCACTAGGGAGGTGAGGGCATGTGATGAGGGTGGGAGTGGCCAGGGAGGGCACAATGTGGGGAGAAGGAGACATATATAATACTATATGTAATACTTGAGACAATAAAGAATATAAAAAGATGAGTTCCTAGAAATATACCTTTAAATATAGTACTTGGCTAACATACAAAAATTCCTCAATCTCCAAATAACTTCATGATGGTTGATCTTTTAGCCATGACAATGTAACTTGAGTAAAGATAGCTCAGGTCATTGTAATTGCTCCACATTAAACTGCTTTGATGTCTGGACCTATTTTTGGAAACAAATCTGAAGTCACATATTCCACCAAGATGCCTGAGACTGATGGGCAGCGACACAAACTAAAGAGCCACTAGACACAGTTCCCACCTTAAGTAATCACTTGAGCTTTCTGGGTCCAAAATATTTTCCACAGAGTTGTGCACCACTGCTTCCTTCCCAATGTTTAAGACTCAGCAAACATCCTTTGGTCCCCTTAATTTTATGAATAAAAACACTATGCCCTGCTCATACAACCTCTAAAAACAATTACCTCCCATATTTTTCCTCTTGTCTTTTTTGTGCATGAATACTTACTTACTTTTATTTTGCCGTTGTTATTTTCACCATCTATCTATATATATATATTAAAAAAGCCAGTGACTGGAATGCCATAGCAACCAGAACAACCTGTCCTATGAGGCCCACTGTGGCCAGCGAACCAGCCAGCTCTGGGGGAGGCCTAGGCCAGCCAACTCTCCCCTCCCCCACTACCATCCCCGACCCTAATCTCAGTCCACCCCAATAGGGAGAGGCCGGCCTAGGCCACTCCTTTTGCAGCCCCTCTGTCTGCCCAGCCTCACCTCAGATTGGTCGCCTGACCCTGATCAGGGCCAGGGCAGGTTACTAACTGACTGTGGCCCCTCACCATGGCTGGCACAGTCTCTAAAATACCCCCACCACATGAATCAGCCCACCACCCCTCCACCCAGCCAGCCCTGCACCATTGCTCCCCCTCTGAGGTCAGGAGCAATACTGTCTGGCCAACCACCTATGGCCCCACACACAGGCCAGTGGATCTGATTGGCGCCCCCCAACCTCGCCAACTTATTTGGGTACAGGGACAGCCACTCCTGAGTGACAGCCCCTCCTGAGGGCTGGCCCCATCCCTGGTCAACCCCCACCACCCAGATCAATTTGGCACCTCACCACAGCCAGCCCCACCACCAATAGTTGGGCGGGGATTGCTGGCCAATCTCCTACAGTCTCCTCCTCCTGACAGGCCTGGCCCCGATCTGATCCATTGGGGCTGGGGCGACTGGACCTCATCTGTGCATGAATCCATGCATCAGGACTTTGGTAGAAAATAAGTGTCCAATAAATGGGGAGTTTGTCTTATTCATAATCATTATGCAGCACAGTGTGTAGGTTATCAAATATCACATGAAAGAAGACACTTAGGAATAATGTCTACACAAACTACATTTTCCTCTGCTTAAAAACTAGGAAAACAACATCAACTATTCTTCATAAATCAAATAAATGGACTTCTGAACTCAAGAAAAATCATGAGACAAATCCAACTCTTGGCTGTCACCAAACCCTAAGAGATAAAGGTAAAGTTAAGGGATCAATATGTACTGACCTCCTTCAAAATATCATAAAACAAGCTCTCCAAATAAAGGACTTGGACATAAGTGATTTATGTACTAAAAGTCATTGAAGATCTACAACTTAATTTATGGCATAATGAGTATACACACAAATTAACATAAATACAAGATCAAAAGTATAGCAAAAGCACAATCTTGGTTATTGATGTAGAAATCTGCATATGGTAACTTGTCCCAGGGAAGAGTGATTCTTAATAAATCCAAAAGAGCATGGCTTAAAATAATGGTATGGTATATTGGAAATAGAGTGGTGCCTTGACTTATGAGTTTAATTCGTTCCGTGACGGAACTTGTAAGTCAAAATACTCATATGTCAAATCAACAGTGAACGAGTGAGATATGTGATGATGTGTTGATGTTGTGGCGTTCACTGTGAAGTTCCCTGTGCCAACTAGCGGTGGGGTATCTGAAGCTGGCTTGTAACCCGAATTTTACCTTGCAACTCAAAGCAAACAGTAGGCCGAGAGACGGCTGGGGTCTCGAAAAACTCGTTAGTAAGGACACACATAAGTCAAGGCCCCACTATATCTGAAAATATAACAGAACCAAAGAAATATGTTCCCAAAAAGAGGCCCTAATGAAATGACTTTGAGGATAATATTAAGGAATACTTGTGCAACAACCTCAGGCAACTTTGAAGGATATAGGACACACATTGGCTAGACTTTAAGATTAAAGAGAAATAAGACTATTTACATCACTAGCACATTAAAGACCCAATAAAAGGAACTACTTTAAAATAAATCAGGATATATACATTTTACAAAAATCTGTCTTGTTTCACGATTTAAAAATAATTAACCAGAGAAAAGTTAGGGGCGGGAAGGTCAATTAGTTATGGCACACCCCATCTCCTAACTCACATAATTTCCTGCCTTCAAGAACGAAATACCTAGTCCACTTGCTATGACTCTGTGATGGTTGACCATCCAATTGTGATCCTGGAGGTCACCATTCCATTCCTGGTCAGGGGACAAGCCCAAGTCACTGGCTCAGTCCCCAGTGGGGGATAAGGAGATGGCAGCCAATCCATGATTCTCTCTCATCATTCATGATTCTATTTCTCTCTCCCTCTCCCTTGCTCTCTGAAATCACTACAAATACTTTAAAAAATGTATACCAACTTGAGGGAAAAAGAACTACACATACCAACTTTTCAAGACCTATTTGTGAAAAGTACAGGGAAGTCACCTTTTCCAACTTGTCTTTGTGGACATTTTTATCCTATGGAAATGTTTGCATCATTTGCATTAGCTTTTTACCAACAGTGACCTGATTTCTATTGTCCTTGTCTTTCTAGGGGGCGGGGGTTCATGCTGTTCTAAATTAGAAAGGTCTCTGAAGGCTAAAGAAACTAATTTTAATGTAGTATGTTGCTATGCAAAAAGGACATTTCAACATCCTTCCAACCCCACAGTACAGCACTTTTGTGACAAAAAGAAAAGTGATGGCTAAATAATCATGGCTCATATGTTTTTATGGAACTTTGAACATAAGAAGGAAACCTGGAAATACTGTTACTTGAACCACAGTGCTAGAATTTTATTAAAAGGCTAGCTTTTCCATTCAATTTTTTGGCGGCATCTGTAGCATCTTCAGGATTCTCAAAGGTAAAAAAAGCAAAGCCTCTGGACTTGTTTCTTGCTCCCTCCTTTATCAAACCCATTGGAATTTAGAATTTTAAATGACACATTCCACATAAAATTTATCCTCTTAGAAATTTTTCAATATCTCTAAGGTTTTGAGAAATTCTCACAGAGCCCCTTAATCCTATATAATAAAAGGCTAATATGCAAATTGATAGAACAGTGGAATGACCAGTCGCTATGACACACACTGACCACAAGAGGGCAGACACTCAATGCAGGAGCTGTCCCCTGGTAATCCATTAGCTGCCAAAAGGGAACAACACTCATGGAAAAGCCCAGTACACAACTGGCGAGCACAGCAGTGATGGCAGGAGCCTCTCTGGCTTCCGTGGCAGTGCTAATGATATCCGACTGATGCCTTAGGCCCACTTCCATAGCCAGACATTCCCCAAGGGCTCCAGAGCTGTCAGAGAGCACAGGCCTGGCTAAGGGACACCCACCCCCTGCCCCCAAGTGCATGAGTTTCATACATTAGGCCTCTAGTTTAAACAAATTGAGAGATATTCATATCAATTGATGCAGAAAAAGCATTTGACAAAATACAACACCCAATCCTATATAATAAAAGAGAAACATTCAAATTAACATGTAACATTCAAATTAATATGTAACATGTTTGCAAGTAGGTAGACTAATTCTTGGGCAAGTGGAATAGAGAAACTGAGACAAGAAAATCAAGCCTGGCCAGTTTGTACAGTTTGTAGAAAGTCCTTAATCCTCCCCCTCCAAGGACACTTGAGAACAGTGGTTAATACCTCTCTTCCCACATGAGAGACTATATAGCAAAATCATCCTGGAACTTCTAAGGTGGGAGTGGGAGAGGAGGTTATACAGAAGGGGCAGTTTTGACTTGCCCACTAAACAAACCAGCCTGCTGCCTTGCGAAAGGGAGGAAAGGGGACTTTATCTCACTCACTAAGCAAAGAATCAACAGCCTTGGGACTTGCCAAGATAAAAATTGCCAGACATTCTCGTCAACTCTGAGACAGCTATGGCCAGTAAAAGGAGACCTTGAAATGCAGTCTGTGCCCAAGATACTGGGCAGAGGAACCTTGAATCCTATACAATGAGAGATTGATAAATCCCCTTGAATCCCACCGGGCAAGCCAGAGTAGTTAAGAGCACACCTGTGCTTTACAAAAGGTGAATTTCCATAGTTGGGCCTACATTGCTTTTGTAAATAAATTTGCCAGCTTTGCTCTTTTACATAGTTGTTTGTGATACTAAAATGCTGCTGACTATCGCTCTGCTAAATTTCTTCTCATGTACATGCAAAGACCTGAGGGGACAGGGGTAGGAAGAGCTCTCCCTTCCATTCAAGGGGCTGTCCAATTACATCATCTCTGGCTTTGGGGTGCACTATAACAAACTGTTTTAACTCATTTCTAGAAGTGCTTTCACAACGGAATAGAGAAAAATAAAGTTATAATAATACTTTGAAGAACACAAAGTAGTCTAACTTATGTGGTCCATGTTACTATTTGCTACATGCTTAGCCTGAGCAGGTAGGCATTCTAAGTCATACCTTCTCTTAAAGGACCAAATTTTCCAAACACTCTTTCAATTGTTTTTTCATTGCTCTGTATACCCAGGCCTCCTACAAACAGCTTCTAGGTCTCTCAACTTCCACCATTGTGCTCTAAATGGTTACAAAAATAGACAAATAGCAAAAAATTAGTTATAAGCCAAAGAACATAACTTTTATTACACTGCCTTTCAAATATTCAAGTGAAGCAACATACACAAGCTTACTTTTAACAATGTGTATTTTTATTTTGTA
Source organism: Myotis daubentonii (assembly GCF_963259705.1). NCBI lineage: Eukaryota > Metazoa > Chordata > Mammalia > Chiroptera > Vespertilionidae > Myotis > Myotis daubentonii. The sequence continues at coordinate 10,768,728 of NC_081862.1, read as the reverse complement.
TCCTTATTATTGTTGAAAATATTACTGATCCCCTGCCCGATTTTGCCCCCAGTGTCCACTCTGCCAGGTTCCAGCCATACCCTAGCCCTTCAACACCCTGTTACATGTGTCCAAGGGTGACGTATGTATGAATAAAGGTCCTTTAGTTAATCTCTTCACAACACAGCTACCCCACTTCTTTTTGAGGTTCATGAGTCTTTCCCATGTTCCAATGCCTCTGGTTCTATTTTATCCATCAGTTGATTTTGTTAGTGAGTTTCACATATAAGTGCATGCAATAATGAGATATCTGTCCTTCTCTGATTGGTTTAGTTCACCTACATTACGATCCCAGGATTCCTGCAGTCTCAAAGGAAAGGAGATCCTTCTTTTTGATACCTAAAAAGTGTTCCAATCCTCAAAACGTAGCACAGCTTTTTTATTCACTCCTCTATTGATGGGTACTAGGTCTGTTTCCCCTTCTTAGTTTTTGTAAACAATGATGCCATAAACACAGGGGTGCATATATTCTTTCTGAATGGTATTTGGGGATTTTTAGGGTATCATTCCTAGACGTCCGTCCCAGGATAAAACAGTGGTTCCATTTTTAACATTTGTAAGAATCTCCACCCTGTGTTCCGTAGTGGTTACAAAAGTCTGCGTCCCCTCCAAACTTGCTATTTATTGATTTATTCATGATGACCGTTCTGGCATGTTCCAGGTGGTACATCATTGTCATTTTCATTTCCAAGTCTCAGATGCTTAGTGATGTTGAGCGTTTTTTCATATGTGCCTTGGCCCTTTTTACATCCTCATGGGAGAAGTGACTATTCAGGCCCTATGCCCATTTTTGCATGAAATGTTTGTGTTCATCTTATGAATTTGTGTAAGATTTTATGTATTTTGGAAAAATGCTGCCTTATCACATTCATTATGGACAAATACGTTTTACCATAGAGTAGTTTCTCTTTTCATGTTGATGCTTGTGTCTTTTGCTGTGCAGAAGCTTTCTATTTTGATGCAGTCCCATCTCTTTAGTTTTTTGTTTCTCCAGCCCTAGGCAAAGTGTCTGTGAAAACTCTGCTCAAAGAGTGAGATGTTGCTGCCCAAGTCCTCCCCTAGGGTTTTTATGGTATCACGACTCATATTTAAGTACTTTTTTTCCCCTTATGGGTTTATTCTATAGTATAGGTGTAAGTTAGAGATATAGCTTAATTTTTCTGCATATACCTGTCCAATTTTCGCAACACCATTTATTGGAGACACTGTTTTTATTCCATTATATTCCCATTCACCCTGTGTCAAATATTAATTGAGCTTAATGGCTCTGAGTGATTTCTGAGGTGCCTATTCTGTCCCATTGGTCAATATGTCAGTTCTTGTGGCAGTAGGAGACTCTATAGTTAGCAATGGCTTTGGAATATGACTTGATTTCCAGTATTGTGAGCCCTCCAGTTTTATTTTTCTATCTCAAGATTTCTGCCCCCACTCAGAGTCTTCTTTGGTTGCTTATACATTTTCCAGTATTTGTTTTGAATCTATGATTTATGCCATTGTTATTTTAATAGAGATTGCCTGATATCTACAGATTTCTTTGGGTTACAAGGACATTTTAATGATGTTAATTCTTCCCACCTATGCACATGGTAAATGCTTGCATCTTGTTTGCATCTCTCTCCTATTTGTATTTCTGAAAAGCAAATACGTTTGTAGCTCTGTTTAAAAGAAAAAAAAAAGGCTTTTAAAAGAAACTCCACAAATATGGCCTAGAAAAAACTCTGAGAGAAAAAACAGGAGGATATTCCCTTCAAATATCTAGAAAACGGTAATTAAAAATAAATCGATTAAGCCTCAGAAAGTAAACAATTTGCATTTTGCTTTTCTAAACAAATATTATGTCAATATACTCAAAGACTGATAGCAGAAATCCAACTAGTGTCATTTACTGTCCCCACCCAATGACAAAGGAAATTAGGAAATAAGCCTTATTTTAGAATGATTTAAATTAGCAAATGAAAATAAAAGAATATTCAGGGGAACTTAGTTGTAATAGGCAGAAACCTACTCCTGGAGCAGTCACTGTTTTTACTGATAGTTCATTTCATGGTAAAGCTGCTTATAATGCAATGAATTCAGACCAAGTCATTCAGACCAGTCATACTTCTGTGCAAAGAATTGAATTAGAAACTAACAAGGTTGACTTGCAGGATTTCCAAAAGCCTCTTCATATTATCTCTGATCTGCCTATGCTGCCAGCCTGTTAAACAGAACTGCAACTACTCAATGAAAATGGCTCGGTGACCGAAGCCTTTCTATACTATTTGAAGAAGTCCTGGTCCTTTACAAAAGGAAATGTATATGCCTATCAATTACTTATTTTATTAAAACAGGCTACAGAATCTCATCAGCTTTTATTTACATCAGCCTGCCAAAATAATGTACAGCAGGCAAAACAGATTATCAAGAAATGTCCCCCTTGCATGTTACATCTGTTACAATGGCCTCTAAATCCAAACTTGAAAAACAAAAGTGGGGGAATAGTGAACAAATCTCCTGTAAGTAGACTACACCAAGCCTTAATTACTTTAATTTTTTTTTTCCCCTTGCAATGCTGATGGCAAGACACCCATGGAAAGACACTGGTGAGAGAATAAGCCAAAGCAAAATGGTCTGGTTAAATGGAAAGATACCGAGACTGGTTTATGGAAGGGTCCCTTTATTAACCTTTGGTTGAGGATATGCCTGTGTATTTCCATAAAACTCCTCCAAGCCTGTGTGGATTCCTACAACATGAATCTGAGAGGGGAACTGACCAGACTACTCCAACCACAGACAGCAGTGGCCCAAGCACCACACTGACAGAGGAGAAACATCCAGAGATGGGGGATGGTAAAGACACCTTGCCATGGGAGCACTCATCAGCTGTGCATCAGTACAGGTTGCCCTGGGCAAAGCCAAAAATGTCATTGTCATTTCTCACTGTTGTCCACCATCCAGAACTTGAACATCACTGCTGCATGTCACAAGGGGACAGTGACTGGGAAAGGGACCCATAAAGAACAGACAGCCCAGAAAAAAGTCTACAGAGATCTAATTACTTAAATACCCGACAATGATACTTAAAAGGACATGAAAGTACTCAATCCTTTTCATTGAATCTTCCTACATTTATTTTCAGAATAAACACTATTGCCTCTCTTTCTTGTACTTCTACATTTCCTTCTAGTCTGAAGATGCAGATTGAAAAGTCTTAAAAGGATCTGAGCCCTGCAAATGGCATAGACCTTTCTAAACTAATTATTAAAACAAAAAGGTTGGGGGATGCTGGAGTAAAGACGAACAGTAGTGAACCTATCAATGCGAGAAGTCCAATAGAAGGCTAATGGACTTTGATATTCTGCAGGGCAGAACATCAGCATTATGTAACCCTTCTGTTGGCCAAATGGTAAGTGCTCCTTCCTTTTTGCGGCAGCATAGTATTCCAGTGTGTAGATATACCATAGTTGTTTAACCCACTCATCTGCTGACCAGCCCTTAGGCTATTTCTAAATCTTAGCTATTGTAAATTGCGCTGCAGTGAACATAGAGGTACATGTATCCTTTCTGATTGGTAATTCTAGGTTCCTGCGATATATTCCTAGAAGTGGGATCACTAGGTCAAATGGGAGTTCCGTTTTTAGTTTTTTGAGGAAACTCCATACTGTTCTCCATAGTGGCTGCACCAGTCTGAATCCCCACCAGCAGTGAAGGAGGGTTCCTTTCCCCCCCAATCCTAACCAGGACTTGCCCTTTTTGATTTGTTGAGGATAGCCATTATGACAGCTGTGAGGTGGTACCTCCTTGTCCTTTTGATTTGCAATTCTTGCATGATTAGTAACTCTGAGCATGTTTTCATGTGCCTCTTGGCCTTCCTTTTGTCCTCTCTGGAAAAGTATCTATTTAGGTCCTTTGCCCATTTTTGTGATTGGGTTGTTTATCTTCCTTTTGTTAAGTTGTATGTGTTCCCTATAAATGCTGTAGATGAAACCCTTATCAGAGAGAACATTTGCAAATATGTTCTCCCATGCAGTGGGCTTTGTTGTTGTCTTGTTGATGGTTTCTTTTGCTATGAAGAAGCTTTTTATTTTGATGTCGTCCCTTTTGTTTAACTTTATTTTCCATTGCCCCAGGAGCTGGGTCTGTGAAGATATTGCTTCAGCATATATCTCAGACTCTGCTGCCTGTGGCTTCCTCTAATATTTTTATAGTTTCCAGCTTTATGTGTTAAATCATGTATCCATTTTGAGCTTATTATTGTGTATGGTGTAAATTGGTGGCCTAGCTTCATTTTCCGCATGTGTCTGACTAAATTTCCCAGCACCATTTATTGAAGTGACTGTTGTGTCTCCATTGTATGTTTTTGCCTCCTTTGTCAATATTAATTGAGCTTAGTGGTTTGGATTGGTATCTGGGTTCTCAATTCTATTCCATTGGCCTATATGTCTATTCTTGTGCCAGTGTCAGGCAGATTTGAGAACAGTGGCTTTGTAAAACTGCTTGATATTTGGTACTGAGGTCCCTCCTACTTTGTTCTTCTTTCTCAGGATCGCTGCAGCTATTTGGGGTTTGTTTGTTTTTTAAATATATTTTATTGATTTTTTTTACAGAGAGTAAAGGAGAGGGATAGAGAAATAGAAACATTGATGAGCGAGAAACATGGATCAGCCTCTTCTTGCACACCCCCTACTAGAGATGTGTCCCCAACCAAGGTACATGCCCTTGATCGGAATCGAACCTGGCACCTTTCAGTCCGATTGCCATTCAAATGTGTTGTTCAGGTTGTGTTTCTCTGCCCTGTCTCCTAAATCACTGTTTCAATCCCTTGCTACTTCTAGTCTACTATTGAAACCTTCTATATATATTTTTTTATTGTAGCTATTATAATTTTTTTCATTTTTCCTTGATTCTTACATAAGTTGTGGATTTCCCAGGCATCTGGTGTATGAACTTTATGACCCTTATTCTGAATTCCTTTTCGAACATATTGTATGTCTCCATTTAATTGAGTTCCTCTTCTGGCAATTCCTCCTTTCCCTCCATTGGGGGTTGTTTGTCTCCCCATTTTAGTTATCATTAGAGAACTTAGGTGCCAGGGTGCGATGGGCCAATGGCCACAGATTGGATTGGCAATAGAATTGTGCACTCTGAGACTCACAGGAGGCAGTGGCGGTGGCGGGCGCCTGGAGTTCCGGTGTCCGTGGGTCTGCTGCTGCCGTTAAAAGGACTTTGGCCAGAGTGGCTCTAGGATTTCAGGTGATGTCTGAGGCCCATCTGGGTGGAGGTGAGGCTGGGTTCGTAGTCAGCAGCTCTCCCTTTCAAGATGGCTTGTTTTTGTAGAACCATATTTAACATAAAACAGTGTAGTAACATAAAATTTTTAAAGATGGTGCAAGGGGCCTATTAAAAATAGAATGGAGAGACAAATCAGTACTATGTAAATCCTGAGTTGCAGTCATACTGGACATTTTTTTCTGTCATTTTAAATGAAGAAAAAGTAAAAGTAAGAAATCCTATAGGTGGTAGAGCAGGAATAAAGTACCTAATCATTTTGAATGAATGATTGTTTTAAAAAATAAATAGTTTATGTAAGCCGGGTGCACTGGGAAAAAAAACGAAATAGACGTTGTCAAAACAAAAATGAATTAACTGACACATTCTAAAAAGTAATCCACATTTCCCAGTCAGAATTGTTCAATTGTTGAGCATAGAATTGTGAACCAAGATGTCTTGTCATCTATTCTTGGTCAGGACACAAGCCCAGGGTGCTGGCTGGTTCGCCAGTATGAGACATTTAAGGAAGCAGCTGATCAAAATATTTCTCTTTCTTCTATGTTTCCATCTCTCTATCCCTTTCCCTTTCTCTCTCTCCAGAAAACCAAGAATAAACTTATTAAAAAAAAGAATGGAATATGTGTGTTTTCTCCAGGAATGTGAGACATTTAGTGCTTATTACTAGAGGTCTTTGGAGGACTTTTATTAACCAACATATATGGTTCTGTGTTGAATACCTAAATGGAATATTGGTAATAATGAAGTGTTTCATAACCTTATCATGAAAAAGGACTCTATCATTTTTGAAGGAAATGCTTGGTTTGGGAGAAGAATTTGAGGTAGATCTTGATTTTAGTTGCAATAATAAGTAGGTTTCAAACAGTTGTTCATTTGTTCAGGTCAAATGTTATGTAGTGTTCATAATATGTGTACTCATTTTAGTCTGTGGGTGGAAAAACAATTAAAGTAGACTACACCAAGACACCATCTTTTCAAAGTGGGGGTGGACAGAGGACACAGCTTCCATAAAGAAATAGAGGTGATATAAGAAGTCGGAGAAGTGGAAGAGGAGGAAGTAAGAGAAGAAAAAGGACCCTCAGGTGGAAATAACTTAGGTAATGTTTCTAAATCTAGGGATGGTAGGAGATCTGACTTAGGTAGACACATAATGCAATATGCAAATAAGGTATCATAGACTTCTGTACCTGAAGCCTATGTGATCATCTTAACTCCTATAAATTCAATAAAAAGTGCAGAAACTGTCATAACTCAAATGTTTTTTAAAAATTAAAAAAATAAGATATGAGCATGAAACCATTATTTATGTGAAAACAGTAACATTGAATGAAGAGATACACCTCAATTTCATTCATAATTTTCAAGGCAAAAGAAATGATACCATTCATTAGATTGAGAATGTATACTGATGGTCAATATGATTTGTAATTGCTAAAGAGGCATAGCACTTATAATAATGAATGCAATATGCAATGTGTGAAACACTCCTAATGACCTTAACAGGGATAGGATTTAAACCTCAAACTAAATTCAGTCTATTTTAGCATTACTGTTTGCCTCTAGTCCCTTCAACTGTTCCCTGAAGAACTCAATTCTATTGATCTTATGTTAGAATGTTACACTTTGGGAACAGGAAGTCATGTAGGTTTAAAGTGAAGATTCATACTTACTGAACTACTATGAATTTGTTCTGAAAGTACCCTCTTTCGTCTGAAAAAAAGGACATCAGTTCACCTTGGAAAATACCCACTGAAATAAAAGTTAGTCTAACTATATAAACTTCAAGGACAAAGACTTCATTATTTAGAATTGGATTTGAAATACTTGTTTTGAATATAGGAATGTGCAATGCTGTACTGTGTAAAATAATAATCTGTATTATTATTTTGTAAGATGATCTTCTACCTACGTTTGGTGTAGAGAACTTTCCATTTGGAAACTACATAAGAGAAATGTCTATGGTATTAAATTGATTCACCAAGGGGTGTCTGACTCAGGAAAAGGCTAAAAACCAATGATTAACCAAGTTTATTTTCTTTCTTTCTTTCTTTCTTTCTTTCTTTCTTTCTTTCTTTCTTTCTTTCTTTCTTTCTTGTATATGAGGAATATGAAGCATGAATGAAAATGTTGATGAGCTATTTTCAGGGATGTTGTCTTGTAATTAATTTGTTTACATATTTTACTGACTATGAAAGGAAGGTATATTCATTTCCATATATCTGTAGCAGGAAAAGTTGGTTTCATATTAACCAGTTTTCCCAATTTCAAAGATTTAGTGTCCATTTGTGATAATTAGGTGTGTGACATTTCATGGGAAATTTCCTAAAGTGTTATTGCAGAGTTTCTGCAAGATGAAGGTGAATGTTCCTGTTTTTCCCATCTGGATGATACTGAGAAGAGTTTGCCAGTTCAAATTTGGCCACATATGAGGATGCTTATAGTTCTTCTTTCCCATGACAAATTACAGAATTGGAATATAAGCCTATTTTCTATTTAAAAATGAAAACAGTGATTGTTATATATGTATTATTCAACATTTATTCTTTAAATACTATTAAAATAGAGTATAGTATTCTGATCAAAGAATAATTTTATAAATGACCTGTAGGAATTATATGATAACACTCGTTAAAAAACACTTTTTTTGTGATGAATCATGTTTTGACTTTTTATATTTTAATTTTTAACTATGAAGTTACATGTTTTAAAAGTTTTTATTGAGATGAAACTAATTTAAAGACAAGTTGAGCTTTTTTCTTGTATATTTAACTTCTTTCATTTACTATATCTGGATTCACTGCACTCAAATTCTCATGTGTGTGTGTTCTGTGTTAGTGTGTTAGTGTGTGTGTGTGTGTGTGTGTGTGTGTGTGTGTGTGTTATATAATGCTGCTTCAGTTCTTTCTCAGTTATCGAAACTGATTTTCAATAACTCTGAGTACTGTACTGAAGACATGTAAAGATAGAATTTTATCATTTTGGGCTACCCAGCATGCTTATGACCATGATCCTGTTTGGTAAAGATTTATATACAATAACCAGACTTGACCATTTAACAAATGTTGATCCTACTTAAGTAGAATGATGTTATTTATGACACAGAGGTTGGCAGACATACAATTAATCTTCAAAGAAGTGGTTCCACAGGTGGGTTCCCATCCACTGAAAAGGGCTCCATCTTCAAGAAGTTGGGATCTTCCACCTACAAGACCTGCCCATTCTGTTTTAAGGCAAAGCACTACTGGTTTGGGAAGTCAAGTTAAATGGTACAGCCTCTCAAGGATTAGAGTAATGAGCTGTTTTAAAAGGAATGCTGTACTTTAATTTCAGGAAGCCATGTGGAAAGTGAGTAGTGGATGGGCATCTGTACTGAACACTATCTTATTGTTTCATTGTTAGGAAATAATTCTTCAGCTTCTAATTACTGTGGTTAGAAGTAGATAACACCAGAGTGAGGAATGCATTCCTTTTAATCCATGTTGATAGAGTGTCACTCTTTTTATATTTATTTTTTTAATATTTTAAGAAAAATGATTTTAGTATCATAATGGTACATTCAATAAATGTTAATATTTCCAAAAAAAACTATTTTAAATGTAATTATTTTACAGGAAATAAGCTTTAATATTCCAAGAAAAACAATTTTAAATATAAAAGTACTGGAGACCCAGTGTACAAATTCGTGCATGGGTGGTGTCTTGCATGCGCACCCCAATCACCCGGTTGGCCAGGGGGAGGGGATGCAGGTGTTTGGCTGGCTGGCCCCACCCTGATCGAGTGGAGGATCAGATTGGGGGAATATGAAGGTGAGGGGAAGGGCTGTGGGAAGCTTACTGGCTGGCGGTCCTCGATCATCACAGGGCGGGTGGGGTGGTGGATAGAACAGTGTGGGTCTTGCTGGAGGGTGCAGCCAGGGACTATAGCTACACAGTCCCACCCCATGGTTGATCTCCTGGTCAAACTCCTGTGTGAAGGCACAATTTGCATATTAGACTTTTATAATATAGTGTTACATGCAATAAAAATATGTTTAAAATAATTTAAATGTAATATTACCAAAAGAGTGATAACCTATTTTATCATAAAAGTTGTGGGAATTATTAAATATCTGACAATAATAGGATTCCTTCTATTATATTCTAAAACATTTCTTTTTACTCTGGCTCTATTTTATTCATCTGTTTATATTTTTTATGTTTTGAAATATTTTTTATTGATTTCAGTGAGAAAGGCAGAGAGAGAGATAGAAACATCAATGATGAGTGAGAATCATTGATCCGCTGCCACCTGCACATCTCACACCGGGGACCGAGCCCACAACCCAGGCATGAATCAAACCTGGGACCCTTCAGCCTGGAGGCCAATAATCTATCCACTGAGCCAAACCATCTAGGGCTATTTTTTCTTTATTGATTAAGGTATTACATATGTGTCCTTTTCCCCCATTTGTCCACCCCTACCCACTCCTCATGTAATCACCCCCACTGGTGTCTGTGTCCATTAGTCAGGCTTATATGCATTCCTACAAGTCCTTTAGTTGATATCTACCCCTCACGCCCACCTTCCCCTACCTTCCCTGCTGCACCTTTTGTAGCAAAGATTCAGGATCTAAAAAAGTGGATGAACTGAAAAGAATACACTAGACAATGGAATACTCTACTGTTGTAAAAAAGAATGAATTCTTATAATTTGAAACAGCATGGATGGACTTAGAGAGCATTATACTAAGCAAATTAAGCCAGTGAGAGAACAATAAATATCACATTATCTCACTCATTTGTGGAATATAATGAACAACATTAACTGGTGAAAAACAAGACATCCAGACACAAAGAAGCATTGATTACACTGTCAAACCTCAGAATAAAGTGCTGGAGGCAAAGACCAACAGTAGTATGTGTGTGTGTGTGTGTGTGTGTGTGTGTGTGTGTGTGTGTGTATCTGATAGAGGGTTAATGAACTTTGATATGAACTTTGATATTTAGCAGGGCTGAAAATCAGTATTATATTACATGGCTGTTGGCAAAATGGCTGAAGGCAATCTTGCTAACCTGATAGTTAAACTTTACTACTGATATGCCTGTTTGCTTTGCTAAAGGGCATATATGAGAAACCTAAAGCCAAGTAAATGAAAGCTGATGGGTGCTGCATTTCAGAGAGCCTCTCCACTAGAGAAAAAGGTCTCCGCCTGGCTCCCAAATGCCTTCTAAATTTATATTTGTTGTCTAGTGTATTCATTTGTGTGCAGCTACTTTCCCAGATCCTGAATCATTGCTGCAAAAGGTTGCAACATTCTGGCGCACAATGTGGGACATCTGGAGAAGAAGTGTCAACAGAGCAAAAAATGAAAACTGTCAAGGGCATGTACCTTGGTTGTGGGGACATACCCAGTGGGCAGTGTGCAGGAGGCAGCTGATTGATCTTTCTCTCTCATCGATGTTTCTAACTCTCTATCCCTCTCCCTTCCTCTCTGTTAAAAATCAACAAAAATATCTTTAAAAAAACAAACAACAAAAAAAACTCATTCAAGCATTAAATCTCACCATTAATAAGACACCATAAGTAAAAAGATAGTTTTACTTAATCTGTATGCATTACAGTATTGGCTAGCATAGCTCTCTGCTATTGGTATTTCTGAAAAGCAACCAATTTTGTAGCACTATTTAAAGAAAGGAAAAGGATTTTAAAAGAAACTCCATAACTGTGGCCTAGAAATTTCTCTGGAAGAAGAAACAGAAGGAGATTCCCTTCAAATATCTAGAAAACTGCAATTAAAAGTAAATGTATTAGGCCTCAAAAAGAAAACAATTTGGATTTTTTTGCTGGAGGGAACCAAGATGGTGGCATAGGTAAACACTGGAGATTGCTGCCTCGCACAACCACTTCAAAAATACAACTGAAAGACGGAAAGGACATCACCCAGAACCACAGGAAGGCTGGCTGGTGGGAACTTCTTCAACTAGAAGGAAAGAGAACAGCATACGGAGACTCAGAGGAGGCGCAGTATGGAAAATACAAAGGTGTGGAGGTGTGCTCGGAGTGGGCTGGTGGCTGAGGGCATGGTTGTCTGTTTCAATTGCGAGGGAGTCTCAGGCTCTGAGCTTCAGTTCTTGGCGAGTCTCTAGGGACCCAGACTCAAACAGCAGAAGCGGGACTGTCTGGCTTCAGTCGGAACTTGAAGGCTGCTTTCTTTCCGAGTTTTTCAGCGGTTGCAGGAACTCTGAGAGGCAGAGCCTCTGGGGACGGGACTGAGAGCAGCCATAACTGCTCACTCCGCCCACACTGTTGACCCCGTGCTACCCGACCCGCCCAAGCACTGCACAGAGGCATTTGCCAGATACCCTCAGGCAAAGGATAGATTAGCACCTCCCCAGAGGACAGAAGTTCTCTCACTGCAGACACAGCTGATTTTTCACAGCCAGTTGGCCTGGAGATCAAATCACCCCCTGGTATTACCTACAACTATCAAGGCTTATCTACAACAAGACTGTACAAAAAGACCACTAGGGTGTGCACAAATAAAGCATAAAAAATACCAAGACAAAGTAACAGGACAGAAATGACAGAAATGGAGGATATAGAGCTCAAAACCACACTTTTAAGGTCTCTAAAGAACTGTCTAGAAGCCACTGATAAACTTAAAGAGATGCTCAAGAAATCTAATGAGACCCTTGATGTTGTGATAAAGAACCAACTAGAAATTAAGCATACACTGATTGAAACAAAGAATATTATATAGACTCCCAATGGCAGACCAGAGGAGCGCAAGAATCAAGTCAAAGATTTGAAATGCGAAGAAGCAAAAAACACCCAACCGGAAGAGCAAAATGAAAAAAGAATCCAAAAATATGAAGATAGTGTAAGGACCCTCTGGGACAGCTTCAGGCGTACCAACATCAGAATTATAGGGGTGCCAGAAGATGAGAGAGAGCAAGATATTGAAAACCGATTTGAAGAAATAATGACAGAAAACTTCCCCTACCTGGTGAAAGAAATAGCCTTACAAGTCCAGGAAGCACAGAGAACCCCAAACAAAGGGAATCCAAAGAGGACTACACCAAGACACATCATGATTATAATGCCAAGAGAAAAACACAAAGAGAGATTCTTAAAAGCAGGAAAAGAAAGAAACACAGTTACCTACAAGGGAATACCTATATGACTGTCAGCTGATTTCTCAACAGAAACTTTGCAGGCCAGAAAGTGGCAAGAAATATTCAAACTGATGAATACCAAGAACCTACAACCAAGATTACTTTATCCAGCAAAGCTATCATTCAGAATTGAAGGTCAGATAAAGAGCTTCACAGATAAGGAAAAGCTAAAGGAGTTCATAACCACCAAATCAGTATTATATGAAATGCTGAAAGGTATCCTTTAAGAAGAGAAAGAAGAAGAAAAAGGTAAAGATACAAATTATGAACAACAAATACACATCTATCAACAAATCAATTTAAAAATCAAGTGAATAAATAATCTGATGAACAGAATGAACTGGTGATTATAATAGAATCAGGGACATAGAAAGGGAATGGACTGACTGTTCTTGGACGGGAAAGGGGTGTGTGAAATGTGGGAAGAGACTGGACAAAAATCGTGCACATATAAATGAGGACAGTGGGTGGGGAATGAGGGCTGAGGGTGGGGTGGGAACTTGGAGGAGGAGAGTTATGGGGGGGGGGAAAGAGGAACAAATGTAATAATCTGAACAATAAAGATTTAATAAAAATAAATAAATAAATAAATAAATAAATAAATAAATAAATATTTCTAAAAAAAAAAATGCCAAGAGCAAAAGACAAAAAGAGAATCCTAAACACAGCAGAGAAAGAAAATCAGTTACCTACAAGGGAGTACCCATACGACTGTCAGCTGATTTCTCATCAGAAACTGCAGGCCAGCAGGGAGTGGCAAGAAATATTCAAAGTGATAAATACCAAGAACATACAACCAAGACTACTTTATCCAGCAAAGCTATCATTCAGAAGTGAAGGCCAGATAAAAAGCTTCACAGATAAGAAAAAGCTAAAGGAGTTCATCACCACCAAAACAGTATTATATGAAATGCTGAAAGGTATCCTTTTAGAAGAGGAAGATGAAGAATAAGGTAAAGATACAAATTATGAAAAACAAATACACATTTATCAACAAGTGAATCTAAAAATCAACTGAATAAAAAATGTGATGAGCAGTATGAACTGGTAACTGTAATAGAATCTGGGACATAGAAAGGGAATGGACTGACTATTCTTGTGGGGGGGAGGGGTGTAGGGGTGAGGGAAGAGATTGGACAATAATCATGCACCTATGGATGAGGACAGAGGGTGGGGAGTGAGGGCAGAGGGTAGGGTGGGAACTGGGTGGAGGGAAGTTATGGTGGGAAAAAAGAGTAACTTATGTAATAATCTGAACAACAAAGATTTAATAAAAAAAGAGAAAAAAAGAAAACTAAAAAAAAAGAAAAGAAAAAAATTTGCATTTTACTTTCCTAAACAAATATTATGACAATGTACACAAAGACTGATAGGAGAAATCCAACTAGTGTCATTTACTGTCCCCACCCAATGACAAAGGAAGTTAGGAAAGAAGCCTTATTTTGGACAAATTTAAATTAGCAAATGAAAATAAAAGAATATTCAGGGGAACTTAGTTGTAATAGGCAGAAACCTATTCCTGGAGCAATCACTGTTTTTACTGATAGTTCATCTCATGGTAAAGCTGCTTATAGTACAATGAATTCAGACCAAGTCATTCAGACAAGTCATACTTCTGTGCAAAGAACTGAATTAGAAACTAACAAGGCTGATTTAGGATTTCCAAAAGCGTCTTAATATTATCTCTGATCTGCCTATGGTGCGGGCTGGTAAACAGAACTGCAACTACTCAATTAAAATGGCTCCGTGACCGAAGCCTTTCTATACTATTTAAACAAGTCCTGGTCCTTTAACAAAAGGAAATGAATATGCCTGTGAGTTAGTTATTTTATTAAGCAGGTCACAGAATTTCACAGGCTTTTACATCTGCCTGCCAAAATATTGTACAACAGGCAAAACAGATGATGAAGAAATGCCCTCCTTGCATGTTACATCTACTACAAGGGCTCTAAAATCCCAACTTGAAAAACAAAAGTGGGGGAATAGTGAAGAAATCTCTTGTAAGTAGACCACACCAAGCCTTAAATACTTTAAATTTTTTCCTTGTAATGTTGATGGCAAGACACCCATAGAATAACACTGGTGTCAGAATATGCCAAAGCAAAATGGTCTTGTTAAATGGAAAGATACCAAGTCTGGTTTATGAAAGGGTCCCTTTATTAATGTTTGGTCAAGGATATGCTTGTGTATTTCCAGAAAACTCCTCCAAGCCTGTGTGGATTCCTGCAACATGAATTTGAGAGAGGAACTGACCAGACTACTCAAACCACAGATTGCAGTGTCCCAATCAACATGCTGAGGAGAGAGAGGAGAAACATCTAGAGATGGGGGGTGGTGAACACGCCTTACATGCTAGCCGTCATTAGCAGTGCCTAGGTGCAGGTGGCTCTTGACAAAGACAAAAGAGGTCAGACCTGCATTGTCATTTCTCAACATTCGTCCACCATCCAGAACTCGAACATCATTGCTGTCATGTCACAAGGGAACAGTGACTAGAAATGGACCCATGAAGAACTTACAGCCAAAAAAGAAGCCTCTATAGACTAAGTCCTTAAATACCTGAAAATTATATTTAAAAGGAAATGAAAGAACTCAATCCTTTTCATTGAATCTCCTTACATTTGCTTTTCAGAATAAACAATATTCTCTCTCCTTGTTCTATGTTTTCTTCCAGTCTCAAGAAGCAGAATCAAAAGTCTTAAAAGGATCTGAGCCTAGCAAATGGCATACACTTTTCTAAATTAACTAAGAAAACAAAAAGGGGGAAATGTAGGGGAAAAGACCAAAAGTAGTTAACATATCAATGCGAGAAGTCCCACAGTGGGCGAATGGACTTTGATATTCAGCATGGCAGAAAATCAGCATTTTGTTACCCTGCTGTGGGAAAAATGGCTGAAGGCAACCTCCTAACATGAAAATTCTTCTATTGTTTACCAAACTTTACCATTGATATGCCTGTTTGCTTTGCTAAAGGACAAATGTGTATTCAAGTAAATAAAAGCTGTTTGTCCTGGGTTTCAGAGTACCTCTCCATTAGAGAAGAAAGCCCGCAGTACACAAAAAGAGATAATAAAGGTCAGAACAGAAATAAATGACATAGGGATGAAATAAGAATAATACAAAAGATCAATGAAACCAAGAGCTGGTTCTTTGAAAGAATGAACACCATTGATGAACCTCTAGTCAGGCTCAGCAAGAAACTAAGAGAGAGGACCCAAATAAACAAAAACAAATGAAAGAGTTGAAGTAACAAACGACCCCACAGATATACAAAGGATTGTAAAAAATTACAATGAACAACTCTACTACAACAAACTGGACAAGCTCAACAAAATGGACACATTCCTACAAAAAGACAAGCTTTCAAAGCTCAATCAGGAAGAAGCAAAAATCCTGAACAGACCGATAAATACTGTTAAATTGAAACAGTAATCAAAAAGCTTCCAAAAAACAGAAGCTCTGGACCAGATGGCATCACAGGGGAGTATAACCAAATATTCAAAGACGAAGTAAAACCAACCTTTCTCACACTATTTCAAATGATTCAAGAGGACGGTATACTTCCAAGCTCTTTTTATGAAGCCAGCATTACCATAATCCCAAAACCAGAAAAAGACACCACAAAGAAAGTGACTTACACACCAATATTCCAGATGAATATTAATGCTGCAATCCTCAACTAAATTCGAGCAAACCAGATTCAGCATTACATTAGAAAGAACATACACCATGACCAAGTGGGATTTATTCCAGGGATGCAAGGATAGTACAATATCCGCAAACCCGTGAACGTGAAACGTCACATAAACTAATTGAGAGAAAAACCACACAATCATATCAATTGGTGCAGAAAAGGCATTTGACCAAGTGCAACAGCCTTTTCTGATAAAAACACTCAGCAAAGTAGGAATAGAAGAGTCATCCTTCCCCATAGTAAAAGCCTTATATGACAATCCTACAGCCAACATCATACTCAAAGAGCAAAAACAAAAACCATTTCCCTCTAGAACAGGAACAAGAGAGGGACACCCACTTTCACCACTCCTGTTCAACACAGTACTGGAAGTCCTAGTCAAAGTGATCACACAAGAAAAAGAAATAAATGGTTCCCAAATTGGAAAGTAAGAAGTAAATTGTCATTATTTGCAGATGACATGATACTGTATATAGAAACCCACAAACACTCCTTCAAAAATTTAGTAGATCAATAAATGAATTCAGCAATGTAGCAGACTACAAAATTAATGCCAAGAAATATATGGCATTTTTATACACCAATAATGAACTTACAGAAAGAGAGATTGAAAAACGAATTCCATTTATCATCCCACCAAGAAAATTAAGATACCTAGGAATAAATTTAGCTAAGGAGGTAAATGACCTCCACTCAGAAACTAGAAGATGTTGAAAAAAGAAAAAGAGGAAGACATAAACAGATGGAAGAACATACCTTGTTCATGGATTGGTAGAAACAACATCAATAAAATAGCTATACTACCCAAAGCGATCTATAGATTCAATGCACTCCGCATTAAAATACCAACAGCATATTTCACAGACCTAGAACCAATTCTCCAAAAATCTATCCAAATAATAAAAAAAAAAAACCCTGAGCCCAAACAGGTTTGGCTCCATGGATACAGTGTCGGCCTTCGGACTGAAAGGTGCCAGGTTCGATTCTGATCAAGGGCATGTACCTTGGTTGGGGACACATCTCTAGTAGGGGGTGTGCAAGAAGAGGCTGATCCATGTTTCTCGCTCATCAATGTTTCTATTTCTCTATCCCTCTCCTTTACTCTCTGTAAAAAAAATCAATAAAATATATTTAAAAAACAAACAAACCCCAAATAGCTGCAGCGATCCTGAGAAAGAAGAACAAAGTAGGAGGGACCTCAGTACCAAATATCAAGCAGTTTTACAAAGCCACTGTTCTCAAATCTGCCTGACACTGGCACAAGAATAGACATATAGGCCAATGGAATAGAATTGAGAACCCAGATACCAATCCAAACCACTAAGCTCAATTAATATTGACAAAGGAGGCAAAAACATACAATGGAGACACAACAGTCACTTCAATAAATGGTGCTGGGAAATTTAGTCAGACACATGCGGAAAATGAAGCTAGGCCACCAATTTACACCATACACAATAATAAGCTCAAAATGGATACATGATTTAACACATAAAGCTGGAAACTATAAAAATATTAGAGGAAGCCACAGGCAGCAGAGTCTGAGATATATGCTGAAGCAATATCTTCACAGACCCAGCTCCTGGGGCAATGGAAAATAAAGTTAAACAAAAGGGACGACATCAAAATAAAAAGCTTCTTCATAGCAAAAGAAACCATCAACAAGACAACAACAAAGCCCACTGCATGGGAGAACATATTTGCAAATGTTCTCTCTGATAAGGGTTTCATCTACAGCATTTATAGGGAACACATACAACTTAACAAAAGGAAGATAAACAACCCAATCACAAAAATGGGCAAAGGACCTAAATAGATACTTTTCCAGAGAGGACAAAAGGAAGGCCAAGAGGCACATGAAAACATGCTCAGAGTTACTAATCATGCAAGAATTGCAAATCAAAAGGACAAGGAGGTACCACCTCACAGCTGTCATAATGGCTATCCTCAACAAATCAAAAAGGGCAAGTCCTGGTTAGGATTGGGGGGGAAAGGAACCCTCCTTCACTGCTGGTGGGGATTCAGACTGGTGCAGCCACTATGGAGAACAGTATGGAGTTTCCTCAAAAAACTAAAAACGGAACTCCCATTTGACCTAGTGATCCCACTTCTAGGAATATATCGCAGGAACCTAGAATTACCAATCAGAAAGGATACATGTACCTCTATGTTCACTGCAGCGCAATTTACAATAGCTAAGATTTAGAAATAGCCTAAGGGCTGGTCAGCAGATGAGTGGGTTAAACAACTATGGTATATCTACACACTGGAATACTATGCTGCCGCAAAAAGGAAGGAGCACTTACCATTTGGCCAACAGAAGGGTTACATAATGCTGATGTTCTGCCCTGCAGAATATCAAAGTCCATTAGCCTTCTATTGGACTTCTCGCATTGATAGGTTCACTACTGTTCGTCTTTACTCCAGCATCCCCCAACCTTTTTGTTTTAATAATTAGTTTAGAAAGGTCTATGCCATTTGCAGGGCTCAGATCCTTTTAAGACTTTTCAATCTGCATCTTCAGACTAGAAGGAAATGTAGAAGTACAAGAAAGAGAGGCAATAGTGTTTATTCTGAAAATAAATGTAGGAAGATTCAATGAAAAGGATTGAGTACTTTCATGTCCTTTTAAGTATCATTGTCGGGTATTTAAGTAATTAGATCTCTGTAGACTTTTTTCTGGGCTGTCTGTTCTTTATGGGTCCCTTTCCCAGTCACTGTCCCCTTGTGACATGCAGCAGTGATGTTCAAGTTCTGGATGGTGGACAACAGTGAGAAATGACAATGACATTTTTGGCTTTGCCCAGGGCAACCTGTACTGATGCACAGCTGATGAGTGCTCCCATGGCAAGGTGTCTTTACCATCCCCCATCTCTGGATGTTTCTCCTCTGTCAGTGTGGTGCTTGGGCCACTGCTGTCTGTGGTTGGAGTAGTCTGGTCAGTTCCCCTCTCAGATTCATGTTGTAGGAATCCACACAGGCTTGGAGGAGTTTTATGGAAATACACAGGCATATCCTCAACCAAAGGTTAATAAAGGGACCCTTCCATAAACCAGTCTCGGTATCTTTCCATTTAACCAGACCATTTTGCTTTGGCTTATTCTCTCACCAGTGTCTTTCCATGGGTGTCTTGCCATCAGCATTGCAAGGGGAAAAAAAAATTAAAGTAATTAAGGCTTGGTGTAGTCTACTTACAGGAGATTTGTTCACTATTCCCCCACTTTTGTTTTTCAAGTTTGGATTTAGAGGCCATTGTAACAGATGTAACATGCAAGGGGGACATTTCTTGATAATCTGTTTTGCCTGCTGTACATTATTTTGGCAGGCTGATGTAAATAAAAGCTGATGAGATTCTGTAGCCTGTTTTAATAAAATAAGTAATTGATAGGCATATACATTTCCTTTTGTAAAGGACCAGGACTTCTTCAAATAGTATAGAAAGGCTTCGGTCACCGAGCCATTTTCATTGAGTAGTTGCAGTTCTGTTTAACAGGCTGGCAGCATAGGCAGATCAGAGATAATATGAAGAGGCTTTTGGAAATCCTGCAAGTCAACCTTGTTAGTTTCTAATTCAATTCTTTGCACAGAAGTATGACTGGTCTGAATGACTTGGTCTGAATTCATTGCATTATAAGCAGCTTTACCATGAAATGAACTATCAGTAAAAACAGTGACTGCTCCAGGAGTAGGTTTCTGCCTATTACAACTAAGTTCCCCTGAATATTCTTTTATTTTCATTTGCTAATTTAAATCATTCTAAAATAAGGCTTATTTCCTAATTTCCTTTGTCATTGGGTGGGGACAGTAAATGACACTAGTTGGATTTCTGCTATCAGTCTTTGAGTATATTGACATAATATTTGTTTAGAAAAGCAAAATGCAAATTGTTTACTTTCTGAGGCTTAATCGATTTATTTTTAATTACCGTTTTCTAGATATTTGAAGGGAATATCCTCCTGTTTTTTCTCTCAGAGTTTTTTCTAGGCCATATTTGTGGAGTTTCTTTTAAAAGCCTTTTTTTTTTCTTTTAAACAGAGCTACAAACGTATTTGCTTTTCAGAAATACAAATAGGAGAGAGATGCAAACAAGATGCAAGCATTTACCATGTGCATAGGTGGGAAGAATTAACATCATTAAAATGTCCTTGTAACCCAAAGAAATCTGTAGATATCAGGCAATCTCTATTAAAATAACAATGGCATAAATCATAGATTCAAAACAAATACTGGAAAATGTATAAGCAACCAAAGAAGACTCTGAGTGGGGGCAGAAATCTTGAGATAGAAAAATAAAACTGGAGGGCTCACAATACTGGAAATCAAGTCATATTCCAAAGCCATTGCTAACTATAGAGTCTCCTACTGCCACAAGAACTGACATATTGACCAATGGGACAGAATAGGCACCTCAGAAATCACTCAGAGCCATTAAGCTCAATTAATATTTGACACAGGGTGAATGGGAATATAATGGAATAAAAACAGTGTCTCCAATAAATGGTGTTGCGAAAATTGGACAGGTATATGCAGAAAAATTAAGCTATATCTCTAACTTACACCTATACTATAGAATAAACCCATAAGGGGAAAAAAAGTACTTAAATATGAGTCGTGATACCATAAAAACCCTAGGGGAGGACTTGGGCAGCAACATCTCACTCTTTGAGCAGAGTTTTCACAGACACTTTGCCTAGGGCTGGAGAAACAAAAAACTAAAGAGATGGGACTGCATCAAAATAGAAAGCTTCTGCACAGCAAAAGACACAAGCATCAACATGAAAAGAGAAACTACTCTATGGTAAAACGTATTTGTCCATAATGAATGTGATAAGGCAGCATTTTTCCAAAATACATAAAATCTTACACAAATTCATAAGATGAACACAAACATTTCATGCAAAAATGGGCATAGGGCCTGAATAGTCACTTCTCCCATGAGGATGTAAAAAGGGCCAAGGCACATATGAAAAAACGCTCAACATCACTAAGCATCTGAGACTTGGAAATGAAAATGACAATGATGTACCACCTGGAACATGCCAGAACGGTCATCATGAATAAATCAATAAATAGCAAGTTTGGAGGGGACGCAGACTTTTGTAACCACTACGGAACACAGGGTGGAGATTCTTACAAATGTTAAAAATGGAACCACTGTTTTATCCTGGGACGGACGTCTAGGAATGATACCCTAAAAATCCCCAAATACCATTCAGAAAGAATATATGCACCCCTGTGTTTATGGCATCATTGTTTACAAAAACTAAGAAGGGGAAACAGACCTAGTACCCATCAATAGAGGAGTGAATAAAAAAGCTGTGCTACGTTTTGAGGATTGGAACACTTTTTAGGTATCAAAAAGAAGGATCTCCTTTCCTTTGAGACTGCAGGAATCCTGGGATCGTAATGTAGGTGAACTAAACCAATCAGAGAAGGACAGATATCTCATTATTGCATGCACTTATATGTGAAACTCACTAACAAAATCAACTGATGGATAAAATAGAACCAGAGGCATTGGAACATGGGAAAGACTCATGAACCTCAAAAAGAAGTGGGGTAGCTGTGTTGTGAAGAGATTAACTAAAGGACCTTTATTCATACATACGTCACCCTTGGACACATGTAACAGGGTGTTGAAGGGCTAGGGTATGGCTGGAACCTGGCAGAGTGGACACTGGGGGCAAAATCGGGCAGGGGATCAGTAATATTTTCAACAATAATAAGGATACAAAATAAAAATACACATTGTTAAAAGTAAGCTTGTGTATGTTGCTTCACTTGAATATTTGAAAGGCAGTGTAATAAAAGTTATGTTCTTTGGCTTATAACTAATTTTTTGCTATTTGTCTATTTTTGTAACCATTTAGAGCACAATGGTGGAAGTTGAGAGACCTAGAAGCTGTTTGTAGGAGGCCTGGGTATACAGAGCAATGAAAAAACAATTGAAAGAGTGTTTGGAAAATTTGGTCCTTTAAGAGAAGGTATGACTTAGAATGCCTACCTGCTCAGGCTAAGCATATAGCAAATAGTAACATGGACCACATAAGTTAGACTACTTTGTGTTCTTCAAAGTATTATTATAACTTTATTTTTCTCTATTCCGTTGTGAAAGCACTTCTAGAAATGAGTTAAAACAGTTTGTTATAGTGCACCCCAAAGCCAGAGATGATGTAATTGGACAGCCCCTTGAATGGAAGGGAGAGCTCTTCCTACCCCTGTCCCCTCAGGTCTTTGCATGTACATGAGAAGAAATTTAGCAGAGCGATAGTCAGCAGCATTTTAGTATCACAAACAACTATGTAAAAGAGCAAAGCTGGCAAATTTATTTACAAAAGCAATGTAGGCCCAACTATGGAAATTCACCTTTTGTAAAGCACAGGTGTGCTCTTAACTACTCTGGCTTGCCCGGTGGGATTCAAGGGGATTTATCAATCTCTCATTGTATAGGATTCAAGGTTCCTCTGCCCAGTATCTTGGGCACAGACTGCATTTCAAGGTCTCCTTTTACTGGCCATAGCTGTCTCAGAGTTGACGAGAATGTCTGGCAATTTTTATCTTGGCAAGTCCCAAGGCTGTTGATTCTTTGCTTAGTGAGTGAGATAAAGTCCCCTTTCCTCCCTTTCGCAAGGCAGCAGGCTGGTTTGTTTAGTGGGCAAGTCAAAACTGCCCCTTCTGTATAACCTCCTCTCCCACTCCCACCTTAGAAGTTCCAGGATGATTTTGCTATATAGTCTCTCATGTGGGAAGAGAGGTATTAACCACTGTTCTCAAGTGTCCTTGGAGGGGGAGGATTAAGGACTTTCTACAAACTGTACAAACTGGCCAGGCTTGATTTTCTTGTCTCAGTTTCTCTATTCCACTTGCCCAAGAATTAGTCTACCTACTTGCAAACATGTTACATATTAATTTGAATGTTACATGTTAATTTGAATGTTTCTCTTTTATTATATAGGATTGGGTGTTGTATTTTGTCAAATGCTTTTTCTGCATCAATTGATATGAATATCTCTCAATTTGTTTAAACTAGAGGCCTAATGTATGAAACTCATGCACTTGGGGGCAGGGGGTGGGTGTCCCTTAGCCAGGCCTGTGCTCTCTGACAGCTCTGGAGCCCTTGGGGAATGTCTGGCTATGGAAGTGGGCCTAAGGCATCAGTCGGATATCATTAGCACTGCCACGGAAGCCAGAGAGGCTCCTGCCATCACTGCTGTGCTCGCCAGTTGTGTACTGGGCTTTTCCATGAGTGTTGTTCCCTTTTGGCAGCTAATGGATTACCAGGGGACAGCTCCTGCATTGAGTGTCTGCCCTCTTGTGGTCAGTGTGTGTCATAGCGACTGGTCATTCCACTGTTCTATCAATTTGCATATTAGCCTTTTATTATATAGGATTAAGGGGCTCTGTGAGAATTTCTCAAAACCTTAGAGATATTGAAAAATTTCTAAGAGGATAAATTTTATGTGGAATGTGTCATTTAAAATTCTAAATTCCAATGGGTTTGATAAAGGAGGGAGCAAGAAACAAGTCCAGAGGCTTTGCTTTTTTTACCTTTGAGAATCCTGAAGATGCTACAGATGCCGCCAAAAAATTGAATGGAAAAGCTAGCCTTTTAATAAAATTCTAGCACTGTGGTTCAAGTAACAGTATTTCCAGGTTTCCTTCTTATGTTCAAAGTTCCATAAAAACATATGAGCCATGATTATTTAGCCATCACTTTTCTTTTTGTCACAAAAGTGCTGTACTGTGGGGTTGGAAGGATGTTGAAATGTCCTTTTTGCATAGCAACATACTACATTAAAATTAGTTTCTTTAGCCTTCAGAGACCTTTCTAATTTAGAACAGCATGAACCCCCGCCCCCTAGAAAGACAAGGACAATAGAAATCAGGTCACTGTTGGTAAAAAGCTAATGCAAATGATGCAAACATTTCCATAGGATAAAAATGTCCACAAAGACAAGTTGGAAAAGGTGACTTCCCTGTACTTTTCACAAATAGGTCTTGAAAAGTTGGTATGTGTAGTTCTTTTTCCCTCAAGTTGGTATACATTTTTTAAAGTATTTGTAGTGATTTCAGAGAGCAAGGGAGAGGGAGAGAGAAATAGAATCATGAATGATGAGAGAGAATCATGGATTGGCTGCCATCTCCTTATCCCCCACTGGGGACTGAGCCAGTGACTTGGGCTTGTCCCCTGACCAGGAATGGAATGGTGACCTCCAGGATCACAATTGGATGGTCAACCATCACAGAGTCATAGCAAGTGGACTAGGTATTTCGTTCTTGAAGGCAGGAAATTATGTGAGTTAGGAGATGGGGTGTGCCATAACTAATTGACCTTCCCGCCCCTAACTTTTCTCTGGTTAATTATTTTTAAATCGTGAAACAAGACAGATTTTTGTAAAATGTATATATCCTGATTTATTTTAAAGTAGTTCCTTTTATTGGGTCTTTAATGTGCTAGTGATGTAAATAGTCTTATTTCTCTTTAATCTTAAAGTCTAGCCAATGTGTGTCCTATATCCTTCAAAGTTGCCTGAGGTTGTTGCACAAGTATTCCTTAATATTATCCTCAAAGTCATTTCATTAGGGCCTCTTTTTGGGAACATATTTCTTTGGTTCTGTTATATTTTCAGATATAGTGGGGCCTTGACTTATGTGTGTCCTTACTAACGAGTTTTTCGAGACCCCAGCCGTCTCTCGGCCTACTGTTTGCTTTGAGTTGCAAGGTAAAATTCGGGTTACAAGCCAGCTTCAGATACCCCACCGCTAGTTGGCACAGGGAACTTCACAGTGAACGCCACAACATCAACACATCATCACATATCTCACTCGTTCACTGTTGATTTGACATATGAGTATTTTGACTTACAAGTTCCGTCACGGAACGAATTAAACTCATAAGTCAAGGCACCACTCTATTTCCAATATACCATACCATTATTTTAAGCCATGCTCTTTTGGATTTATTAAGAATCACTCTTCCCTGGGACAAGTTACCATATGCAGATTTCTACATCAATAACCAAGATTGTGCTTTTGCTATACTTTTGATCTTGTATTTATGTTAATTTGTGTGTATACTCATTATGCCATAAATTAAGTTGTAGATCTTCAATGACTTTTAGTACATAAATCACTTATGTCCAAGTCCTTTATTTGGAGAGCTTGTTTTATGATATTTTGAAGGAGGTCAGTACATATTGATCCCTTAACTTTACCTTTATCTCTTAGGGTTTGGTGACAGCCAAGAGTTGGATTTGTCTCATGATTTTTCTTGAGTTCAGAAGTCCATTTATTTGATTTATGAAGAATAGTTGATGTTGTTTTCCTAGTTTTTAAGCAGAGGAAAATGTAGTTTGTGTAGACATTATTCCTAAGTGTCTTCTTTCATGTGATATTTGATAACCTACACACTGTGCTGCATAATGATTATGAATAAGACAAACTCCCCATTTATTGGACACTTATTTTCTACCAAAGTCCTGATGCATGGATTCATGCACAGATGAGGTCCAGTCGCCCCAGCCCCAATGGATCAGATCGGGGCCAGGCCTGTCAGGAGGAGGAGACTGTAGGAGATTGGCCAGCAATCCCCGCCCAACTATTGGTGGTGGGGCTGGCTGTGGTGAGGTGCCAAATTGATCTGGGTGGTGGGGGTTGACCAGGGATGGGGCCAGCCCTCAGGAGGGGCTGTCACTCAGGAGTGGCTGTCCCTGTACCCAAATAAGTTGGCGAGGTTGGGGGGCGCCAATCAGATCCACTGGCCTGTGTGTGGGGCCATAGGTGGTTGGCCAGACAGTATTGCTCCTGACCTCAGAGGGGGAGCAATGGTGCAGGGCTGGCTGGGTGGAGGGGTGGTGGGCTGATTCATGTGGTGGGGGTATTTTAGAGACTGTGCCAGCCATGGTGAGGGGCCACAGTCAGTTAGTAACCTGCCCTGGCCCTGATCAGGGTCAGGCGACCAATCTGAGGTGAGGCTGGGCAGACAGAGGGGCTGCAAAAGGAGTGGCCTAGGCCGGCCTCTCCCTATTGGGGTGGACTGAGATTAGGGTCGGGGATGGTAGTGGGGGAGGGGAGAGTTGGCTGGCCTAGGCCTCCCCCAGAGCTGGCTGGTTCGCTGGCCACAGTGGGCCTCATAGGACAGGTTGTTCTGGTTGCTATGGCATTCCAGTCACTGGCTTTTTTAATATATATATATAGATAGATGGTGAAAATAACAACGGCAAAATAAAAGTAAGTAAGTATTCATGCACAAAAAAGACAAGAGGAAAAATATGGGAGGTAATTGTTTTTAGAGGTTGTATGAGCAGGGCATAGTGTTTTTATTCATAAAATTAAGGGGACCAAAGGATGTTTGCTGAGTCTTAAACATTGGGAAGGAAGCAGTGGTGCACAACTCTGTGGAAAATATTTTGGACCCAGAAAGCTCAAGTGATTACTTAAGGTGGGAACTGTGTCTAGTGGCTCTTTAGTTTGTGTCGCTGCCCATCAGTCTCAGGCATCTTGGTGGAATATGTGACTTCAGATTTGTTTCCAAAAATAGGTCCAGACATCAAAGCAGTTTAATGTGGAGCAATTACAATGACCTGAGCTATCTTTACTCAAGTTACATTGTCATGGCTAAAAGATCAACCATCATGAAGTTATTTGGAGATTGAGGAATTTTTGTATGTTAGCCAAGTACTATATTTAAAGGTATATTTCTAGGAACTCATCTTTTTATATTCTTTATTGTCTCAAGTATTACATATAGTATTATATATGTCTCCTTCTCCCCACATTGTGCCCTCCCTGGCCACTCCCACCCTCATCACATGCCCTCACCTCCCTAGTGCCTGTGTCCCTTGGTAATGCTTATTTGCCTGCATGCAAATCCTTTGCTTGATTTCTTACCTCCCCTAGCCTCCTGCCTTCCCTCTGAATTTTGAGTCAGTCCCATACATCTGTGTCTCTGGATCTATTTGTGTTGATCAGTTTCTCTTCATTATATTCCACAAATGTGTGAGGTAATACAAGTCCTTTGGTTGATCTCTTACCTCCCTCTCTCCTGCCCTCCAACCCTCCCCGGCCTTCATGCTGCAGTTTGACAATCTGTTTGAGGTAGATCTGCCTCTGTATCTATTATTGTTCAAAAGTTTATAATGGTCTCTCTTATCCATGAATGAGTGAGATCACGTGGTATTTTTCCTTCATGGACTGGCTTATTTCACTTAGCATAATGCTCTCCAGTTCCATCTCATGCTTTTTCTTGAGTTCAGAAGTCCATTTATTTGATTCATGAAGAATAGTTGATGTTGTTTCTCAAGTGCTAAGCAGTAGAAAATGTAGTTTGTGTACACATTATTCCTAAGTGTCTTCTTTCAAGTGATATTTAGTAGCCTACACACTATGCTGCATAATGATTATGAATAAGACAAACTCCCCATTTATTGGGTAGTTATATTCTACCAGAGGCCTAGTGCTCAAATTTGTGCATGGGTGCAGTCTGGCCAGCCCGGCCCCAAACCAGTCCTTCGGTCATCCCTCAATTTGGTCATGATGAACATAGATTCTAAAATCCTCAACATACGGTAAAATCCTTTACCATAATGCTGTCCATGTCCTTCCATGCTTTTTGGGAAGGGTTAGAGTTCTTTCCTTTTTACAGCAGTGTAGTATTCTGTTGTGTAGATGTACCCCACCATTTTTATCCATTTATCTGCTGATGGGCACTTAGTCTGTTTCCAAATCTTAGCTATTGTAAATTGTGCTGCAACGAACATATGGGTGCACATATGCTTTCTGATTGGTGTTTCTAATTTCTTGGGAAAGACCCCTAGTAGTGGGAGTACTGGATCAAATGGCACTTCCTTTTTAATTTTTTGAGGAAATTCAGTACTGTTCTTCACAGTGGTTTTACCAGACTGCATTCCCACGAGCAGTGCAGGAGGGTTCCTTTTACTCAACATCCTCCTCAGCCCTTGTGGTCTGTTGATTTGTTGATGATAGCCATTCTTACAAGTGTGAGATGGTATCCCATTGTCATTTTGATTTGCATCTCTAGGAAGATTAAGGATTTTTAGCATGTTTTCATATGTCTCTTGGCTTTCTGTATGTGCACTTTTCAAAAGTATCTATTTAAGTCAATTTTTTGATTGCATTGTTTATCTTCCTTTTTTTTTTTTAAGATGGCTGAGTTCCCTATGAATTTTGGAGATCAGGCCCTTACTGGATATAGCATAGGAAAATATGTTCTCCCAAGCCATGGGCTTTCTTGTTTTGTTTTTTGTTTGTTTGTTTTTTGTAGTGTGTGTGTGTGTGTGTGTGTGTGTGTGTGTGTGTGTGTGTTTGTGTGCGTGTGTGTTGCTGATGGTTTCTTTTTCTCTGCAGAAGATTTTTATTTTGATGTCGTCCCCTTTGTTTCTTTTCTCCGTATTTTCCATTACCCTAGGAGTTATATTGGTAAAGGGCTTCTTTGAAATATGTGTCATAATTTTCTGCCTATGGATTCTTCCAAGATTTTTATGGTTTCCATCTTACAATTGAGTCCTTTATCTATTTTGTGTTTATTTTCCTCGATGGTGTGAGGCGGTCGTCTAGTTTCATTATTTTGCATGTATCTATCCAATTTCTCCAACCTCCTGTATTGAAAAGACTGTCTTGACTCCATTGTATGCTCTTGCCTCCTTTGTCAAACATTAATTGGGCATAAAGGCTCAGGTCTATTTCTATGTTCTCAGGTGTGTTCCATTGGTCTACTAGTACACGTCTGTTCTTGTGCCAGTACCAGCAAGCTTGAGAACAGTGGCTTTGAAATATAACTTGACATCCACAATTGTGAACGACCAACATTGTTCTTTTTTCTCAAGATTACTCTGACTATTGCAGGTCTTTTTATTTTTTATTGTATACGAATTTCTGGAGACTTTGTTCTAGGTCTGAGAAATATGTCAGTGGTATTTTAATGGGGGTTACAGTAAATCTGTAGAATGCTTTGTGTAGCGTGGCCATTTTAATGAGATTTATTCTACTAATACATGAACATGGTATATTCTTCATTTGTTTATGTCTTCCTCTACCTGTTTTTCAATGTCCTGTAGTTTTCAGAGTAAAGATCTTTTACTTATTTAGTTAAGTTTATTCCTAGGTATCTTCATTTTTTTGTTGCAATTGTAAATCGGATTGTTGTTTTTGTTTGTTTGTTTCTTTTTCTGTGAACTCTTTATTGGTGTATCAAAAAGCCATAGATTTCTGGGTGTTAACTTTGTATTCTGGTACATTTCCAAATTCATTTACTAAATGAAGAACTTGTTTTATGGTACACTGAAGGTGTTCAATACATATTGATCCTTTTACTTTACATTTATCTGTATTTGTCGACAGCCAAGATTTGGATTTGTCTCATGATTTTTCTGTCTTTTTTTTTTTTTGATAGAGTAAATTACTTGATCTTTCTTTTTTTTCCCAATGATTCTTTTTTCAATTTTTATTTATTTATTAAAGTATTACAAAGGGTATTACATATGTGTCCTTCCCCCCCCCCCCGTCCCTGCCCTTGACAATTCCCTGACCTCCCCTACCCCCCAGTGTCTTATGTCTATTGGTTATGCTTATATGCATGCATACAAGTCCTTTGGTTGATCTCTTACCTCTCTCCCTCCTGCCCTCCAACCCTCCCTGGCCTTCATGCTGCAGTTTGACAATCTGTTTGAGGTAGATCTGCCTCTGCATCTATCATTGTTTAAAAGTTTATAATGGTCTCTCTTATCCATGGATGAGTGAGATCATGTGGTATTTTTCCTTCATTGACTGGCTTATTTCACTTAGCATAATACTCTCCAGTTCCATCTCATGCTTTTTCTTGAACTCAGAAGTCCATTTATTTGATTTATGAAGAATAGTTGATGTTGTTTCTCAAGTGCTAAGCAGTAGAAAATGTAGTTTGTGTACACATTATTCCTAAGTGTCTTCGTTCAAGTGATATTTAGTAGCATACACACTATGCTGCATAATGATTATGAATAAGACAAACTCCCATTTATTGGGTAGTTATATTTTACCAGAGGCCTAGTGCTCAAATTTGTGCATGGGTGCAGTCTGGCCAGCCCGGCCCCAAACCAGTCCTTCGGTCATCCCTCAATTTGGTCATGCCACACACAGCCTGATTGATATGGTAGCACTTCCAGTACTCACTCAAACAGGAGTGGTGACAGTGGGCATCCCTGTCTTGTTCCTGTTCTTGGGTGACTTGATTTTGTTTTGGCCTATTGAGTAGGGTGTTGTCTGTATGTTTTTCATATAAGGCTTTTATTATGTTGAGGTATGATCCCTCTATTCCCAATTTGTTGAGAGTTTTTACCAAAAAGTGTGTTGGGTTTTGTCAAATTCTTTTTCTTCATCAATTTGTATGATTATGTGATTTTTATCTCTCAATTTGTTGATTTTTCTCTCTCAATTTGATGTATCATGTGTATTGATTTGGGGATGTTGCACCATCATTTCATGCCCAGAATAAATCCATGTGCTCATGGTGTATGATCTTTCTGATGTAATGCTGGTTCTGATTTGCTAGGATTTTGTTGAGGATTTTAGAATCTATGTTCATCAGAGATACATTGGCTTGTAATTCTCTTTCTTTGCAGTATCTACATCTGCTTTGGGATTAGGGTAATGCTGGCTGCTAGAAATAGCTTGGAATTGGTCCTTCCTCTTGAATTTTTTGGAATAGTGTAAGGAGGAAAGGTTTTAGTTTGAACGTTTTGTAAAACCTCCTGTGAAGCAGTCTGGCCCAAGGATTTGGTTGCTGGAAGTTTTTCAATTACTGCTTCAATTACCTTCTGTTTATCCATCTATTCAGACTTTTTTATTCTTCTTGATTGAGTTTCAGAAGGTTGTACATTTCTAGGAATACATCCACTTTTTCTAGGTTGACCAGTTTGTTGGAATAGTATTTTTACAACCCTTTTCATTTCTTTGGGGTCAGTTGTTATTAAGCCCCTTTCATTTCTGATTGTTTATTTGGGATTTGGGTCCCCTCTCTTTGCTTTCTGGTAAGCCTGAAAGAAGTTCATCAATCTTATTTATCCTTTCAAAAAACCAGCTCTTGGTTTGGTTGATATTTTGTAGTGATTTTTTTTTTTTTATTTCTTGGTAGTCATGTTATTTAATTCTGCTGTGATTTTTACTATTTCCTTCCTTCTGCTCAGTCTGGGCTTTCTTGTTGCTTTCTTTCTAATTCTTTAAGTTGTAGAGTTATATAATTTATTACCAGTTATTTTTGTTTTTTTGTGGCTGAAATGCTAAGAACTTCTCTCTCAGAACTGCTTTCCGTATATACCATTGAATTTGAATTATTGTGTTTTCATTGTCATTACTTTGCAGGATGTTTTTAATTTCTTTTTTGATGTTTTTGATAACACAAACAAACATTGTTTAATAATGTACTATTTAGCCTGCAAGTATTTGAATTTTTGTTAATTTTTATTGGAGGTTATATCTAATATTAGAGGGCCAGTGCACAAAATTCTTCCATGAGGGGTGGTGGTGTTCCTTCAGACCAGCCTATACCCTCTCCAATCTGGGACTGCTGTCTCCTAATTGCTCACCTGCCGGCCTGCCTCCCTCCCTGGTCACCCCTAACTGCCCCCTGCCCCACCTAAAGCCTGATCGACCCTCACTGCCTCTACCTGCTGCTCTAATCACACCTAATTGCCCCACCAGCTGGCCTGGTCTCCCCTAACTGCCCTGTGATCGACCAGGTCACCTCCACCTGCCCCCTACCTACTAGCCTGGTTGCCGACAACTGCCCCTTCACCAGCCTAGTCACCTTTCACTGCCCCCCACCCCCCCCACACACACTGCAGGCCTAATCGCCCCCAACGAAGCCCCTGCCAGACTGGTCACCCCTAACTCTCCCCCTGTCAGTTTGGTCACCTCTTACTGCCCCATCACCCGCTAGCCTTGTCACATTCAACTGGTCCCCTAATGCGCTGGTTTCATTCTACAGTCCCCCTGTCTTCCTGGTTGCCCCTCAGAGCACCCCCACAGGCCTGGTTGCCCCACACAACTTTCTGTTCAGTTGTTTGTTTGTCCCTCACTAAGCCACAACTGGCCTGGTCGCCCCAAGTAGCCTGCTGTCTAGTCGTTTGGTCGTGGCTCATTAAACACCCCCCTCCCGCGCCCCCCCCCTCCCGCTGCCAGTCTGGTCTCCCCATGCAGCCTGCTTGTTCAGTCATTTGGTTGTCTCTCACTAAACTCCCTGACAGCCAGGTCATAGGCAGCCATCTTGTTAGGGTGTGAGGAATAATTTGCATATTACCTCTTTATTATATAGCAGTATGCCTTTGTAATCTGAGAAGATGCTTGATATGGCTTCCATCTTGTTTAATTTGAAGAGACTTTGCTTGTGTCTCAAGTGGTCTATCTTTGAAAATCTCCCATGTACACTTAAGTAGAATGTATATTCTGTATCTTTGGGATGAACTGTTCTGAAGATGTCAATTAAGTCTGTCTGATCTAGTGAGCTGTTTAGGATTGTTGTCCCCTGTGGTGACCTTCATGTTAAAGTCTATTCTGTCAGATGTTTATTCCTAGTCTAGCTTTTCTTTTCTTTTCCATTTGCATGCAAAATTCCCTCTCATTCTGTATGAGTCTTTTGTTCTGAGGTGGGTCTCTTGTTGACAGCGTATAGTTGAGTCATATTTTTGAATCCATTCTGCAACCCTACGCCTTTTGATTGGTGCATTTAGTCCATTTACTTTAAGGGTTACTATTGATAGATACTGACTCATTGCCATTTTAATTCTGTATGCCGAGGTTTCCCTCTCATTTCTTCTTCTCATTACAGCAGTCCCTTTAGGATTTCTTATAATTCTGGTTTGTGGTGTTGTATTCTTTAGCATTCTTTGTCTGGGAAGCTCTTTATTTAAACATCTATTTTGAATGACGGCCTTATTGGATATAGTAATCTTAGTCTCAGAACCTTGCTTTCCAGTACATTAAGTACTTCATGTCATTCCCTTCTGGCCTGTAGAGTTTCTGATGAGAAACCAGGTGTCAGCCCTCATTGGAACTTTATTGTAGGAAACACATTTCTTTTCTTTTGCTGCCTTGACAATTATCACTTTTTCTGTAATTTTTGGCACTTTAATTATTATGTGTCTGGGAATGGGCCTGTTTGAGTTCTTCTTGTTTGTGGTTCTCTGTGGTTCCTGCACTTGTGTGACATTTTCCTTTAAGAAGTTAGGGAAGTTTTCTGCCATTGTTTCTTCAAACACCTTCTCTATGCCTTTCTCCCTTTCTGCCTCTTTGGGCACACCCACTGCTGTTATATTGCTACATTTCCGGTAGCCTCACAGTTCCTTTAACCTGTGCTCCTGTTTATTAATTGTTTTATTTTCTGGTTTTTCTAATTGAGTGATATTTTCTCTCTGACTAATAATTCACTGATTTGATCCTCAGCTTCCCTAATATGCTGTGTATTTCTTCCAATTGGTTCTTTACTAGTGTTATGTCATATTTTTAATCTAGAACTTTTCTTTTTTTATAGCTACTATATTTTTTTTCATGCTATTGAGCATTTTTACCATGATTGCTGTGAACTCTGATTCAGATAAATTTCTTATCTCTACTTCATTTTTCTCTTCTGAGAATTCTCTAGTTCTTTCATTTTGGGATTGTTTCTTTGTTTCCTACTTTTGGCTTTCTGTTTGAGTTTGTGATGATGAGTTATGTAGATCCTCTATCAGTGGTTCTTCATCTTATGGCCCTTTAAATACACTTCCTCATGTTGTGACCCAACCATAAAATTATTTCAATTGCTACTTCATAACTGTAATGTTGCTACTGGTATGAATCGTAATGTAAGTATCTGATATGCAGATTGGTCTTAGGCAACCCCTGTGAAAGGGTCGGCCGAACGCCAAAGGGGTCGCGACACACAGGTTGAGAACCGCTGTTCTACACCTCTCAGTCTGTCATGCTGGACAGTGTTAAAGGCTGTTTATGACTAATTAGGTCAGGCAAAGACTCAAAGCCTCAGGAGACCACCTCTGGCTACACACTTGTAGGCTTCTGACTTGAATTGCCCCTGTAGGCAGTCATCCTCAGGCAAGAGATTTTTTGCAACATGGCGGGTGGTGGCTTCTACTGGAGACCAATTGTCATTCTTAATCTCTTTAGTGGCCTAGAGAAAAGTGTTTTACAGTCGGGACTGAATTGCAATATGACTCCGAAATTCCACTCTATATTTTGCACCGAAAATAACTGGAGACTTGGGTATCTATCTTCTGAGCTGTATCCCCTGAGTCCCTAGTCCTGGCTTCTTCCCTCACAGCTCCAGTGCACTTCACCCTCCCTTTGCCAGAGCACAGGGAAATTTGTGTGTTGTTCCTTTAGGAGGATGCCTGAGTATCCATCAGTCTCTCCCTGTTCGATAGCTGGGGGCGAGAAGGGCAGCGCGGTTGGGGGGTGGGAGGACAGTTGGGGGTGAGCAGGCCAGTAGGCATAGTGGTTAGGGGAGATCAGGCAGGCAGGCAGGCAGGCGAGCTGTTAAGAGGCAGTGGTGCTGGATTTCAAGAGGGATATGTGACTTCTGGATTAGGCTCAATTCATAAACTGGCAGTCAAACATCCCCCAAGGGTCCCAGATTAGAGACAGTGCATGCCAAGTTGAGGGACACATACTACTGTGAACGAATTTCATGCACCAGGCCAGTGGTATATCCATAAAGTTATATTTTGTGATTCCAAGGATCATATGCTTGTTGAGGAAATATGGCAACCAAATTAACACATCTTAATAAATACAATATAAGTATTTTGTCAACAGGCTGAAAAGTAATATGTGTGGGTTCATAGGGTCTGTTTTTAATAAAAATGAGGGTGGAAAGGCACACTTGAAAGAGTCAGGCATTGCAAGTTGGTAAATCACAGAGTGCACATAGTTGTGAAAAAATAAGGCAAATGTGACTCATTCATATCAGTACAGAGATGTCTTAAAGTCTAACATAGAGACTCTCACTATTTATTATGTTGGAAAGTTGAAACCATTGAAGGAATCAGTGCAGTTAAGAACAATATGTCTCTGCAGTTGAATATACACAAACAGCCTATCCACTTAAATTTTGGATGTGCTAGTAAGCACATAAATTAAAGGCTGATTTGTGGACATTTGGGATAAGAATTAGCACTGAAACATGGTAATATTCATGGGAAATGTAATATTTCTCATATTTTGAAGGACATCCGGGGCTCTTCACATGAGCTGTTAAATGCTGGTAGTACAGATTAAGGCAGTAAAATTTATATTGCCATCATTACCAAAACTAAGGTTATACATTTAAACTAGTCAGCATTAGGAGAGAGCCATGCTAATTTGGTGATAAATTATAAAATTATATGTGGAATGAATTTGGCATGTACTGGCCCAATAAAATATTACTATGCACAGGTGATATCTTGCAAGTATTAGAATAAATCCAAGTGCACCACTAGCACATGTGGCTTTTCCTGAGTCCAAAATGTAGTTGAAAGTGTAGCGTAAAAGTTCTAAGGTAAGTGAGACAGTCAATTTTGAAATTAAATGGACATAACTTGCCTCTATATTGTGGGCATCCAGGAGCAATGAAAGTGTTTTAACCGAAATGCTACTAATTCAATACTTGCATACCGAAATAACTATTAGTTCTTAGGTGAAAGTGCATGAAGAAGTGAGTGTAACGGGAAAATTAGGAAGTTTTTAGTAATGTCGACAAGAGATTGTGAGCAAGAGAGAGCAAAGTAGAGAAGGAGAAAAGTTGATAGAGGCTTGTCAAGCTATAGGTAGGCACTGATAAATATGTATGTGGACATCATGGAAATTGCTTGCACTTTGTTCAGAATCAGAAAGGTTTTTCCCACTAATGGTCATTTAAGAAATTAAGGAAGATGTACAGGGAGGGCAAGATGTCAGAAGATAATACATTCCAGAGTAACATATCACAGCGCATACAAGCATGAGCCTAAATAGAGCCTAAGAGTAAATTTAAACATTGTTGTGGAAAGAGGAAATAAAGTGTTGTTTTGAATAATTGTTTTCCCTTAAAACACTGCTCTCCAAGATGATATCCTCACGTAAGTACTTGTCATTTACAGGAACGCTGTCACGTGGGAGAGGGAGTTATGCAGGCGTTCCTTGCAAAGAGACAATCCCTTCCAGGAGAAATTACCATATATCTCCAAGAGATGATGACTGCACTACTAGTTATAGGTAATGGGCAATAAAGCGTAAGACACCTAAACTATACTATACACTGTCTGTTGTTGAGGTGAAATTCATCTATCATAACACTAAATATTCACCATTGACCAACTAACATATAGTATATTCAGAGTCTTATGCCACCACCATATCTGAGTAGGTCCAAAACATCTTTATCACCCATAAAAGCTCTTTAGGTAAAGCTCTTTATCATACATAAAAGCTCTGAAGGTAAAGCAGTCGCTACCATTCTCTTCCTCAGTCCAGCTTCTATGAAACAGCAACCAGTGTTCTGTCTGTATTCATGCACCTTTTTTTCCACAGATCATAGTGTCAGCATGAAAAAGGATAGGACCTTTTGTGTCTGGCTTGTTTCCGTTACCATAAATGTGTCCAAGGGTCATCCATGTGGCAGTAATCAGTTCACCGTCAATTTAATGGCTGGTTAAATATTCCCTTGCAGCTCTAGTGCACACAGCTCATTTACCACTTCAACCGTTGGGGTCGTTTCCACCAGAGGACTGATGTGAGCATTTTGGACTAGTATTTCATAGAAGTCTCCAGTTATTGTCCGTGCAAAATTTAGAGTGGAATTTTGGAGTCATATTGCAATTCAGTGTTAAATGTTTGTTGTAGGAGTTTCCATTATTTTCCACAGCAGCCACGCCTTGTGCCCTTTCTGTTCCTTGTGCACAGGATTCCAGTGGCTCTAAATTCCCAACAAGCCCTGCTGTTTTCCTCTTCAAACATTGGGACCTACTTAGGAATAAAGTGGTATCTCACTTAGGTTTTGGTTGGCGTTTCCCTAACTACCCATTATTTTGATCCTCTTTCCATGAGCTTGTTAGCTGTTTGGGTATCTTCTTCGTAGAAATGACTCTTGAAGCCTTCTGTCCATTTGCATTTTCCTCTTTTTATAGAGGTTCATATGAGAGCTGTGGTAAGTGTCCAGATATACTGCATGTAAGGGACAGGATTGGAATTAACAGGCCATCTTGTGTTTAACTCGAATTTTACTTTTATTTGCCACAGGCAGTACTATATGCAGTATGCGTTTTGTATTATCTTGGAAGTCTTGTATTCTTTCCTTAGTCGCTCATTTGGAACAGTCCAAATCTTTCAGGAGTGAAGGATCATACTCATTTATTTTCCTCATTAAAGAAATGAAGTGCAACATTTTTTTTGTTTTGTTATTTACCTGAGGATATATCTCTACTGATCTTGGGAGAGTGGACGGAGGGAGTGGGGCTGAGAGAGAGCTACATCAATGTGAGAGAGATACTTCGATTGGTTTCCCCATGCACACTCCCCAACCAGGGTCAGGGATGGACCCTGCAAACCAGGCTCATGCCCTTAACCTGGAATCGAACCCGGGATCCTGCAGTGCCAAGACCGGTGCTTGACCCACTTAGGCACACCAGCCAGGAGGGTATTGTATAATTTTTTAATCAGAAAGAGCATTTGTCAGCGTGAAACATAAGAATAATACGAAAGTCAGAATTCCAGCCCGTTTTCAGAAAATGTGCCTTCATATGTATTCATAGTCAATTATTTCAGTCAAAGCATTATTCTTCAGCTGAATTTTATATAAGTGTAAGTTCCCTTGTCTACCTCAGCTTTACTGACAGGTGTATAAAAGCATAGGTTTGCCACTTTTTAAGACTTTACTAGGGTCATATTATACTGACATAAAATTATTCGTTAAGATGTTAAAGTATTTTTATTTGGTCACTGACTTTACAGGATGCACAGGTGGTGCACCATCAACCAGAGGGCCCCTCTGACTTATGGTGGAAGGAGTCGCTGGGATGATTATTACAGCCTCACATGAAATGGGTATGATTGGGGGGCATAACAATTACTGCAACAGCCAATGGGACACCTCTGTAAGAGGCCATGAGTGTGAGTGGGGATCATAGGATTCACCATCTATGCAAGAGAGAGTGAATCATGCAGTGCAGTAGCTCAACTTATTGGGATTCTCAAGAGCTGCCAGGAGGGAAGTCCCTGTGAGAGATGAAGTAGAAAATTAACTTAAAAATAATGCTATGTTATGGATGGCTTTTTATTTGAAAAGAAATTGTCTTCTGTTATTTACGAATGAATAGAAGCAAATGGTTGGTCTGGGGAAGAAGCAAGAATTTTAGATCCCTTTGTGAAACTTCTGCATAGAATGCAAAGTTTGAATTCTTCAAGGTTATTTTATAAGTTTTGATTTTAATAAGAACATACTTTAATGTTTAAATTGAATATCTGATTGTTAAAATATTGAGAATAAAGTTTTCCACTAAATGGGATTTCTTGTCTTATTTTACTACAAACACATAAAAGCCATGTGTTTGGATGGTGAGGTGAATTCTTGGCCCTAAATTTCCCAAGGTGTCTTTGACCACAAGTGCATGAAGTCTTTGAAGTGAACTGCATACAAAATGAAGCATTGTGTTACTTCTTCATGGCATGCTGCCCTGTTTCCAGTTGTCGGGGGGAGGTAATCAAATGACATATTCCTGGAAAACCTAAATGGAAAAAAGAATTGAGGCACCTCCAACAAGGCTGTAAAGCAATTGTTCACCTCCTTCCTGTGGCATTTTGTATGTCCTCAATCGTTAAAGGAATAGTATAAGTAGGTAGAAAAATTACATGTGGAATTATATAAATGTTTGAACAAGTCTAAATGTAAGCATTCTTTTGTTAATTGAAATGACATCAGAACCTTTCTGAAGTGGGAATAACACGATTGAAACAGAATTTGCCACTTAACAAGCTTTCCTGACTATACCTCTGAATTAAATAAACAAAAGTGCCCTTTGATTGATATATGTGTTTTCCTATAGAAATGCTCCTGCACTTCCTCTTCAACTTTTTGACATTTAATATATGCTCTCCAAACATCGAGTTATCTTGAAGCCTCAGTATTTTTAGGAGTGAATGTCAACAAACGTCCCAAATGGGAAAATTTATAAAAACTCACTTGTTGGACTGTTGAGTGTATAGTTATCAACAAGCCTTCCAAATTCAATTTTAAAAATCTCCCCCAAAATATTTGGTTTCTTAAAGTTATTTTTACTGGAATACTGTATGGGAAATTAATTTTGGAAGCTGGAACCTCAACTTTTTAAGGACCTTAATGTCTAGCCTGTCAAAGTTGGGGATGGTAGGGGGGCAAACCCTGGTCCGTATGGCTCAGTGAGCCCCTTTTTCATTGCCAGCTGGAATGCTGCTGGATTGGTGAAATACCTAATAAAGCCATTTGGACGCCAAATTTACTCAGCTTAATTTTACCACTGTAGGTTTGTACTCATAACGTACTATGGTGTAGAGAAATACTAGACAAACAATACAAAACTTCGCATCATGAAATAGATCACTTTATATACAATCCCATGGGGAAGTGGACTAAAAAGGAAGATTAAAGGGGAAGAAGGAACAGCATAAAAATCCTGACCATGACAAAAGGCTCCTTCTTGTATTTCTACATGGATATTCTGGATATCAAAACCCTAAGCTAAGTACATACTTTTAGACATATTTATTTTCATTGCTTTCCAGAGGAAGGGAAAGGGAGAAAGTGTTAGAGCCATCAATGGTGAGAGAGAATCCTTGATTGGCTGCTTCCTATAAGACACCTACTGGGCTAAGAGCCCACAGTGGGGACATGTCCCAGCCTGGGAATTGAATCCTGACCTCCTGGTTTATGGGTCCAAACTCATCCACTGAGCCAAACAGGCCAGGCTTTGGCTCTTCTTTATTCAGAGTCTTCCCTTTGACATTCGTGTGCTCCAGCTGCCCTGTATCCAGGCTGCCTGACTGCTGTGGAGATGGGGGACTCTAGGGTACATTCTAGTAGTAAGGAACCTACTATGTGTGCCTCACTCTCCCTGCTTGCTTTCTGATGTCCTAGAGAGTCCGCCCATAGGGCCTTCATGTACAGGATCTCTGTGCACCAGCAGTCACCTCCTATCCAGGTCTCTTCTGTGAACCTCTTCATAGATGCAGTTCCTATCTAAGCTTTCTAAGCCTCATTGCCTTGATACTATGCTTTTCTGAATATTGTGATGGAAAGTCCAGGTTGCAATATAGGATTTTTCTGGATTTCTCAGTTGTGGTCTCCAGAACAAATAAAGCGTCAAGTGCAGGACACTTGGTTTTAGAGGCAACATGCAGCAATGAGTTTTCTTTTGTTGTGTCTTAATATGCCGGGTTTTTTAAATTAATTCTTTTGAGAGAGGTGAATGGAGAGAGACACACACAGAATGCTAATGACAGTGGGCAATTCCAGAGGAGGACATGCTGACAAAAGCTTTACATAAGTTGGCCCCACAGGTGAATCTCCCCACAAGGTAATGGGCATGATCTCTATGTGTGGAGGAATTAACACCCAGACCACAGGATATTTTGCCTTTGCCCTTCCTCCCTCATATCCTGCCAATTTTTATGCTTTTCCTCAAATGCCAGAGGTTCTAATTCCCATTATGGACACTACTCCATGTCAAGGTGGGGATGGGAAGAGAAGGTGCATGTCAGACAGAGGGACAGGGAGAAGGAGAGGGAGAGAAAATAATAGAGAGGAAGAGAAAGAGAGCGTTTGCTGTAAGAGATATGCATTTTCTGACCCTTGTTCTCTTATCCTCTTTTTTGGAGGGTGGGGAGCTCACCCACAGTTACAGAGACTTCAGCATTTTCTTTTCCCACTAGAAGAAGCAGAGTGGGCCTGGCCAGATTGGCTCAGTAGGCCTATGAACCAAGAGGACAAAGTTCAATTCTCAGTTGGAGCAGGGGCTGGAGTTTACGCCTGGATCCCCAGGTGGATGTGCAGGAGAAAGTCAACCAATGATTTTGTCTCATTATTGATGTTTTATCCATCTCTCCCTCTCCCTTCCTCTCTGAAATCAATAAGAAATATACTAACAAACAGAAAAATGAGCTCCTAAGCTGATGGGCCCAAGCTAGAAGAGTGGAAGGTAGAAGAGAAAGAAAGGAATGGCAATAAAAAGAGAATGAAGGGC
Organism: Myotis daubentonii; assembly: GCF_963259705.1. NCBI lineage: Eukaryota > Metazoa > Chordata > Mammalia > Chiroptera > Vespertilionidae > Myotis > Myotis daubentonii. The sequence continues at coordinate 10,727,353 of NC_081862.1, read as the reverse complement.
CAGGTGCTGTATGTGACAAGCTAGGAAGCTGCTGACACACAGTAGAGAGCAGCAAGCACATGAGTGGCTGGCACTGAATGAGAGGCAGTAGAAGGAGAAAAAGCAGGACTGACTTCCTCACAATTAGGGAGACATACAGGCAAATGGAGGCCTGCACCTGGGCCTGGATGTGTGGCCTTCTCCCTAGGTGCTCCTCTGGCAGGCCACTCAGTGAGCAAACTGAGACAGCCTAGGGCCAGAATGCAGTGGCAGGTGGGCAAGGAGCCTGTTCCTTGCTGGCCAGCTAACTGTCCACTGACTGTGGGATCCAACAGCACACTAGGACATCTCTCTTTCACTTGGTTGTATTGACCCTCAGGGTGGCCCTCCATACCCCCATAACCCCGGGGTGACCTTCACCTGTGTCCACTTAAGTGCTCTCTGGGTACTGGCTTGGGGTTGTCCACTCTTCAGACCCGGGGCCTGTCACTGGCTCAGACTTGCTTTCCCACCTCCTTGATTGATGGGAAGGAGGATCATGAGGGGAAAGTATTCGAACATTAGACCATCCTCTACCAAAGGATGTCCTATTCTTAGGAGAGGACACAGAACAAAGCAGAGGTTTATTCCAGCTCAGTATTTTGCTGAAAAGAATGTAAATGTGTTTACAGGCCACAGGAACTTGAATTCAAGAAGGGGCTGGATCCAGGGGAATGATAGGCATGGACTTGTGAGGCCAGGGCTCTGGCTCCCTGGCAGGCTGATGTCCCTTTAAGGACTGGGGGCCTAACTTGTGCACAGGGAAGCCCTACCATGGAGCAGCCAGAGGGTAGCAATGGAGGCTCCCAGTGGCGAGAATTTTAGTCCAAGTACTGGACTAGTTACCTGTGACGGCACCAGAGAAGTTGTACCTTGTTGGTGCTCACTGGAAGCCACTTTTTCCAGTCCCTGTGGACACACCTTGTGTGCGCTGTCCCACTGAACAATCACAGAGGTGAGTGAGTAAGTACAGGTGTACCAGAAAGAACCACCAAACCAGAAAGAATACATAGTGATGTGATCTACTGGAACCAACATCATCCAGCCTAGTGTCTGCGCATCACGATGCACATGCTTTCTAACTTAGCCAGTAACTGCAGGTGGGAGAGTCATGTTAACATGTCATGGAGGACATCAGACGGTTAACATCCAGTTCTCTTTATTACTGACATTTATTCACAACCAGTCAAGCAAGGGTAATCACCGCATCTACCACCCAAGCCTCAATCCCTCCCCCTGAGAGATTCAGGTGCATATTTCTAACTCCTTAGGACAAATATCCCCAAAGAAACCATCCAGTCCCCTGTGAGCATTTCCCCCCAACCCTGAGTAGCTGTCTGAAACTGGCTGCTGTGTTCCTGAACGGTACACTTATGTCTGGGCTTCAGTGCCCAAGTGCCCAGAGTAAAGCCTATGAGATGTGCACCCAGCTAGACACTCAAGCAACAGGATCACAGAATGGGAGTTGGGTCATGGAAGGTTCTACAGCCACAGTGAGGACAGGGGTAAGCACAGAGCCAGACCATGCCGGGCCAACCCAACTCCTGAAGCATATGCTTCAGCACGGCATGCATCTGGGCAAGTCAGCCCAGGTTGATGGTGCCGCTCGTTTCCTCGTAACGAAGATTATTTCTTCACTATTTCTTTACAACCTCAAGACTATGAGAAATTTGCATTTACTCTCCCGGCTTTAAATCAGGCTCAACCCACTCAAAGGTATCAATAGAAAATCTTACCACAAGAAATGTTCAACAGTCCCACTATATGTCAGGCATATGTGCATCAACCTTTAGAAATAGTCAAAAAAAGATTTCCTAATACTCTAATTTATCAATATATGGATGATATTTTAATAGCTTCTGAAATTCAATCACAATTACAGGAGATTTACCAATACCTCCTTGAAAATTTCTAAGACTATAGATTAGAAGTAGCCCCAGAAAAGAAACAATGGCAGGAGTCATGGAAATATATGAGACAAAAATTAACAGATGTCTCCATTATTCCGCAGAAGGTTCAAATTAGAAGAGACAGTATAGAGACTCTAAACGATTTTCAAACGAATTAGGAGACATTAATTGGTTGAGACCCAGTCTTGATATGCCTACTTATCAATTGACTAATTTATTTCAAATACTAAAGTGGCCATATGAATTAAATAGCCCACACGTTTTAATCCCTGCTGCAGAAAAACAATTAACTTGGATAGAACAGCATATTCCACAAACACAATTAAATAGAATTCTCTCCATAGACAATTTTAAATTATTAGTTTTCCACACTGAGCATTCTCCTACAGGGTTACTTGTTCAAGATAGTATTGTTATTGAATAGATTTTCTTGCCTCATAAATCACAGAAAAAAAAAGACATATTCAAACAATTTGCCAAATTATTTACAAGGGAAGATTAAGATTAAGACCATTATGTGGTTAGATCCATAAGAAATTACAGTACCTTTTACTGTCAAAAAAATTCAAAAATCGTTTCAAATATGTGACAATTAGCAAACTGCTTGTGCTCATTTTTTAGAGAAAATACATAATCATTATCCTACAAAGAAAAGGTTACAATTTCTTAGGAAAACTCAATGAATATGGCCTCATCATATTATAGCTAATGAACCAATTCAAGGCCCTACTGTTTATACCAATGCTAACAAGCTAGGAATAGCTCGGGTTTTCATTTTCAACAGCTAGCAAAGGTAATTCACTCTCCATACACTTCAGTACAATGCGCAGAACTATTTGCCATTGCTTTATTACTAAATTTTCCTCAAGCTGTAAGTATAGTCACTGATTCTCAATATGCAGTAATTACTCACTTACTAAAAGCTTTTGCAGTAATGGAAATACCTCAAACTATTAAGACTGACAATGGTTCTGCATATCTATCTACAACATGTCAAACATTTTTTCAATTTCATCATATCACTCACATCACTGGCATCCCTTGTAACAATACAGGACCGGCTATTATTGAAAGACAAAAATCACACCTTAAAGGAAATGCTCAAAAAACAAAAAGGGGGAGAATCCCCTAAATGAAGACTATTAACTGCTCTATTTACTTCCATTTTTTTTTAAATCAAGATGAGACTGACAGTACTGCTGTTCAGCGACATTGGGTAAAGGAAGTTTCACAAGAATTCAATCAACCTGTGTTTTATCATAATGAGACCTCTCAGTCGTGGGATCCTGCATGGATCCTACGATGGGGGCAAGGTTATCCTTATATTTCCACAGGTAAAGAAAACTTCTGGGTTCCTCAGAGGCGTCTTCAGTGGAGACATGGGAACCAAAAGGAAGTTCTACTTAAGTGATCTGACCAAGGATTTCTCAGAGATGACGTTGACGGGGCCTCCTACCCGCAAGCTCTAAGGTCAATGCAACATTCATCTGTACCAACCTGGGGTCAGGTGAAGAAGCTTACCCAAGAGGGAGAAGAACTGGTTTGGTGTCATGGTAAAGAAGCGACGCCATCGACTTTGTTCCTTGCTATGCTTGCACTAATAACCACTCAGGTAAATGCTGATAATCACACATACTGGGCTTACATTCCTAATCCCCCACTAAATAGAGGTGTTTCTTGGTTGGATTCAAAGGTTCGAATTTATGTTAATGACTCAAATTGCTTACCCAGACCTTATGATGATCGAGGTCCATTAAAACCAGAAGAGGAAGGTAGAGTCATAGAAAATCCTACCACTGGAACGCAGGGAGTGCCAATATGCTTAGATCAAGGAGACCATTGTTTAACAATACAGGCACAAGCCCTGCTGAACATTTTGAAAACACTACTACTGAAACCAAAAAAAAAAGGCATTTGATTCTTCTGAGTGCCCATGGGTTTAAAAATGTTAGTTGGGATAACAACAGTACACATCCATTACTTCCCCCATGTCATGTTCCAACGTTTATGCACTTGTCTGATTGGGTCCATTGGGAATCCTGTCGAGGAAAGACAGTTCTGTTTTCATCTAATATTTCCTATGGAAGCGTCGTTGATTGGAGCCCTTCAGGTTCTGCCCATTCCAAAGCCCATGGAGCTGATATATGATAGCGTAGAGGAGATAACAAGCCCATATCCACACAAGCGAATGTGAGCATTGTATGGCATGATGGAGGATTTGTTCCCCCAACACCTCATCAAGAAGGACATCCTGTTGAATCTAATTTATGGAAACTGGGGTCTGCCTTACACTCTTTGAAAACATATATTTGCATAAAATAAGCAAATCTATAAAAATAACTCTGGGAATTACACCTTACAATTTTATGCTATCAAAACTGCCTTTGTACAAGCCTGTGTTCGATTACCATTTTTATTAATGATAGAAGATCAAATTGTAAGTCTGCAAAGACAAATGCATATGAAATATAACTAGAATTATTCATCAATTTGCATTACTCCTGTACCTTAGAATGAAAGTCTCTTTCCATGGGAAAAGTTTAAAAAACATTTTTTCAATCATAAAAATCTAACAAAAGAAATTCATAAATTTACAATCTCATATACAAAAAATATTTCAAAAGAAATTGCATAAATTAACTGGGCAAAATGTGTTAAAAATATGGTTAAGGAATTGCAACAATTAAATCCTATACCCCATTTACAAGCCACTTTAGGAGCTTCTGCTGGAATACTATTATTAATACTCTATCTCTGTATCATTTTATATTTAGTCTTCCAAGGACTCGGGAAAGCCAAGCAACTAATTAAGAGAAAAACAGCTGTGTTATCTCTGATGCTCCATCTAATGAAGCAAGAAAAAAAGGTGGATTTGTAGCTGGACATTTGTAAACCAGGATCTGAAGTCCTGCCAAGAAGAAGTGAATGTTCTATCAGGAGCACAGCGTGACTTGCAAGCGAGTCATGCTTGGTCAACACTGCACACAATCTTGAGTTCCAGGAACATTTGCCTCCATGAGAAAGGCTAGGATTAAATAGTCATGGGTGTAGAACAGAAAGGGAGGGCACAGCTGCAATTTGTCCTCAATAAGCTCTTGTAATAATGTAGAACAAAACAAGATTTAATTGAGTAACTGCTGATGCACTGACCTTGTGCCAAACACCAATAAAAGCAATGGTGAGAGTGCAAAGTTTGCTACATTCCTAAGCGAGCTGTAGCCCTCTGTCTGGCATCAATCATCCTATATGGCCGTCTTACCTCTGCGTCTTTGGTTCATTAAACATCCCTCATCAATCTGGACAAAATAGATATATTCCTAGAAAAATACAATCTTCCAATACAAAATCAGGAAAAGGCAAACAACGTGAACAAGCCAAAAACTAGTGATAAAATTGAAACAGTAATCAAAAAGCTTCCAGAAAACAAATCCCTGTACAGGTGACTTCACAGGGGAGTTTTACCAAACATTCAAAAAGAAGTAAAACCAACCTTTCTCACACTCTTTCAAAAAATTCAGGAGAAAGGAACGCTTCTGAGCTCTTTTTATGAAGCCAGCATTACCCTAATCTGAAAAATAAAAAAAGACACCACAAAGAAAGAGACTTACAAGCCAATATTCCAGTTGAACAGTGATGCTGCAATCCTCAACTAAATTCTAGCAAACTGGATCCAGTATTACATTAGAAAGATCATACACCATGAACAAGTGGGATTTATCCCAGGGATGAAAGGCTGGTACAATATCCGCAAATCAATAAGCATGATATATCGCATAAAAAAATTGAGAGATAGAAACCACACAATCATATCGTTATATTCAGAAAAGGCATTTGACCAAGTGCAACAGCCTTTTCTGATAAAAAAAAAAAAAAAAAACTCAGCAAAGTGGGAATAGAAGGATCATCCCTCCCCATATAAAAGCCTTATATGAAAAACCTACAGCCAACATCATACTCAATGGGCAAAAACTAAAGCCATTTACCTCAAGAACAGGAACAAGACAGGGATGCTCGCTTACACCACTTCTGTACAAAATGGTACTGGAACTGCTAGCCACAGTGATCACAAAGAAAAAGAAATACATGGCTCCCAAATTGGAAAATAACAAGTATATTGTCATGATTTGCAGATGACATGATACTGTACATAGAAAACCCCAAAGACCCCATCAAAAAATTAGTAAACTTAATAAATGAATTTGGCAATGTAGCAGAGTAAAAAATTAATGCCAAGAAATGTATGGCATTTTATACAAAAATAATGAACTTACACAAAGAGAGTTTGAAAAACAATCCCATTTATCATCCCACCAAAAAAATTAAGATACATAGGAATAAACTTAGCTATGAAAGTAAAAGACCTCTACTCAGAAAACTGCAAGATTTTGAAAAAGAGATAGAGGAAGACAAAACAGATGCAAGAACATGCCATGTTAATGGCTTGGTAGAATCAACATCATGAAAATGGCTATACTACCCAAAACGAACTATAGATTCAATACACTCCATGTTAAAATACCAACAGCATATTTCACAGACCTAGATTGAACTCTCCAAAAATCCATCTGTAATAAAAAAATGACCCTGAGCCCAAACAGGTTTGGCTCAGTGGATAGAGTGTCGGCCTCCAGACTGAAAGGTGCCAGGTTCAATTCTGACCAAGGGCATGTACCTTAATTGGGGGCACATCCCAAGCAGAGGGTGTGCAGGAGGCAGCTGATCCATGTTTCTGTCTCATCAGTGTTTCTATTTCTCTATCCCTCTCCTTTACTCTCTATAAAAAATCAATAAAAGATGTTTAAGAAACAAACAAATCCCAAATAGCTGCAGCGATCCTGAGAAAGAACCAAGTAGGAGGGATCTCAGTACCAGATATCAAGCTGTTTTACAAAGCCACTGTTCTCAAAAATGACTGACAATGGCACAAGAATAGACATATAGGCCAATGGAATAGAACAGAGAACCCAGAAACCAATCCAAACCACTAAGCTCAATTAATATTGACAAAGGAGGCAAAAACATGCAATGGAGACAAAACCGTCTCTTCAGTAAATGGTTCTGGGAAATTTGGTCAGATTCATGCACAAAATGAAACTAGGCCACCAACTTGCACCATACACAAAAAATAAACTCAAAATGGATAAAGGATTTAAACATAAGATGGGAAACTAAAAATATTAGAGGAAGCCACAGGCAGCAGAGTCTCAGATATATGCTGAAGCAATATCTTCACCGACCCAGATCCTGGGGCAATGGAAAATAAAGTTAAAATAAACAAATGGGACGACATCAAAATAAAAAGCTACTTCATAGCAAAATAAATGATCAACATACAACAATAAAGCCCACTGCATGGGAGAACATATTTGCCAATGTTCTCTGTGATAAGGGTTTCATCTCCAACATTTACAGGGAACTCATACAACTTAACAAAAGGGAGATAAACAACCCAATCACAGAAATGGGCAACGGAACTAAAAAGATACTTTTCCAGAGAGGACTAAAGGAAGGCCAAGAGACACATGCTCAGAATCACTAATCATCTGAGAGATGCAAATCAAAAGGACAGTGAGGTACCACCACCTCACAGCTTTCAGAATGGCTATCATCAACAAATCAACAAAGGGCGAGTGCTGGTGAGGACAGGGTGAAAAAGGAACCCTCCTTCACTGCTGGTGGGAATGCAGACTGGTGCAGCCACTATGGAGAACAGTATGGAGTTTCCTCTAGAAACTAAGAAGGGAACTCCCATTTGACCCAGTGATCCCACTTCTAGAAATATATCCCAGGAACCTAGAATTACCAATCAGAAAGGATACATGCACCTCTATGTTCACTGCAGCACAATTCACAATAGCTAAGATTTGGAAACAGCCTAAGTGCTGGTCAGCAGATGAGTGGGTTAAAAAGCCCTGGTACATCTACACACTGGCATGGTATGCTGCCACAAAAAAGGAAGGAGCACTGACCATTTGCAACAGCATGGATGTATCTGGACAGCATTATGCTAAGCAAAGCCAGTCAGTCCAAGAAAGATAAATATCACATGACCTCACTCATCTGTGGATTATAATGAACAATATAAACTTATGAACTAAAACAGATCCAGAGACAGAGAAGCATGGATCAGACCATAACCCTCAGAGGGAAGGTAAGGGAGGGTGGGACTGAGGGGGAGAGATCAACCAATGGACTTGTATGCATTCCTATAAATCTAGCCAATGGACGCAGACACCAGGAGGTGAGAGTGAGGGCATGCTTGCGGGCTTCGGGGTGGGAGTGTGGGGGCAGTGGGAGATAAGAAAACATATGTAATACCTTAATCAATAATAAGACAGAAAGAAAAGGAACCCAGGAACATAAGATCAGGTGAGTATTCACACACTCATACTCATGCACACCCAGGCACAGGCACACTCACACCAGGAAAGGGCTCTGCAGCTCTCAGTGGGAATCACCTCTTATCTCCCAGCCTGGCCACTGCTTTCTCACCAGCTGAACCAGAGGACAAGGATGAGTGATGGGCCTGTTGCTCTGCGGAAAGCGACCTCTCACTCCTGGACATTGCCCACTGTCCAGAAGCCACTTTTCTACCCCTTCTCTGTCCCCCTCGCTCTGAGCAGGGCTGGGCTGGCCTGAGAGCCCACGGGCTTGAGGAGCCAGATCCCTGGGGAGCTGGCGCCGGGGGCTGAGGGGACCCCCTTTGTCAAGTGCAAACTCGGCCAGCTGAGGTCACACAATAAAGGCAAATGCCGGAGTTCCATGAACTGTTGCGTGTAAGTCTTCTCAGCGAGCTCCCACTCTGGCACAGCAGGTGGACAGCCTCACCCCAGGGAGCCTGGTTTAGACCTCAGGCCTTCATTCCAAACAGGTAGGAACTCATTTTCAGATGGAAAACGCTGGCGGGGGAGGTGCTGCGGGTTACCAGTGATGAGAGCAAGTTCACCCCTGGAGACAGGAAGTTCACCACCAGAGACAGCAAGAACCCAGAGTCTGTGCTTACCTTTTCCAAAGTCCATGCTTCCCACCAGGTGGTCTCCCGCTCAGCAGAGAGGTTGGCAGGAAGGAAGCGGTGACAGGTGCCACCTGGCAAGCATCCTGGGTCTGTACCCTGGTTCCTTTGTGGGCAAAATCTCTTGAGATCACGAGATCAGGAGCAAACAAAGTACCGGGGGCAGGAGGGGTGCTGTGTTTAAACAGGCCCAGAGAAGGTGGGGATAGGGGCACCTGTGCTACACCCACCAGGCTGCAAGGGTTGGCAGAGGGTGGGTGGTTGTTAGGAGGACCCTGTGCTTCCAGGTATGAGTGTGGGGGCGGTCTCAGATATGGAGGGAGAAAGAGGAGGCCGTGACCCCCAGCTAACCTCCCACTCGCCACACCTGGTCTGTGTTTCTGGGGACCACTTTCCCTCTGTGGGTGTGGCTGCCACTTACCTACCTCGTTCCTGGGCCAGGCTTGGCGCCCCACTCCCACCCCACCACAAACCCTCTGTATAGAAAAGAGCTCCCTGCCCTGGGCTAGTCCACTGTCCCTACTGTCTGGATGGGGACATGTTAGTAACCCCCGGGGCAGAGGAGAGCTGGACAGATGCAATTACATTGTCTCTCTCCACAGGTGCTCTCCTCAGACTTCCCCTGAGGTTTGGGTCACCAGAGCTCTTTGACAAGCCCTGAATCCAGCCTTTGCTCTGCTTACCTCCCCTAAGCCTTCAGGTGATGGCAGCCTACCTGCCTTCCTCCCCCCTCATGAAGGGGTTCTGCTCTCACCAACAAATCCCTGTGGCAAAGTCACACCTGGGCCTGAAAGCAGAAGGAGTGGGCAGGCCAACAAAGCTGAGGAGAGGTAGGGAGACACTAGCCACAGCCTGGTACTCAGGCTCTGGCAGAGCTGCCCCTTAGCTGAACCTTAACCAAGGGCTATCCACTCAGGTGGCACCTCCAAGGGGCACAGGGGTCCTGGCATGCTCTGTCTGACAAGTTTTGCTGCCTGCTTTTCCATACTCTTTAGGAGATAAATTCAGGGTTGTGAGGAGAGAGGGAGAGGGGAAGAGCAAAGCTGAGGCCCAGCCCTTTCATCCAAGCTGGCCTGAGGCATCTCCTGAGGGTCTTTGGAAATCAGCTTCTCATAGTGGAGAAGGACTTGTAATAAGAATAGAGCCACAGTTGTTTAATAATTACTTGCAAACTATAAATACGCGGCCCTGGGACACTGGAGGATGAAACAGTCTCTACTGAAAACATAGGCTGCCTCCATAGCCCATTATTCAGAAAATAATTGCATTTTGGCAAGAGACCAGGCAGAGGACAGGCTTTGATTTGGCAGCAGTGCCCACATCCTGACCCCCTCCTGGTGTCTTTCTCAGGAAGGCTAACAATTCCTATCTCATCCCAGGGAGGGCCTGAGATGATCCTAAAGTCATAGAAGTTTAGCCATCTTGTGGTCAGACTTTGAGCTCCTGAAGGGCTAGACAGCAGGCCCTCCCCTCCCCTTTCCATGTTACACTTGCAGCTGGCAGCTACAGGTAGCTATCTTCACTCCTTAGTGGCTGAGAGCCGAATTTCCAGGGTGAGCAACTGCTCTCCCCATACTGACCGCATCCTTGGATAAATACTCATTGTGTGGATCAACCCTGTCTCTGCTTAACTTGGCTCTACTAGTGACAGGCAGCCTCAGACACATTGTGCTGCCTTGCTCTTCCTCACTCAGAATTGGGGAATATTCAGAATCTGCAAACTGTGAGACCTTTTCTGAGGGTGAGCATGGAGTGAGGACACTGTGTCCCTGTCATGCAGGTGAGGCTGCATCTTTTCACCATAGGGTATGGGGAGGTCGTGGGGGCGGAGCGTAACAGCAAGGTGGTGAGGCTGGCTTCTTGTGGGTCCCTACCCTGCCATTCATCCAGAGGTTCCCCATACCTATGAAGTAGCAGAGTTTAAGGTTTCCAGCTGCATAGATGGAGGAATGAGGACAAATGAGGCGACTGCACTCAGCCCCAGTGGATCTGGGATTGTCACCTAGAGCAGAGCAGATAAAAAGCAGAAACAGAAACAACTCCACTATTTCACCTGGGAACTAGAGATTCAGCCTAGCCCTCCCCCCTCTCTCCTAGATGCATTTGGCAACTATTTGACCTGGGGTGGCTGCTAATATCATGCTCAGAGCTACACACAGTCTCTCCTCACAGAGTTTAGGATGAAAATAGAAAACACACACACACTCACACACACACACACACACACACACACACACACACACACACACACACAATCAAACACAGCAAATCCCAAGAAGACCATTGTCTACAAATGGCTCTTTGTAACTAATTCTTTCATGAAAACAAAGGTCCTGGTATGGAAAGATACAGATGCAGGAAGACTCCTGCCTGAGGGTTGTACAAGTAGGGGCCATCAGGGGCTTAGAAAGATCCTGTTCAGGGCGTGAGGACAGACTGCACAATTTCTGAGAGAGTAAAGTGCTTGGCCAATTTGAGAATGCAAGGGACACTGGGGCACAGGGGAGGGTTATAGAGTGACACAGACCGCAATGGATGCATCCTGGAAGGTGAAATTCAAAGGGAATCTATTTGAAGTTTGTCCACTCTTATGTTCATGATGATCTGGTTGCTTGTCAGCATTGTAGAGGTTGATGCACTAAAAAGACAAGGTCTGTTATATGAAAAGCAAAATGCAGGCCACCCGACTGATTACATAATACAACCCTATTCTTTTAAAATTAAATTTGAATGTAACATTCATTCATTCCAGTCCTTCACCCATTGCCTCACAATGTTCACTATGTTCCTAGGTCACAGTAAGGCTGCATAAGGAAGGGGGAATTAAAGTTCCTGGGCCCCACTCTCCTGGGAAATCAGCAATTCATATTTATGAATCTCTTAAAGCAGTCCACATGTCCACTAAAAATGCTAATGCTAGTTTATTGTAAATTATTTTCCTGTTATTTTTTTTACAAGGCTCTCTATCACAATTGCCTGTCCTGGACTAGTGCTGTAGAGCTGTTTTCATTTTAGAAACATTAAATGTGTCAATCAACCAGCACTGCATTGTAATGATCACCCTTGTGACTTAAAAACCCTTCAGTGATGGAAGAGAGGGAAGCTGGAATATTTTTGAAGGAGCTGCTGTCTGTGTGTGGGTGTGTGTGTGTGTGTGTGTGTGAGTGTGTGTGTGAGTGTGTGTGCGCGCACACACTCCTGCACAGCTGAGAGAGGCTGAGTCTAGCCTGTCCTGTGAGGGGATGAAGTAGAGATGAGGTGAAAGGGGTAAATCCTTTTTTCTACAATCACCTACAGTAAGCCTAAGGGGGAAAGAAGCTGCGTTCTCAAACTAAGCATGCTTTACGTGGATAAAACCTACAGTCCTTACTGACTAAGGAACTTAGCCTTTTGATGTTGTAGCCAGACTCATGCCAGGACATTTTGAACTTTAATGCTGTCAGTTGTTTTCAGGTGGAGACAATAAGAAGAGGAAGAATAAACAGTGGTCCAAAGCAGGGAGGGCAAATCAAGAAGGAATTTGGGGCTGATTTTTGCTTCCATGACACCCACTGTACAACAGGCTCCTGATGTCCTTACAGGCACATGCAATGGACTCTGGACGCCCAGTTCTCTGCAAGAATAGCCGATGTGAAAGGTCTTGGAGAGAATTCCGGGTGGCCAGAGTGCATTCGCCACAGTGTGTGTCCCAATTTGTGTGAACCACACCTTTTGAAAATTCTTTTCGCATATCTATCTAGGAGCCCAGAGGGAAAGGCAGGAACCTTCACCCCTGGGCGGCATCCCTTCTCCCAGATTCGGGCCTCACAGAGACTGGACTTGAAGAGGATAGAGCCATCCCAATTTGAGTAACTGTTGGTGGAGAGGTTGGGTGTGTGGAGAGGAACCCTCAGCTGAAAGCCAGCTGCTCACTGACAGGCGGGGGCTCTCACAGCTCCAGGGCCTTGGCCCAGTCTCAAAGCAATTTTTTGGGAAGGCGATGTAGGCTGCCCTACCAGACCTGGTCCAGTCCTGCCTGGAAAGGGTGTCCACTGGTACCTCCTCTTATTGCTAAGCCTCAAGATTGTAACAAAATACTTAGAATCCTCAGAGTTCAGGATCAATTTGCATGGAGATCCCTCCTCCCCTGCCAACCTGGTTGGGGAGGGGATGAGAGAGTCAATGTTGAGTGTCCTTCCACGTGTCAGAGTGTCAGTGGGCAGAGCCCTGAGGTTTCTCCCCCATGGCTGGGCTCTACTCCCCTCTCTCTCCTCAGGACACAGGTGACCTTTCCCAAGGACAGTTCCTGTGGGTACCTGCACTGATGCCTCTCCCTCCCCTCCAGGTTCACCTGAGTCACCCCCCTCTGTTTTCCCCCTCTTCTCCAGGTCCTAGGCCCAGCCACCCTGGACCCAGCCTCTGCCTTGTCCAGCTGTGGCTCAGGAGGTGTGCTGGGTGTGCTGGGTGACATGAACTGCAGATGCTGGAAATTATAACCTTGCTTCTTGGGAACAACAATGACTGTTAACGGCTCCCACACTCCTGATTGATGGTGTCACAGGGGAGGAGGGGAATCTAGCTAATAGACATCTGCTGAAGCCCTCCTGTTTATCATGTTTCATTCCAATCAGGCAAAGGCAACAGACTTCGGAAGAGGGTCTCTCGCTCTGAATCATTTGGGCAGGAGCAGGCAGGGGTTGCCCAAAGGTGCTCTCTGACTCTTGGCTTCTAAATAAACAGCTGAAAATCAATATCCCAAAAGGCAGCTTAGGGTGGAAGAATCTTGGTGGCCTTTATTTCTTAACTATTGGCTAAGAGGGTAGACTTGTGTCAGTCACATATATATATATATATATATATATATATATATATATATATATATGAAACAATCAAATGAGTAAACAAAAAACAAACAATGAACTTTTAGAGGACTTTAATGGAGAGCCTGAAAACAGGACAGTCATAGTAGAAGACTTTTATCACTCCTCTGACTTCACTGGATAGGTCTTCCATGTGACAAAATAATGATACAGAGACTCTAAAGGACACACTGTCTCAGATTGATTTAATTGACATTTTAGAACGTTTCACCCCAACAGAGCAGAATATACATTCTTCTCAAGTGCACAGGGATCATTCCCAAAGATAGGCCACATGGTAGGACACATAACAAGTCCCTACAAGTTCAAGAAGATTTAAATCATATAACCATCTTCTTGGATCACAGTGGAATGAAATGAGAAATCAAGTAGAGTAAAAACACCCAAAAACATTAAAACACTTAGAGGCTAAATAGCATGCTATTAAACAATGAATTTGTTACAATGAGTTCAAGAAAATATCAAAGACTTTTTGGAAAAAAAGGAAAATGAACAAATAACAGCACAGAATCTCTGGGAATCAGCAAAAGCAGTCCTGAGAGGGAAGTTCATAGCACTATAGACATATCTCCGAAAATAACAAAAATCAGCAATAAACTATTTATCCCTACAATTTAAGAATTAGAAAGAGACCAACAAGAAGAGCGCAGAGTAAGTAGAAGGAAGGGAAAAGTAAAGATTATAGCAGAAAAAATAACAGAGACAGAAAATTCAATGAAACAAATAGCTGGTTCCATGAGAGGATAAACAAAATTGATAAACCATTAGCCAGACTCATTAAGAAACAAACACACATGATTCCAATAAGTAAAATCAGAAACAAGAGTGGAGGAGTAAGCACTGGCACTGCAGAAATTAAAAGGATTGTAAGAAAATACTATGAACAACTATATGCCAAAATGCTGGACAGTGTGGATGAAATAGATGAAGTCAGTAAAAAATTCAATCTACCAAAAGTGATTCAGAAAGAATGAAGAAACCTGAATAGACTCATAACAACTAATGAAATAGAAGCAGTAATCAAAACACTTCCAACCAACAAAATCTCAGGTCCGGACAGCTTCAAAGGGGATTTCTACCAAACATTCAGAAAACTACAATCTATACTCCCCAAATTATTTCAGAAAATGAAAAGAGGAAAGAATACTTCCAAACTCTTGGTAGGAGGCCAGCATTATTCTAATTCCCAAACAAGGTATAGACACTACAAAGAAAGAGAATTACAGGCCAATATAGCTGATGATGACAGATACTAAAATCCTCAACCAAGTATTAGCAAATTGCATCCAGCATTATATTGAAGGACCAAATGCCATGATCAAATTGGATATATTCCAGGGATGCCAGGCTGGTATGATATTCACAAATCAATAAACATGATAAAACTCATAAACAAACTGAGAGACAAAGATCACGTGATCATATCGATAGATGCAGAAAAAGAATTGAAAAAAAACCCAACACCCAATTGTAATAAAAACTCTCAGCAACGTGGTAATAGAGAAGCATACCTGAACATCATAAAGGCCATATATGAAAAACCCACAGCCAACATCATACTAAATTGGCAAAAACTAAAACCATTTCCCGTGAAAGAACAGGAAAAAGACGGTGATGCCAATTTTCACCATTCCTGTTCAACATAGTACAGGAAGTGCTACCATAGTGTTCATGAAGAAATAAAAGTCATCCCAACCGGAAAAGCAGATAATAAATGAATTTGGTCACGTATCAGGATACAAAATTAACAACCAAAAATATCTGTCTTTAGATACACCAAGAATGAACTCACAAAAAGAGAAACTAAGAAAAGAATCCCACTTACCATTGCAGTAAAAGAATTAAGGAAAAAACTCAATGAAGGAAGTAAAATAACTGCAGTTGGAAAACGACAGAACATTGAAACGGAGATAAAGATATCAACCAATGGACTAATATACCGTGTTGATGGGTTGGTAGAACTAACATCATTAACATGTTCATACTACCCAAAGCAATTTATAGAATCAGTGTAATCTCCATTGATATACCAACAGAATATTTCACAGACAGAGAACAAACTCTCCAAAAATTCATATGGAGTAAAAATAGCCTCAGTAATCCAGGGAACAAGAAAAAAATCTGACTTTTGAGAAAATGGTGACCAGCAGAAAGGTAGGGAGGGAGAGAGTGTGAGAGCGCAAGGAAGTGATAGAGGAGTGTGTGGACTCGTGTGGTGTGTGTATATGAGCTAGGGATAGTTAGATTCTGCAGGTCTTCTAAGGGGCTGCTAAACCGGGCAGTCTTAGGCAGCGGAGTCCCGCTCCCTGCGCGGACACACCTGGGCGGCCAGCACAGGCATGGTGACCACACCATCTTGGGAAACAGAGCTGCTTCAGACTAGGATCCTGGCCTCAGCACCACCCACTCTGATCTCAGACGCATACCAGGACCCTGCATCCACTGGGGACAGAGACCTGTGATCACAGCTACAGACCTGCGGGCACCAAAAGTTCAGTAATCCCCATGGCAGATCCGTGAGTAACAGAGCCCATCCCCCCTTCCTGCAGGCTTGCAGGCAGAGCCCCAGTAACTAACTGATAGACCCACCCCTTGCCAGGGCCTCAGTACTCCAGGAACTTTAGCCTGGAAGTGCATGAGCACCTAGGAACTGATCCCGTGTAGGGCCGGCTTCTGAGCCCTGGGCTGGGAGCAATCGCGTGAACACTGGGAATTTGAACAGCGTATCACAGGCCCAGGGACCCCGATTCTCTGGGCAGGAGGCAGCACCAAGCACCAGCTACTTAACTTTGTTTCTTATCACCTGCGCCTGAGATCCTGATTCCCTGTGCATTCATACTAAGAGCCAGTGACTCCAATTCCTGGTGCAAGGTCACAGAGGGTCCCTGATTCTCAAGGCAAGGGTGTGGGAAGCAACAGAGACTCTGATACTGGATTCTGGGGAACTCTGACGCCTGGCGCACGCTAGGGGGCTCTGGTTTTCAACACGCTTCAGGGGGGTCTCTATTTCAGCATGGTGCAGGCAGGGTCCCTGATTCTAAGGGCGTGTACGAGGCCACATTGAGTGCTGACAACACTGACTCTGAGCGAGCCTGGTTCCCACCAACCAACCAAAACCACACATCTTAGTGTCAGAGCTCTTCAGTGACACTAGGGGGGTGGCAGGCTCCCACTGCCCACGGTCCAGGCGCACGCAACTCCACATTTGAACCATCGGGAGATAATCACAATGAAGACACGAAACAACACCCAGTGGAAAGACAATGAGGAGTCACCAAGAAAGGACATTAAAGAAGTGGAAGCATGCAAAATGACAGAAAAAGAGTTCAGAATAATGGTTGTACAATTCATTCACCAGATGGATGAGAAAATCAACAACCTATGCAAGAATCAGAAAGAAATGAAAAATGATATAGCTAAAATAAAAAACTCCATGGAAAGTTTCAACAGCAGACTAGAAGAAGCAGAGGACCGAATTAGTGAATTAGAAGATAAGGCAGAGAAAAAAGCTCAATCTGACAGCAACTGGAGAAAAAAATTAAAAAGCAGGAGGAGAGCCTAAGGGAGCTTCGGGACAACTTGAAACGAAGTAACATACGCATAATAGGGCTGCAAGAAGAACAAGAAGAGCAGCAAGGATTAGAAAATTTATTTGAAGAAATGATGTCAGAAAACTTCCCAGATATGGGGAAGAAAAAAGTTACACACAAGTACAGAGAGTCCCATGCAAGGTGAACCCCAAAAGACCCACACCAAGAAACGTCATAATAACGATGGCAAATGTACAAGACAAAGACAGAATCTTAAAGGCTGCAGGAGAGAAACAGAGAGTTACCTACAAAGGATCCCCCATCAGATTATCAAATGATTTCTCAACAGAAACACATCAGGCCAGAAAAGAATGGACAGAAATTTACAAAGTGATGCAAAGCGAAGGACTGAATCCAGGAATACTCTATCCAGCAAGGCTATCATTCAAAATTGAAGGGGAAATAAGAAGCTTCACAGACAAAAAAAGGCTAAAGGAGTTTACTACCACCAAGCCAGCAATGCAAGAAATGCTAAAGGGACTGGTGGTAAAAGAAGAAATACAAATCCTAGAAAGAAAACAGCCACAAAAAAAAATTGGCTACAAACAATTACCTTTCAATAATAACTTTAAACATAAATGGACTAAATGGTCCAATCAAAAGACATCGAGTGGCTGAATGGAAAAAAACAAAACAAAACAAACAAACAAAAAAAAAACATGACCCATATATTTGCTGTCTACAAGAGACCCACCTCAGAAGAAGGGACTCACACAGACTGAAAGTGAAGGGATGGAAAAATATCTTTCAGGCAAATGGAAAGGAAAAGAAAGCTGGGGTAGCAATATTTATATCGGGCAAAATAGACCGCAAAGTGAAGGCCATAAAAAGAGATAAGGAAGGCCACTTCATAATACTAAAGGGATCGATACAATACGAAAATATAACCCTTATAAACATATATGCACCGAATGCAGGAGCACCAACATACATAAGAAAACTCCTGGAAGATATCAGGGGAGATATTGACAACAATATAATCATAGTAGGGGACTTTAATACACCACTGTCATCACTGGATAAATCAAGGTAGACAAAAACTCAGCAAAGAAACAGCAATCATAAATGCATCACTAGATCAGATGGACTTAATTGACATCTTCAGAACACTTCATCCCAAAGCCACAAAATATACGTTCTTCTCAAGTGCTCATGGGACATCTTCAAAAATAGACCACAAATTGGGTCACAAACAAAGTCTCCCCAAATTCAAGAAGATTGAAATCATACCAAGCATCTTCTCAGATCACAAGGCCATAATATTAGAAATAAACTACAATAAAAACAACTCAAAATACTCAAACACTTGGAAGCTCTATAGCATGTTATTAAACATTGATTGAGTTACCAATGAGATCAAAGAAAATTAAAAACATTCTGGAAACTAATGACAATGAAAACACAACAATCCAAAACCTATGGGACACAATGAAAGCAGTCCTGAGAGGGAAGTTTATAGCTCTACAGGCCTATCTCAACAAACAAGAAAAAATGGTAGTAAATCATCTAAATCTACAGCTCAAAGAATTAGAAAGAGAGCAACAAGAAAAGCCCTGAGTGAGCAGAAGGAAGGAGATAATAAAGATTAAAGCAGAAATAAATGAAATAGAGACCAAAAAGACAATACAGAAAACCAATGAAACCAAGAGCTGCTTCTTTGAAAGGATAAACAAGATTGACAGACCTCTAGCAAGGCTCACCAAGAAGCAAAGAGAAAGGACCCAAATCAACAAATTCATAAATGATAGAGGCAAAAAAACAACAGATCCCACAGAAACACAAATGATTGTTAAAAAAAATACTATGGACAACTCTACTCCAACAAACTAGACAACCTGGAGGAAATGGACATATTCCTAGAAAAATACAACATTCCAAAACTTAATCAGGAAGAATCTAAAAATCTCAATAGGCCAATAACTATGGAAGAAATTGAAGCAGTCATCAAAAAGCTTCCAGCACACAAAAGCCCAGGACAAGACGGCTTCACAGGGGCGTTTTACCAAACATTCAAGGAACAACTAAAACCTATCCTCCTCAGAATACTACAAAAATCCAAGAGGAAGGAACACTTCCAAGCTCATTCTATGAAGCCAGCATCACCGTAATACCAAAACCAGGTAAAGACAACACAATGAAAGAGAATTACAGGCCAATATCCCTCAGGAACATAGATGCCAAAATCCTCAACAAAATCCTAGCAAATTGGATCCAGCAGTTCATCAGAAAGATCATACATATAAATCAAGTAGGATTTATCCCAGGGATGCAAGGATGGTACAATATCCACAAATAAATAAGCGTTATACATCACATAAACAAATTTAAAGAAAAAAACCACAAAGTCATAGCAATTGATGCAGAAAAAGCATTTGACAAAATTCAACACCCATTATTGATGAAAACTCTCAGCAAGGTGGGAATTGAAGGATCATACCTCAACATAATAAAAGCCTTATATGACAAACCCACAGGCAACATCATACTCAATGGACAAAAACTAACACCATTTACCCTAAGAACAGGAACAAGACAGAGATGCCCAGTCTCACCACTCCTGTTCGTCATAGTACTGTAAGTATGTGACATTGCAATTAGACAAGAAGAAATAAAAGACATCCAAATTGGAAAAGAAGAAGTAAAACTGTCCTTATTTGCAGATGACATGATATTATACTTAAAAAACCCTAAGACTCCATAAATAAACTATTAGACTTAATAAAAGAATTCGGCAATGTAGCAGGATAGAAAATTAATGCCAAGAAATCTATGGCATTTGTATACACCAATAGTGAATGTGCAGAAAGAGAGACTAAAAAAGCAATCCAATTTACCATCGCACCAAAAAAATTATGCTACCTAGGAATAAACTTAACTAAAGAGGTAAAAGACCTCTTCTTAGAAAACTACAGGACGTTGAAAAAAAAAGATGGTGGAAGACATAAAGAGATGGAAGAACATACCATGCTCTTGGATTGGTAGAATCAACATCATTAAAATGTCCATACTTCCCAAAGCAATCTATAAATTCAACGCACTTCCCATTAGAATACCAATGGCATATTTCACAGACCTAGAACATACTCTCCAAAATTTCATCTGGAATAAAAATCGACCCCGAATAGCGGCAGAGATCCTGAGAAAGAACAAAGTAGGTGGGATCTCAATACCAGATATCAAGCTGTATTACAAAGCCACTGTTCTCAAAACTGCCTGGTACTGGCACAATAACAGACATATATATCAATGGAATAGATAAAGAGCCGAGAAATCGGCCTGAACCAATATGCTCAATTAATATTTCACAAAGGAGGCAAGAACATACAATGGAGTCAAGATAGTCTCTTCAATAAATGGTATTGGGGAATTTGGACAGATACATGCAAGAAAATGAAACTAGACCACCAACTTACACCATACACAAAAATAAACTCAAAATGGATAAAGGAGTTAAATATACGACGGGAAACCATACAAATACTAGAAGAATCCAAAGGCAACAAAATCTCAGACATATGCCAAAGCAATTTCTTCACCGATACAGCTCCTAGGGCATTGGAAACTAAAGAGAAAATAAACAAATGGGACTACATCAAAATAAAAACCTTCTGCACAGCAAAAGAAACCATCAAAAAAACAACAAGAAAACCCACTGCCTGGGAAAACATATTTGCCAGTGTCATATCTGATAAGGGCCTAATCTCCAAAATTTATAGATAACACATACAACTTAACAAAAGGAAGATAAACAATCCAATCAAAAAATGGGCAAAGGATCTAAATAGACACCTTTCAAAAGAGGACATTCAGAAAGCCAAGAGACATATGAAAACATGCTCAAAGTCACTAATCATCTGAGAGATGCAAATCAAAACAACAATGAGGTATCATCTCACACCTGTCAGACTGGCTATCATCAACAAATCAACAAACGACAAGTGCTGGAGAGGATGTGGAGAAAAAGGAACACTTGTGCACTGCTGGGGGGAATGCAGACTGGTGCAGCCACTATGGAAGACCCTATGGAGTTTCCTCAAAAAACTAAAAATGGAACTCCCATTTGACCCTGTGATCCCACTTCTAAGAATATATCCCAGGAAACAAGAAACACCAATCAGAAATGACATATGCAGCCCTATGTTCATAGCAGCACAATTCACCATAGCTAAGATCTGGAAACAGCCTAAGTGCCCATCTGTAGATGAATGGATTAGTAAACCGTGGTACATCTACACGATGGAATAATATTCTGCTGTAAAAAAGAAGGTACTCTTACCATTTGCAACAGCATTGATGGAACTGGAGAGCATTATGCTAAGTGAAATAAGCCAGTCAATGAAGGAAAAATACCACATGTACTCACTCATTTCTGGATAATAAAGACCATTATAAACTTATGAGCAAAAATAGATACCAAGGCAGAGCTGCCTCGAACAGACTGTCAAACTACAGCAGGAAGGCTGGGGAGAGTGGGATGGCAGGAGGGGGGTGGGTAAGAGATCAACCAAAGAACTTGTATGCATGCATATAAGCATAACCAATGGACATAAGACACTGGGGGGTAGGGGAGGCCAGGGGATTGTCAAGGGCGGGGGGAAAAAAAGGAGATATATATAATACTCTTTGTAATACTTTAAGAAATAAAAAAAGGAAAAAATGTGGAAGGATCAAAATACCAGATATTAAGATATATTATAATGCCACCATTCTCAAAACTGCCTGCTACTGGCACTAGTAAAGACATATACACCACTGAAACAGAACAGAGAACCCAGAAGTGGACCCAAGTCATTACGCTTTATTGTTAATTTACAAAGGAGGCAAGAGCATACAATGGCGTCAAGACAGTATCTTCAATAAATGATGAAAATCAGACAGAAATATGCAAGAAAATGTAACCAGACCACCACCTTACACCATACACAAAAATAAACTCAAAGTGGATAAAGGACTTGAACGTTAGTTGGGAATCTATATAAAAAATCTTAGCAGATTGCATAGGCAGCAAAATATCAGACATATGTCTTAGCATATCTTTACTGACACAGTTTCGAAGGCAATGCCCACAAAGGGGAAAATAAACAAATGGACTACATCAAAATAAAGATCTTTTGCACGGCAAACTAAATCCTGAACAAAACAACAAGAAAGCCCACTGCATAGGAGAACATATTTGCCAATGGTATCTCTGATAAGTGTTGAATTCCAAAGTTTACAGGGAACTCACACAAATTAACAATAGGAAGATAAACAATCCAATTAAAACATCGGCAAAGGACTTAAATGGACACTTTTTGAAAGGGGACCTACATAAGGCCAAGAGACATAGGAAAAAATGCTCAAAGGCACTAACAGTCCAAGAGATGCAAATCAAAAGGAGAGAAGTACCAGTCCACACCAGTCAGAATAGCTGTCAGAAAAAAATAAAAAATAATAAACCACAAGAGCTGGAGAGGATGCGAAGAAAAAGCAACCCTTGTGCACTGCTGGTGGGAATGCTGACTGCTGCAAAAATTGTGGAAAACAGTATAGAGTTTTCTCCAAAAATTGAAAATGGAGCTCCCATTTGATTAAGTACCCTCATATATATATATATATATATATATATATATATATATATATATATATATATATATATACATATATATCCCAAGAAATGAGTAACATTAATCAGGACAGATATATGCAACTGTATGTTCATACCAGCCCAATTTTCAATAGCTAAGATTTGGAAACAGTCTAAGTGCCCATTAGCAGATGCACGGATTATAAAACGGTGGAACACCTATACAATGGAAAACTCTACTGCTATAACAAAAATGAACTCTTATAATTTGCAACAGCATGGATGGACTTGGAGAACATTATGCTAAGCAAAATAAGCCAGTCACAGAAAGATAAATATCACATTGTCTCACTCATTTGTGGAATATAATGAACTATGCTAACTGATGGGCAACAAGACAACCAGACACAAAGAAGCATCGATCAGACTATCAAACCTCAGAGTAAGGTGCTGGAGGCAAAGACCAACAGTATTTAATACATATACATATACATATACATATACATATACATATACATATACATATACATATCCTTTCAAATAACAGACAAAGATGTTAATTAACCGTACCTTTGACATGCTACCCATTGGCTCATCAGGGCA